>NC_057945.1:25527175-25842175 GCF_018555375.3 Anguilla rostrata
GTGGTAGCGCCCGACGCATAGGCTCTGCTTATCGGGGCCGCTGTCTGTGAACACTCTAGCAGTGGTTTGATGGTCCTAGGCCCTATTGTCTGGGAGCTATTGAACATTGAAAGCGTTAGCCGGCTGCATTTTTTTCCGGTCGGCGGCTTAAAATCAGGGTTGTAAATATTCGTGAATAATCGCACGGGGTCGTAGCGCCCGAAACATAGGCTCTGTTTCTCGGGGCCGCTGTCTGTGAACACTCTAGCAGTGGTTTGATGGTCCTAGGCCCTATTGTCTGGGAGCTATTGAACATTGAAAGCGTTAGCCGGCTGCATTTTTTTCCGGTCGGCGGCTTAAAGTCAGGGTTGGAAATATTTGTGTAAAATCGCACGGGGTCGTAGCGCCCGAAACATAGGCTCTGCTTATCGGGGCCGCTGTCTGTGAACACTCTAGCAGTGGTTTGATGGTCCTAGGCCCTATTGTCTGGGAGCTATTGAACATTGAAAGCGTTAGCCGGCTGCATTTTTTTCCGGTCTGTGGCTTAAAGTCAGGGTTGTAAATATTCGTGTAAAATCGCACGGGTACGTAGCGCCCGAAACATAGGCTCTGTTTCTCGGGGCCGCTGTCTGTGAACACTCTAGCAGTGGTTTGATGGTCCTAGGCCCTATTGTCTGGGAGCTATTGAACTTTGAAAGCGTTAGCCGGCTGCATTTTTTCCGGTCGGCGGCTTAAAGTCAGGGTTGGAAATATTCGTGTAAAATCGCGCTGGGTGGTAGCGCCCGAAACATAGGCTCTGCTTCTCGGGGCCGCTGTCTGTGAACACTCTAGCAGTGGTTTGATGGTCCTAGGCCCTATTGTCTGGGAGCTATTGAACATTGAAAGCGTTAGCCGGCTGCATTTTTTTCCGGTCGGCGGTTAAAGTCAGGTTGGAAATATTCGTGTAAAATCGCGCGGGGTGGTAGCGCCCGAAGCATAGGCTCTGCTTCTCGGGGCCGCTGTCAGTGAACACTCTAGCAGTGGTTTGATGGTCCTAGGCACTATTGTCTGGGAGCTATTGAACTTTGAAAGCGTTAGCCGGCTGCATTTTTTTCCAGTCGGCGGCTTAAAGTCAGGGTTGGAAATATTCGTGTAAAATCGCGCGGGGTGGTAGCGCCCGAAACATAGGCTCTGCTTCTCGGGGCCGCTGTCTGTGAACACTCTAGCAGTGGTTTGATGGTCCTAGGCACTATTGTCTGGGAGCTATTGAACTTTGAAAGCGTTAGCCGGCTGCATTTTTTAATTGTAATTGTATAAGTAATTGTTGTAATTGTTGCAATTGACTGGCTTCGCAGTAGACAATGGATTTTCTATTTGTTGAATGAGCAGACAGGCGATCATTGACCTATGGATGACAAACTGTCAGCCATATGATCTCTCGGATCTAGTCTGTGTGACGGGAACACAGACTAGAAAGGTGTCTCCCAGCCTGCTTGACCTGGGCCTGCTCATTAGAGTTTGGCGAGTGAATGTGGCGGTTGCTGGAGGAATGATGTACCGGGGTGACAATGAAAAGACTAGCGATCAGAGCATATGTACACTGTAGCACAGTAGCATAAACCTCCTGCGTTCAGTCTGCAGAATTTAATGGCATGCCCAGTTTTTCAGTAAGGAAATTATCATCCTTAGAAATGGGCTGTGGCAGATTTCCCCACTCAAACCACCATATTAATGTATTTAGTATGTAGTAAGATCAGGCTTTATTTTCTATATATAACTATAGGCCTAAGTTAAGTTAATGAAACCTTTTTGCATTGAAATGCAACTGGTGCCATATTTAAGTAATTAGATAATTTATTTAACAACAGTTAGGTCCAATGACAGCTGTACTAAAGGATGATTAGAGCCATTTTGGCTCAAATGGGATATGGGGGAAATGATCCACTTTCAAAAATCTAAAGAATCTTCAACCAAAAAATCATGAAACCAAAGATTTAGCATGTTTTATAACCGCTCGCCCATGAGAGAGAGAGAGAGAAAGAAAAAAGAGATTCACAACACACCTTAAGAATTAGAATTGAATCTCTTCTAAAAACAAGATAGCACATTTTCACAAACAACCAGACTTCAAAACATGAATTTGACAATGCCTGCAAGTGCTTCAAAGGACAAATAGTCCTCACACGGCAGGATGTCTAAGCTTTATGTTTTTGTCTAATTATGTTTTAACAGCCCAATTCATGTTTCTCAGACTTAACCATTGCAACATTATGATTTTACCCTTAATTTGACTGAAAGAGTCAAGCAAATGCTTCTTTTTTCATTACTTGCATGCCATTTTCCTTTAATTAAATGCAGGATTTTGTGAAAATATGTTCATAATGAAAAGCAAAAACCAACAACAAAAAAGTTTTTAAATTGAATGACATTTATTAGGAGGAATTCAGCATAGAAACACTTTCTGAATAAATTCACTTGCATTTGTGTGCCATTTGAGGACATTGTGAACTCTACGTCTGGTCTGTGTCTGTAAAAAGTAAGAGGGGTTTCCGACGTATCACACCCTGCCCGATATGTACTGCCTTCTATTTCTGTCCCTCCCCTGGGATCAAGGCTCACCCCCCACCCCCCCCTCTATTTCCTCTAATTAGCTTGGCTCCTGCCCCTGTGCTCCATTTGATCCAAATTCACCACTCCCGTACAGAGTTTGCCAGAAGTGATAACATGACCTCACATCACATAGACCCCGTTGTCTAATTTTTGGTGTTTACTGTTTGGTAATTTTCAGAGAGAGAGAAAGAAACTTTGAAATGGCTAGTAAACCTAACTTTAAAATAGTTCATCTGTGAAAGATAAGGAATGCAGTTATTTTAGGGATGGGATCAAGTTTTATGGCATTTATTTCAGCGAGAGAGAAATACTGACATTGTATATTAAAGTTTGATACTTTAAATGAGCAAAGAGAAAAAAAGGTGTCCACTGTGTCCTGAAACAGCACCCAGACTAAAGTGAATTCCTTTTAAAAGTGGGAATACTGAACTTTCTCTTTCAATAAGCAACTCTGTAACCTGTGACAGTACTGATGTGCTTGGTTTGAACCCGGCTAATTTTTTATAAAACAAATATATACCACTGCTATTTCCATGAAAAACAAATATCTATCTATCTGTGGCTTTGTTGCTTCAATTTAAGCATGATATATTTTATATATATATATATATATATATATATATATATATATATATATATATGTGTGTGTGTGTGTGTGTGTGTATTGGTTTCCATTACTATAACTTTTACACCAAGACAATAGAAAATAATGAATGGTACCAAATATATTATTTCATTGTAAATGTTGACATGAAAGACACCTTAAACATTCATATAGCTCCATCCAACCCTGATCAACACATACTGTTTTTCAGTACCTGTCACTTTCATAAATTTGCTGCTTCAATCTGTTGAATATATATACACAGTGAGGATGGCCATGTTCAGCCCCAGAGCTTCTTCAGGAAACAAGCCATTCAGATTGAAATCAGAACAATAATGTAAATCAAAACGTCCCCAATGAGAACAAATGAAATCCAGAGACCCAGTGGTTTTCCAGGAATAAATTGTGCCATATTTTACTGGCAGAGAATAGTTTCTTGTATTCACTGATAAAGATCACTTGCTGCACATGCACAAATTTAATAATTCAATTAGACACTTACAGTGGGAACCTCTTGCCCTGCACCTACAGGGAATGTTTCCGTCACCACTACGCACCACTACGATTCCTCATTTAACCAGACACAGTGACACCTACAGGTGGAAGGAACGGATTTTATTTCAGTTTGTTAATGAAAATTTCATGATAGAAATACATAGACCAGCTCTGCCAGTGGCCTACAGCATCAGCTTGGGGTGGAAAATCATGTCACCCTGCTAGCATGGCATGGCTGACCTGGCAGCACCGTGTGAAATGTGACACGGGGCCTGGGTTCCCCTTTTAAGAAGCACTTTCTTGCTGTGAGTTATGCACACAGTGAGTGGGCCCAGGGTGTGGATGGGGGTGGAGGATGGCAGGGGGCACTGGGAGTCGGGCCCATTTTTTTGACAGGCTGACGGCGCCAGCTGTCCACTGGCATTTCAGACGTGCCATCAGGCAAGCAGGAGAGAAGCAGAGGTCTGGGGGCTGCTGGCAGACCGCTCTCGCTCTCGCTCTCGCTGTGAGCTGACTCCTCTCGCTCCCCTACCCGAGGCCCCACCCCTGCCACTGCAGCCATGGCGGAGCAGTACAACGCGTCCGATAGGAAGATCTACAGGGACAGCAAAATCAAAGAGATCGACCTGATCAACCGGGACCCCAAGCTGATCAATGAGGATGTGGTGAAGGTACGCCCCAAAGCACTGAGGGCTGGTCTGGTTTTGCTGAAGCTTGAGGATTCACAGTGCATGCTCCAAGCCATCCAGTCATGCATCCTGTGCATGATATTGTGCTGTAGTCTGTGGCAGCTATGCAGCCAAAAATAGCTTGAAGTCTACTCTGGTGTTTATTTGGGCAAGTCGAGGTCAGAAAAGTCAGTTTGCTTTTGCTTTTCTTTGGATTGCATTTTTAATTATGCTATGGAATTACTTTTTACGTGTATTCTTTTTAAAATTTTAATTATGTGGATTTTTGGAGATGTTTAAAGTGATGTCAAACAAAAATAATTTTGAGAATTTTAATCTTTATTAACTGGAATCTACTTACATTTTTGTAGCCTAACTGTTAACCGGCTACTCCCCTTTAATAGTTGCAAAGTTAATACAATCTCATTAGAACTTCAGATTTCATTAGAATATTAATTCCTCTTTTGCTTATTTGGCTTTTCCAATGATATATCTAATTTTCAGTAACCTGTTTGCTTTGGCCTTTTTTGCAAATTGTGTGATTTTGTTATGGTCATTGTTTATATCATATATTTCCTAGATTAAATTATTTAGCAGTCATGCTAAGACTTGCAAATTTGTCTAATTTTGATAATATTTCAAGTTTCTCTACAACAGAAAGTGCCCAATTTCACACTCTGTGTGTTTGTATGTATTGTGCATATGTATATTACAGCAGTACACAAAACAAGCCTGGCACACAAGCCTTCCATACAGGCAAGTTGTACAACAGACTTGACAAATGATTTCTTCACACCATTGTTTTTACTGTGTTAACAAATGCATTCACCAGTATATATCATGTAAAACAGAAAGGGTAGTTTTAGTTACTTAGCAACTGAGTGCTTACTTAATCACTGCAGGAGTATAACATAAAGAAGCTGTGGTATAATCTTACTGACCCTTTTTCTCAATGCTGCAGTCTTTTTCTCAGTTTGTTGTTCGTTGCGATCGAATGTGGCCTTTCCTTAATATGGAAATGAGAAGCTCTTACCTAACAAATGACATTTCCTCCATGTTCCTCCTATAACACTGGGTGACCTGTGCAATATAAATGTAAATGCATGCCCAACCTTTGTGTCCTCTGTTTAACAAGTGAATCAGATTACTGCATTGACTTGGAATTCACCAGTGGTGTGCGATTCAGAATGTCAAGAGACAAACATTAGAGCAGATAGTGAGAGAATATTGTTTTTGTGTCTCCTGTATGTGTTGAATATATCCAGATTTTATATTCTTTAAAAAAAAAATCATTTTATTGACTTACTGCTCCTTCATTGAAAGAACCCCATGGCACAACAACTTTCTGAAGAATTATTTAAAGATGATTTACCACTGGAGCACAAAGGTGAGTAGATACGGACTTGTTACTTACTATTCACACTTGATTAACCCTCTGAGGGCCCCCTCTTCCCCCAGGTAGACTTTGAGGATGTGATCGCCGAGCCGGACGGCACCCACAGCCTGGACGGGGTGTGGAAGGCCAGCTACACCACCTTCACCGTGTCCAAGTACTGGTGCTACCGCATACTGTCGGCCATCTTCGGCATCCCCGTGTCCCTGCTGTGGGGCTTCCTGTTCGCCTGCATCTCCTTCTGCCACATCTGGGCCGTCATGCCCTGCATCAAGTGCTGCCTGATCGAGAACCAGTGCCTGAGCCGCATGTACTCCATCTGCGTGCACACCTTCTGCGACCCCCTCTTCGAAGCGCTGGGAAAGGTCTTCAGCGCCATTCGGGTGGCTCTGCGCAAGGAAGTTTAGATTGGCTTTCTTTTTTTTTATTTCTTTTTTTTTTTGCGGGGGGGGGGGGGGGGGGCATTCTGACAACTGGTGCCACTGCCTACACTACTTCCCTGCCTGAGCCCCTCTTTATCCTGTCAAAGTGTGCGTCTGCTCTGAAAGGCTGGTCACTTCTTCAGCATGAGTGTGATCGCATTTACGCAGTGCACTGAAAGATTATGCTTTGCCGCCAGGTTCGCAGTGGTGGGCAGGTCCCCACTAGCTTCATATTACACAACTAAGACATTGCTTATTGTGTTGATCCTTGATGTGTTAATGTGTTAATTAATTATTTATTCAGTAACCATAGGGTTGTTCTGCCATGTTAGACAAAGAAAATGCTTTTAAAAATAAGCCAATGTAAATGACTCTACATTACCTAAATGGATATGACTCCGCTTGGCCATGCTGGTTAAAGCTGAAATCAGAATTAGTTGCATTTAGTATGTGAAAACAAAGATAAAGTGATTAGTTGAAATATGAGCTGTCTACTGCTATACTAATCCACAACATGCTCTGTCCTCAAAACAGACATGAAATATTAAATGAAGAGAATGATTGATGAAGAAAAAAATCATTTTCAGCTTCATCACTTCTCCTCCCTTTAATGTAATAACTTTTTTAACCACTAGGTGGTATCAAGAGAAACACTGTCAGATGACCTGGTAAACTTACATGGATGGTCAGACAGATGGAGACAGACACACTTGGAAGCATGAAATTAGTTTTGAGTCTCCTCAGTTATTAATGTTAAATAGTTAATTCATTCTTAACATAACATACAATTTATTTTCAATAAATAACTGATATATATATGGCTTAAAGGCTATCTGACCTATGTAAAGACAATACAAATTGATGTTCACAAAGGAAGTTGAAAAGTTCAAGTCACCCCATGGGCAAAGTGGAATCTCAATATTACCATAAAAGCCGCAAATTGACCTCCACTACATGATGGCCACCTGGTTTACTTTCTACTGTAATTTATGTTTTTTTTTATAAGACATGTAATGGATGCATGACATTATATCTGTTCAAGAAATGCCGGTTGATTTTTCTCATGTATTTAAATATGGGTGTTTTTCATTAATCATACAATTGCATAGGCTTGATTTATGTGTTCTCTATGCAATTATATTTTAAGGGCTTAGGGTGGCCATATTGAATGTAAAAAAGGCTATATTGTGGAATGAAGTTCTACATATATTACTTTTTTTAATTACACTTTTTATATCAACACCCAAAGAATTGTTTGAGTAAAAGGAAAATAAAACTTTATGATTGTTTATGGTTAATAAAAAGACAAGAAAACACAAATCATGTGGTAAACAATTTTATCTTGCAATGACTCTGCGGTGAAATGTTTCCTAAAATGTACAAATGGTAAATCCATATGACCTAATGTAAGGACAATAGGAACAAGAAGATCCAACAACAAACTGCAGTTACAGACAAAGTACCTTCATATCGAATTTAAAAACCAACAGTATCAATTTTCCTTTATCTAAATACCTTTCTATTTTTCAGACGACCACTACCATCATGAATGTTTTCCACTGACACGCAAACCCACTACATCCCAGGTCAATACAACACAGATATGTGACCTGCTCCTTAAGTGAAGCATTGTGTAACGTCAGAATAATCATCTAATTTATGTTCCCACCTTTTTACTGGCCCCCATGGAACTTCATTTTTTTGCTTTGTCCAATTTTTTTCTGTTAAAGATTAAACACGCCCAGAAACAAACCTACACAGACACTGTCAAATGATGAACAGCTTAGATGAATAGGACCTATATTTTAAAAGAAACCTAAGTGTGTGTTCTTCATAATAGTTTCTAATAAACAATTTTGCAATCTACACCATGTACAACAGCTACATACACAGATATATGAAATATTATTTAGTCATCTCGTTACTTTCTAGATGGTATATATAAAAAGTAGTGCAATATTATTGAGTGAGCCTTTGCACAGGATGATGAGAGAGGATGTCATGGCGATGTATCGCTGAAGTATGCTTAAAAAGTAGAGAGAACAGCCCAGGCTTCAGGACGCTGGTTGCAGGACCTCTGTGGTGGACGTCTGTTTGGTGAAGCAGAAAGGAGGTACAGTGTTAGAAGTGTGGTGGAAGTCTTCTTGGTGAAGAAGAGAAGAGGTGTGGAGTTTGAGAGGTTCATGTGGTGGAGGTATGTTTGGGGAGGGGCATGTTCTGGACGCCTGCTCGGAGAAAGTGGGGGGGGGGGGGGTGTAATGCAGGGTGTTGGGAGGTTCATGTGAAGGAGGTCTGTGTGATGCTCTTCTGGCTGCTGGTGCTCTTGATGGCGAAGGTGGAGGAGTTGCTCTTGCGGCTGGACTCACGCTCGCAGTTACACTGGGATGGCTTCAGGTAGCGCCTGGAGCAGCACAGGAAATGCTGCCTCAGATCATGGAATAGGTGGCCCGCAAAAAACATGTAGATCCAGGGGTTACAGCAGCTGTTGAGACTGGCCAGCAGCATAGAGATAATGAAGGGCATCTCTGGGGGCAGACAGTGCAGGGGGGAGAGGTAAGGAAATAGTTCATTTTACAAAAAAGGATATTGACAGACAAAATAAAGCATCATGACTTCAATATACACCACAGCTGGGACCATACATTAATTTACTCTGACCAGCTGAACAGGTAAATGAGTCATAAGATGAATAGAATTACAGACCAAACCGCTTCAAATGTATTTACATCCCAATCTTATCAGAACTGAAATTAAATTGAGTTAAATTATATACATTAGTGTTTGGCATCAAATATAACCATAGAACAACATGTATGGGTAGAAATATAAAAATATCAGTGATAGAAAAGTGGTGTAAAACATCTAAATTAAGCTAACTTGAAAAAAGGAAACTAAACTGCAAAAGGTGCACCTATTAGTCAATAGACTGGAAATCAGAAGAAAACCAAAGACATGACATATACTCTAGAACTAAATGGATAGTCTTGAATAATATGTTACATATATTTCTTACGGATTAAGATACAAAAATGTGTAACTTCACTTGTTTTGGCAAACAATTTGGTTATGTCTGGTTATGGTGCTAATAATGTTCACATTTTACATTCCATTAGCAAAATTCAAATCGGATTTTATAAATTTAAAAAAAACTACTGTGGAACACTTCCTCAAGCACAACACACTAATTACAACATATTTTGTTTGCCATTCTGTGTGCCATAATGCTACAGTTGGTCATGCACCATAATTATCATCTTACTACTCTTTGAATGCAAACAAGTTTTTGTTACTACATTGCACACACACACACACACACACACACACACACACAAAGAAAGCATAATGCGATCATTACAGTTTGTCAGCAGTGACATGTGAAATATAGCAGCCCCCATTATTGTGTGTGGGATGAAATTTATGCCATGCAGACCCCACTGGTGAGTTGACATTTGGTGAATTACTTCAAGATTAACAGAACTGACTGCTGTTCTGCATTTAGCCTCTCCTTGACGATTTCTAACCTTTTCTTTTGTCTTTGTCCTATGACTCCTTTGGGATCATGGTGAACTTCCACCACCTGATAAAGTGTTCATTTACCCTTGAGATGTCAAACTGAGATTTATGAAACCAAAATGTCTCAGTGTCATTTAATATGAAGGTGTGTTTAATTCTACAAGTCTCTTGGAAGATGGAAAAATGAGCCAGTGTAAACGTGGTCTACTCTAGGAGCTCAATTGACATTACTGTAACAGGAGGAAGGAGAAGACCAGGCAAAAGGCTGATTTCACTGAAAGTGCCATCCAGCAGTTCGGACTCCCAATTATGTCTACATGCTGCATTTCCCTTTCATTCTCCAAATGCAGGTTCAAGGTTCAAGGTTATCTTTATAGGTCACATCAGACAAACCGAAATCCTATTATTTTTCAGTTTCTTATCTCCTCTGTTGACATTCTAACAGAGTAAAAGAATTATTCAATAATTTTCTAGTGAAATTCATTTTTAAAAGGGTTTAATGACACTGTAGCTGAGATGTGTGACGGATTGCATTGTAGGCTTTCATATATACAGCAAATGCTGACATTGATGAGAAATTTTGCCAGGCTCAACTTTCACTAAAACAATTAAGCCCATAAGGAACATCTCATGCTGTTTTTCATGGGTTCTGTTTTGGAAAGCAGTACATCTGTGTACAGCAAATATGAAAGCGTTAAAGTTGTTAGGTACTATATTTGAAAATTACTTGTATCTTTCTGTATGCACTCAACATATAGGGCCTCATTTTCTTTCAAGACTTTCAGAACGTGCAAAGCCAGGAACATGACCAGGATATTTGTTTTCCCTGAATCATTGGTTGTGCTATTGTGTGAGAAAAAAGGCTTTGTGTGTGCTGAAGGTTGTAGTAAATCAGGCCCATAGTGTTGCTCTAGGTTTACACAAAGCTCATTCACATACAAGAAACCAGGATGTTAAAATGACAAAATGATCACGTGCAATTCCCATGGAAAGCCTGTAAAATACCATAAAGATTTTTTTCCCATTTATGTGGGATTGTGGACTAATGTCCTTATCGGTTCAAATCCTCAATTAGTTGACACATTTATGTACTGGAAGATGGATACATCCAATTTTAAGTCAGCATGGCTTCAAAATCATGAATAAAATGTATTTTTTTAAATTTAAGCATTATTTCCTAGAACCCAGAAAAATCTGAGTAATGCATATACAATGTCTCGATGTACTGTCAAGTGCACACAGCGTAGCCCTTCCTCAGCACAAATCAAGTGAGCATTAAAATTCACAGTTATGAAGGATGCCTGTGTGTGCATGAGTGTGTGTGCTTATATTATGTTCTGTACTACTCATACAAGATTCAGTAGACAGAAAGCAGGACATATGGTGCAATAAACGGCACATTGTTTTTCATAATCATACAATAAATTACACTAATCTGTCAAAGGGTAATAAAACTCCACTTGGAAAGCACTATCATTTGTTACTCAGCAGACATAATATTTCATATTCTGTGACAAAAACGATAGAAAAAAATTAGGAATTTTGTCCAAGTGTATGTGTGTGTGCGCGTGAGTGTGTATGTGTGTGTGTGAAAAACACATTTTAGAGATAACATGAGAGTGAAGTAACTTTGACAATGACCTAAATTCTTTCAACATCTGTCCCTACAAATCAAGTGCTAGTTTCCTTGAAAAAAAGAGTTTGGAGAGTTAAATTAAGAATGAATAAATGTTACTAAAGCAACACAGCTAAAGTTAACAAAACCCAATACACATTTGAGAGCTTTAAAATGTCCCCAAGTATCATCTTTTAGCTTTTTCATTTTTACTTTGAAACATTGTTCATTGCCACAAACCATGCACTACACACAACATGAAATACACCAGCTGTATTTCACATCAAGTCACATTGACTTCCTTCCACCACTTTGGCTTATCGTACATCAGATACTTTGCCGTCTTTGCCTTGTAGGCTTTCAGTGACATGGAGGGAGGCACGTAGTGCGGAAGTGAGTGTTCCAGGGGGATTGGGCAGTGCATCAACCAGCTCCTTCTGTGAAAATTGTCAGGACAAACAGACAAGCAGTCAGCTTGGGGCTCTCAAGGTGCGCGTGAAGGGTCAGATGATAACAGCCGCGCAGTGGCAGCTACAATCCTGACGCATCCCTTCAGACTGACTTTGTTCCAGTCCTGGCTAACCCACTGCTGTACCCAGCACGAAAGGTTTATGGACCGGTAAAAATGTGACCGACCTTAGATTAAAATACTAACAAAAATACATTAAATGAACTTTACTCTGTATACCAGCAAACACCCCAGCAAATTTCATGCACGCACCATTTATAGCAGATTAAATGTAGAAGTAAAAGTTTTTAAAAAATGTATATGTGCATGTGCATGTGTGTGTGTGTGTGTGTGCATGTGTGTGTGCGTGCGTGCGTGTGTGTATCCAGGTGCAGGTATGAGTATCACTGTGTGTGCTCTCCTCCTCCTAAAGCCACATGGGGCTTCAGTTAAAAGTGCTGAATTTTCTTGCCATTTTAGGATTGCATTTTTGCTGAGTTCACCATGTTTAGTATGAAGAGAGGAAGCAAACTGTTTTGATTTATTTTAATCCTGTTTTACTTGCAGTTTTGCTTATGGGTGTGGGATATTTTTATCATTCGGCTGTGATTTAAAAGAGCCCCCACACTCTGGATCCCTTGAGCAATGCAATTCCAGGAAGTAAATAAACGGCAAAGATGTTGCACATCAGTGTTGGATTTACTGCTATTTCATCATAAGGGAAATTAATCTCAGCGTAGCTGCTATATGGTACTGTATGGTACAGGTGTTTAAATGATCCTGGCTCCATCCTTACTCCATCTTGGAGCTGATGTGACTGTCGCTGCACTTCAGTATACACTAATCAATCGCAGATGGACCTACAGGTTACTTTTGGGACTAGCCTGATGCGCACATGCAGAACGAGAAGCTTACTGCACCTGAAAATATTTAGCCTAGGTCATCTTTTTTCCTTTACAGGATGGAATGATTGAAGCAAGATAATCTGTTGCGAGTTACTTTATGGCACAGTTACAATGGTCCCCGTGAACTCTTCTCTACATTTTAAAGTTGAGTTCTTGGCCATAACACATCTTCTCCTCTTCCCCTCTCTTTTCCACCTGTTTCCAGAGGTGGAAAAAACCTCACACTGTCCCCTGCTGTGGCATGATGTGTGCAGATGGGGAGAGGAGTGAAGTGGAGTCTAGACTGCTACCATGGCATTCCAGACCAGGCTACTTTAATTCTTCATTCCTATGCTCAATTAAGGTCACCCAGTGGATACAGACTTACTGTACATGCTAAACAGAGGCAGTGTGGCTCACTATGGCTCAGTACAAATTAAAAATGTCAATAGTTTCTTTGCTAAGAGTCATCTCATTTTCTGCTTGGGCACATTGTTCAACTATGTGTTCTACCCTCTTTTAATCAAGATGCATAAATACGCATACAACTTTCTTACTCACAGGTGAGGACACATTTAATGTTCTGTCTTCCTTTCTGACCAATGTTCACATGCACAATATATCCTCAGCACACATTCAGTAGCTTAAGGGTGTCTCTTACACTCCAGTAGGTGGGAGACTTGTAGCTATGAGGAGCATAAACATCATGGCAAAGGCCTACTACAGTCATACCTAATGCCCCTCCAGTCTGGCACTCAATATTTCTTAGACACACTAGAGTACTGCTTGGAATCCTGTCCAGAGGTGTGCTCTTGTGCATTAGAAGTCGAGATAACCCCAAATGATACATGATGAGCTTGAGTAATCACACAACCACAAAGACACTTTTGCACACACATGGCCTCATATGTGCATACACAGATTGCACACACAATCACATGTCAAAAAGTGTCATCGACACTCTCACGCACACGTGCCTGCACATACAAGTAAACAAACACATTTTAATCTAATCTTACAAACTCTTGTCGTTGGTCAACATCCAACATGGATAATATATCATATGACCAACCACATGACACTCACTAATAATCTCAAGCACTCTAATGAACTCAACTTGAGTAAAGATATTACATTAAATTACACCTCACATCAGTGCAAACTAATTTGAACTGAAGATTAATTTTGCATAGTGCATTAGGCCTTTGGCTTGTATACATGTTATGTTTTTCCATGGTAAGTAAGGTGCTTGGTCATTTACTTCAGTACTTTAGAACATAAAGTTAAAGTATCTTGAGATACTCTTCAAAAGAAAGCTCATAATGATACTTCTGATTTTTTTTAAAAGAACATACGGAACTCCTGAAAGGAAATGTCACTGCTCAAGCCCAAACAAATGGATGCTTGTGATGAAAAAGGATATCCTTTGATGTTATTGTATATTTACTTTTCCTTTACCTGAATGACTCCGGCTTTGTGATTTGGTGCTGCAAGTGTGCTGGAATGTGGGAATGTGGGAATGTAGTAGCCGTGCAACAGATATTGAGGGCGTTGTGTAGCCTCGCTAGATTTTTGTGGACATAAAAATTGCCTGGGCAGAAGGATGGTGGTAGAATTTGTTTCAGTGGAATACATGCTGGGGACTTCATAGTACCACACTCTTCCATGAGCCATGGCCCACACAGAGGATTTAAAAAACAGAAATTTAATATTCTTGCCATTCAGTAAAATACCTCATTCAAACTACTTATTGTTAATATCACACAACTAATGATTATAGCCTTACACATGTAGCTACTGTACTTCCCTTCGAATGCATGCATTCCAGATAGCCGTTACGAACCTTATTTGGTGACCTTCTACAATTTTGGAGTAGTCTTCGTGCACGATTGAAATTAAGATATAATGCTTACCTATTAAAATCAAGACATGAAAGCATATTTGCGCGGCAATACTAAAAGCTATCGAGACGTTCAGACACGCTCCCACAGGGACTGGTTTGAAGCGCTTTGGGGCGAAGCACGGAAATGCGGTGCGTTTCGACGTGCCTACTTAGTAACAACAACTACTCTGTATGCAGCAGTCGTGGATAAAGTGAAGAATGATTAACTCAAGGCAAGTCATACAGAACTGGGCAGTTCTCCTCCGAGTTAAATGCCGAATAATTCAACGAGGTAAAAATGGACAAATTAGCCTGAGCCGCACACTTTTAGACATAGGCCTAATGACTGCAAACAGCTCTATAAAACGTGAATTAATTTGCCTTGTGCCAACTGCGTGGATATTCACTAGCTTTGGTGGGATCTTTCTTTTATTTTTATTTTTTTATTTTTTATTTTTAAACAAAATAGACTGTCTTTGATTTAAAGTGATCATTTATTTTTAACAAGGCAGCCACGTGGATATGAATACTACACACTGGTGGCAGATTAAGCGAGTTTATTTCCGATGATCAGATGAAAGGCGCTACATGAATTCAATCCAATAAAAAAAAATCAATCCATCATAAAACGAGAGCACAAAAAACAGATTGGATGTATAACGAATAGGCTAGAAAACGCCCACGTAACATAATGGAGAAATCACAACTTTTTAAAAGTGTTGCAAGCTGTGCTTAGTGGTGTTGCTAATATCTGGAGCATAACACGGTTTTTCAGTGTACTGTACAGTCCGTGTTCTTTAATAGTATATAACAGAAAACATTGCCGTTTTTACGCTACAATAATGTAATTGATCGCATAAGTCAATTTAAATGAATTGAATACTAACATTCTGTTTGTAAAACAATAAAACTCTTGTCAGATCTGCAGTTAGCTTTCTCTATCTCTCTCTCACACACGTGTGTGTAATTCAGTAGTATCGAAAGTAGCCTAACAACATGTTCTCTCGCTTCAAGATGAGATTTATATATTGAGATCAATATTAATATTATAATTAATTTAAAATATGACAATTGTAAAAATCGAATTTGTATTGAGCTATTTACATTCTATTTCATAGTCAATGTCAGGCTGCTTACATTTATATCAACCGGAGTGACCTGTAGCCAGTCTGCTGGCTTAGGTACTCTGATGGAGTATCAATTAACCAATACCTCACAATAATTGAGAGGGTACCTACCTTCTCTGGGTGCGTCAGGATCCCAAGCTGACCACATCTGCACGAAGAAAAAGGGAGTCCAGCAAACGATATATGCCACGACTATCACAAAAGTCATTTTCACAGTTGTGATCTTTGCTTTGGAGATTAGATTTACGCTGCTCACCCGCGAAAGCTCAGTGCCTTTTGAAGCCATAGTGGTGAGCGTAATACAATGTTCTCTCTTTGTTTTCAGTTTAAAGTTTTGCCATATTTTAAAGCTTATCAGTCCATAGCAAAAGCTCAGTATGGCCACCGGAATGATATAGATGGAAAGACTAATCCACGTCACGTACGCTTTGGCTCCCCAGGGCTGCACGAATTCCCCCCAGCAGTCATACACCCCGGATCCAACGTCCCTCATGGAGAAGATGTACATCTGAGGGACGCTGAACAAGAGGCTGAGTGCCCAGGAGAAAATCACATAGAAGCGGTCCTTTCTCCTATGCAAGGAGCGCAGTGGCTGGCAGATGGCTAAGCACCTGTCTATTGACATCAAAACAAGCATGTAGGTTGAGGCAAACATCCCAACGATTTGCCCATACTTCACCAGCCTGCAGAGAATATCTGGTCCGTAAAACCTAAATGTGATATCCCAAATGAGTTGTGGCAAGACCTGAAAGATCGCTACCACTAGATCCGCTATACTGAGGTGCTTCATAAAATAGTACATTCGAGACTGACTGTGCTTGGTAGTGTGGATAGCGAGTAAGACGCACACGTTGCCAGCCAGAGCCAGAAACAGCACCAGGGCGAGCACGGTCACCTCTACTTTGGCTACTTCTTCGTTGCGCCTCAAAGGGTTCACGGTTTGATTGCCTCCGGTTCCGTTGCCAAGAGTTGTGTTACTCAGGGATTCGTTCATAGACCAAAAGTCCAGATCTTTTAAAACACCCTCCATCGCGATTGAACACTATCCAGTATCAGTGTTCATAAGACCTTATCCCTGTGGTTTTGCTGACGCGTTTCACCCATCAAACATTGGTATTTTAAGCGGTTTTGTCTTCGTTTGCAACTTAACAGGTGTCAGGAAAGAGTGTCCGATCACCCAATTCTCCTCCTACATTTGAACAAAGTATCAGTATTTAATTCCGACTTGCATGGAGTCATCTTCTCTGCCGACCAGGGCAGGCTGACGCCTGAGTAAGGCTAGGGAAAAAAGCGCAAATTGGTTTACAGATAATATCGACAGCCTTCTCATAAACAGCACAACATTTTCTAACTCTAAAAATAAAAATGAATACTTAAATAAATACGAGAAACACCATTGACCAACAAAAGATAACAAGACACCTCACACACAAATTAAATTAAGATACACTTTCCAGTTTACTAACTGTCAAAAAGGGAGAAGAAAACAATTATGAAAAATAATAAAAATAAACACAAATCCAGATAATTAGAACATACATACCTGCAATTTTTTGTACACAAATAAATTCCATTTTACACTATGTTACATATTGGTTACCTTGCGTAATTTTTATTCCACTTAACATCTTTTGAAAACTTGCTGGAGGTAGACTGCTCACGCAGTTTCATCCTAGGCATCAGTCCAGCAAATACAGCAACCAGCCTGCTTCTATGTCCGCGCGCGATAAATGGCCCACATCTTGGTATTTATACTGCTAGTATATCTTTGCAACAGATTGGACGCGGAGTTGCGTGTCACATTGCTACCACTCGGTGGCCGTATGTACCGGATAAACGCGCAGTGTTGGGGAGAGCCAAGAGTCAGAAGTCCGACCTGAAATTTATGGCCAGAAAACGTCAGACAAGCGTTTGTTTCAAACCCATTGGCTCGAATTGTTAACCAGATTCATCGACAAAAATTATCATTCACAATACAAAAATAGTTTAAATAGCTCTCATGAAATATGTTACCTTATTACATATATTTTGCATAGATATTAACTGAAAACATACCGGAAAAACGAGCTGACAACAATCGAATCTTGAAAAAATTGATCGATTTATGTGTGCACCTGTTAAGCAATGCTTACACGCAGGGGATATTATGTTTTTGCAAGGATTTTAACTATATGATGGTCTGGCCCTATATATCCTTATAACAAAAGATTAAAAACAGTTTTCGTTTGTCATGTAGGCACTAAAATTTACCATACTCGTGTGCAGTAGAATTGCTCACCAGCAGTAATCATTTTTAATGTTTGCGAATAACAATTTTAAAAGCGATCCATTTTTCAGCTGTTTCGATTATTTCTCAGCTGTTTGTTGCCGCAGTATGTATTTAACAAATATCTTCAGTGTATCTATAACAAGGGGGCAAAATGAGGAACTGTGTACTACAATCTCAGTGTGAATTTTTTTTTTTTTACTCATTAAAATAAACTAAAAAAAAAAACAAAAGGAATTCCAGCAAAATAACTAAAATAAAAATGCACTTATAATGTCCAATTGAATAGTTTTACCGAGTTTAAATAAAGTTGGTTTTGGCTCTGCCATTACAGAAGT
The DNA here is from genome assembly GCF_018555375.3 of Anguilla rostrata. Lineage (NCBI taxonomy): Eukaryota > Metazoa > Chordata > Actinopteri > Anguilliformes > Anguillidae > Anguilla > Anguilla rostrata. The sequence goes on from NC_057945.1 coordinate 25,545,399, forward strand.
GGTTGGAAGAGGCACAGAGACTGACCAGTGATTAGGGTGGGCAGAAACCCTTGGAGATATATAGAGAACTGCTGATTTATTGATATAGAATGACTTAAATTAGCCCTCAACTGATTAACCTCTTAAATTAGGTGAGGTGATGTACTGTATAGTATAGTAAATAAGGACTTTGATTAAACAATATTGTAGAACAAAAAAACAGGTGAGCCTGGACCCCTCTACCCCTCTATGCTAGACACATTATACTTGCAAATATATTCCATTTAAATTTGTGATAAAATGCCAACTAATTAATAAATAATAATATATTCAATGGATTGTGATGACCAGTGCAACTGGCTAATTAAATTACTTTCTCTCCAGAAGTCATACAAGTCTAAAAAACTGCAAACAACATCTTTAATTTCCATGCAGCGTACTTAGAATGCAGCGCTGTAGAATGTCTGACATTGAGTGCATTGACTCATTCCCATAGTCTCATTTAACTTAATTTCAGCTGCAATAACATTCGCCAGCTGCACTTGACAGTGATCCAAATGACAGCATTACCCACCAGACTGCATTAAGCATGTGATTACCACTTGTCATAATTAACACAGTTGCTTTTGTCCCCTCTTTACACCCTTGAGGGGCCGCTTCCAGTGAGAAGCGCTTATGGCTGACTGCATAGGAGGAAGTAATGAGAAATAATGGAGGAACCCTGGGCCTCGTGAGTGTGAGGGCTACAGATTCCAAGGCTTGGAAAAGCATATTGTCAGTGTGCATATGAGTGTGGTACAGTGTGGTCCTCTCCAAGGTAATTACCGTGGCACAGAAAAAGTAAAAAAGACTTTTTTTAAAAAAAATCTATGGATCTCTAACCCTTCTGGGAAAAGGATTCTGACAGGTTTGGAATGTGAACCTATTGCAGTTGAGGGGCTATTGCAGGTTATGTTATGCTCCTTGGTCAGAGCTCCATACTTATTGTAATGCTCACAGATATGGGCACGTGCTAAATAAGAAAAATGATAAAGATCATAATAATGACAAATGTCAATGGATTCTGTGAAGGATTGTCCTTCAGTGTCCTCCATACTTTGTGCCGCCACCCTACTCCCCATGGTGGAAAATCATTCCCCTTTGGAAACGATTGGTGTCAGGAACACTGGACTGTGCAACATAAATCATTTGAAATGTCTGCCTGACCCTTTGTTGTTTCCTGAGGCTGAGGAATTCCAGTAAAAAGTGTATATGACATTTTTAGAATAAACACAGACATTTCAGACCCTGGCCAGGTACCAGGGCATGAGGTAGCGTTTGGCTTTGTTTAGGACTATTAACACCACTACAGTGAAAACAGAAGACAGGGTAAATTACTGTATTTTGCTTCGCAGAGGAGCTAAAATACAGCCTTTGTCAACTACAGTTACTTGCTAGTACTACAGCCATTTATCTATCTGTCTGTAGCCATCAAATTATAGCACACAAACAACTTTCTATCTTATAAATCACAATTCTACATCAATTAAAAATATAGAGAAGTTTCTACTGTTTTAATATCAGTGGAAGACATCAAAATTGCAGGCATCTAAGATTAGCTACTCACACTCAAAATGATTCAAACCAAACAAGACCCAAGGCGAACACTGAGGACAATGGACACTGATGAATATATTAGAATTATATTCATGATTCTAAATTTAAATGTAAATGCAGTTTTATGGGAAAGTATGGTATAATTTTTTAACCCACCTGTCATATTTTCCTACTTGCTGCTCTGTGCAGGAGCCATGCGTGCACAGTGAATGTTTGGAGTAAATTTGGCCAATAATTTTTTTTTTTGCAGCTCTCACAAGTAGCCGTTTTTGATGTTCTACCTCATAAAATTAAAAAAGGTTTGAAAAATTTCTTACATTTATGTTGCATAATTGTACTGATATTAAGGTTTTGGTGATGCCTTCAAAGGCAAAGGTGTACCAGAGCAGTTATACAATATTCCCATGTTCCCTGTGAACCTCAAATGTCAAGGAAGTGCTTGGGTGCACATTCCAGGGCACTCACAGCTAAAATTATTGGAACTCCTCCGAGTGGCTGTGGGATCGTTCATTTAACACTTCACGTCTGGCAGAGAGAAATTCCACCAAACTGCTAAGTGTTGTAAATTACAAACGTCAAGCCTGGGTCAGTAGGCCATACTGCATCCCACTTATGGCGCTTCTCCACCACCGTGCCGTGCCAGAATCCGTGCTCCCACTTTGTTTTGCTTTCTCCACTGCCACCTGACCAGTGCCAGGCCGCAAGTACCCGTGCCGATTTTAGCTACTGCTCTGGGGTCAGTACCAAAGGTACTATCCGTGCTGCAATTCGATACTACAGACTGTTGATTGGTCAATGGAAATCATCACAAATACGTCATCCCATGTTCAGTTTGTTCACCGGCATCAACCGCCATTTTTAAATACCACAACAGCAAGGGAGAGTAACGTTAACTAGCAAATTCTACAGTCAGTATCTGGGACTAAATATTGAATAAATATACAACCATACCATTGGTTTTTGCATCGTTTCCGTATTTGCAGCGTGTTTGCTGTTAATGTATTTATTTTGGCTTTCTGCAGCACGTTTTTTCATTTGCAGCACGTTTCCGTTGTTGTATTTGTTTTGGATTTTCGTATGTGTTTCTGAATTGGCATCGTTTCTGAAGCTGCAGCACGTTTCTCCTTATGGAAATGTTTTGGGCCGTTGCAGCGCGTTTGCCCTTGTCGGCCACCGTACATCCCCATACAAGAAAACATACAGAGTACAGAGTATAGAAATACATACAAGAGTTAATTATTACACATTTAGGACGCTTTACTCCGCTTTACTCCTCCCATGACTCCTCCTATCTTCACGGGTCTGTTGTGTAATGGAGAAGCGCAACAGGTGACACGGCACGGGTAGGATGTGAATGCTTGCCATCCTGTACCGTGCCGTGCTGGTCAATGGAGAAGCGCCATTACTGTACTGTACTTGTGCCCTTCCTTTTCCCTACTTACCCCCTACACACACACGCACACACACTGAGCTCAATCAGCCCCAGGGCGGAAGCTGAATTAAGCACAGTCAGCCCCAGGGAGGATTTTACACTTCAATCTTGTGGTATCTCTTGGAATGCTTTGTTCCAGTCTGTTTACGATATGGAATATATCCAACAGTTTCATTGCAACAATGGCAGGAAGAGGCCTCCCATGGTTGGTTGGCCCCGTGGTTCTCCTACCAAGTCTGTTTATTTGAGTTACCTTGTCTGCATGCTTGAGAGACAGTGCAGGACTGCTGAGGAAATCCTCTCACAACTGTTTTTGTATGTAGTCATATAAAATGATATAATAAATAATGTAATAAAGGAAACATCATCTGTAGTATCTCAATCTGTAAAGTTCTCAATGGTCTGTTTGAAAGGAAACTGTCTGCTCACGCTCCAGATTGATATTTGCACTCGCATGATTCAGAGTTGCTTGTATGTTTTGCCTTGTATATTGTATCTTGAGCCACTGCAGGGGTATGTTCTTTCAACCACAGGTGCCGCTAGTTGATGTCTTTCCCTCAGACTTCCATGCCAATATCACCAATAGCCACTGTTCCTAATGATCCAGCAGTGTTAGTCACTGGGCAACATTTTGAAACAGAACAATGAGCATTCAGGGGTGTTAAGCTAGCAATCATGTCAGGAAACTGCCCTTTGAATGATTGTGGAATGGTGGAATGTTTGTTGTGAAGGCAAAGACCTGAAAATACTTTCAAATGATGATGGCCATTTATTTATTTATTTATTTATTCATTTATTGGACACTGCATTATTATTTGAAGGCAGTTGAGTATTCAGGTAAATTTAGTTCATTTTTCTTTCCTTCTCCCCCCTCATTTTCCATCTGTGTCACTGCCAACAAGTTCAAGGAAAGGGAAGTTGGGGTTTCTTTTCAAGTTAGTCACTGGAATTCAGAGTGGATTGAAACAAATTGAAATATGATTACATCAAAGGAAAAATCACATTCCAGGTAGTTCATAATAGCCATCAAAGCTTTTTGGGTAACTGTGCTGACAATATGTTTTGTTTTATGTAGGCCTACATAAGCAAGAAAGGGACTTTCTAGAGGCTCTTTTTTTTGGAGAATTGAAACATTGATCTAGCACAATGTGGCAATGTGCTTGATTAAGTGAAGCATTAGCCTCTTGTGCATTGATCCTATTTTCCAAACAACAAAGCAAATTCATTATATATATAAAGTACATAGTACACATAAAGACATTAGCCATTGCTTCCAATTAGTCAAAGTATCCTTAGTTGCTTACAGTGGCACAAGGCCTTCCTTTATCCTATGCGATGAAACATTGCTTCACTGTCACCAACTGTGCTGGATTTTTGCTTTCAGAATACATTTGTAGAGGAGTTTGTAGTAACACCTCTGTACAAGCACTGTACAAAACTAGGTTAGGAAATTATTTTAAAAACCTTTTAGATACCTGTAAAATTAAATATGTTCATCAATGTTCAGAGCAAAATTATTCTTCCTTATAGTGTACAGTTTGGCTAGTAACATGTTCAACAGAAAATTATTGCGGATCTGCTATTTTTCAGTGTTTTCATATTGCACCCATTTAAAATAGCTAACCTGGTCTGAAGCAATGTGCTTTCCAGAATATACAAAAATTAAATTCCCTTTGAATTAGATCCTCCTTGGGTCTTACATTCAATCTGATGCCATTGACTGCTCCTGCATGATGAATATTATTATACATTTGTGTGCACAGACACCTGCAATGCAATCTCTTGCCAGTTAAAGCCCACTCTTTTTCGACAAGGTCCAGCAAGCTACCAGCAAGTTATTCTTGGGATCTTTGTGAACCAGAAACCCACAGGTTGACATTAAGAACCCACAAGGAAATAGATTAGCTGTCAGTCTATTTAAATCACATTATCCACTACTCGAGTCTCTCCAGCACTGATGCAGGCAGACGGAGTTCTAATGTTTCAGTTTTGCTGGAAGACTCCCTTGTCCTGGTTCTCACCTCTGATACTGATGCCAAGGTCAAGGTCCTGGTTTTTATTTCAAACACCTTTCATATCAGTATCTTTTTAGTCAGGCATTTTTTATCAAACATGACCTTTTGGTGTATAAAAAAATTAATGAAGAATTTCAGTCAGGTAGACTGCTCTGCTACTGATAACAGCTTCAAAATCATAACTACCAGTGAACCCCAGAATCCCTCAGCTAAACAATGCAAGATGAGCTCTTGGCAAAGCCTACAACAGAATCTGAGAAATACAAAGTTACAGACTGCCTGAACATGGCATAAAACCAGAAGTAGAATAAGCAATCAATTTCAAAGCTCTTTGTCATTGTTGATCTAAAAAAAGCAGGCATTAAACTAAAATATCAAACTTTATATTGATTAAAATAGAAATTGATATCAAATAATAATAATAATAATACCAGCAATAGTAAATGCTGTATGCAAATGCAAATAGCAAGACAATAATTAAAAATATCAAATTCTTTAAATAGGTGCATTTTGAAGTCACTAAACAAAGGTGAGAACTGCTGGGATTACTACCATGCTAAAGGATGTAGCAGCACTTTCAAAACCAAAAACCGATACAGCAACCTGCCTGTGAGGAGCTCAGAAGCTCAGCTGTTTGTAACCAACTGACTACAGTGTCCCCTTAATAGTTAGGCCTGGGACATGGCCCGTCTTTCAGATTGTTATCATAAAGTCTATGTGGATGTCCCACAGAATAAGAAATAGCCTAAGGACTGTTCATAAATATCAGATGAGAAGATTTATTGCAGTATAAAAAAATATTGGATAAAAACAAAAGAACAGAAATGACAGACTATTATGTCAATAAATGGGGGGGGGGATTGTTGGGAATTTTGGATTATGCTGCAGGAGATGGACAAAATTAATGGAATCTTGGAATGCAGGGTTATCATATCATTAAGTTATTGTGTGCTAAAGCTTTACTGACAAACCGCTTTAGATATATTACTTCAAATAACTAATTCTTCATTTAACTTTCAAATCAGACACAAAAACAAATATTGCCTTCTGTATGAACCTGAAAGTGTGACCTCAATTACAGTACCCCACCCACCCCCCCACCCCCCCACCCCCTCCAAAAAAAAAAATCATTATACTTGGTTTAAATTTTCATCAAAATGCAGGATAATAATTAAGCGGCCACATGCTAGAATTTAATTATTATAACTATTTTCATTCAAATATTTCTTTAATGAGTTTAAGTGTTTCTTTTTGTGGTTCATGCTCACTTATTTTCAAGTACATATATAAATGGTATTTACTATTTTGAATAATAGCTATTTTACCTGATATTGAATGCATTTCATTATTTTTATTTCCTTTTCCTTTGTTTTTAAGGCTTAAAACTATATTCATCTTTGGCCGACTACTCTAAGGTCTTAACGTGCATAATCCCAGCAAAGTGGTGCATACCTGCAGTGGTGCTGTATGGGGTGAGTTGGAGGGTGGGGGGAGCCAGACTGATAGGGGCCCTCAAAAAGATTATGCTGTAATTGTGCAGTGATGGGGTCGTCTGGGGTGGTGGGGGCCAAAATTCCTGGCCGCAACCCTGCATAGCTGGTCATAGTGTTGGCAAAAGGAAGGTTTTCAGGCCGCAGGATGATCCTGGTCTCATCTCACAAAACCGACTCCCTCCCCCCCTACACAAAAAGACAGTGGCTCTTTTCAGACACGGAGACTGAACAACTCAGCAGGTGAACAGCAGACTGAACAGAAGTGGTGTCTGGCAGAGCGTTCTTTGGAGCAAAGCAGGCATCCTTAACTGCTCTCTCCTGAATTATTGGAAGGCATGATAATGATGGTTTAATTAAAATGGCAATGCTGTGGGGTAAAGACCTGTGTTGTAAATAAGCTTTTACCTGTTCCCATAAACACCCTAATCATCCCACCTTCATACCCCTTAAAAAGCTACAGTCCTCCTTATCTTTTATTAGGCTGTTTGTTTGTTCAGCCTTTCCAGTACACTGAGCCTTCATTAGTAGCCATATTTGTTATTTTACTGTGTTTGGCTTTGTCATCCTGCACTTGTCTTCGCTCAGTCACACTCAGTCACAATGCAGTTCTCAGTGATTTCCCAGAGCCACAGAAATTCATGTCTGGCTTCAGTTAGGCATCCTGGCCATATAATTGTATGACTATGAGATGGTGGTATTTGAAACAACAAAGTTTCCCTGATTGAGTATATTGCAAAGAATAAAAATAAATTATTTAAAAAAAAAGAAAAAAAAAAGAAAAACAGTGCTAGGCAGATCACTTAACTGCTCATTCTTAGTGGTCTGCACTGGAATCACCAAGGAATCATTTTCGCATAAGCAATGAAAATGTGTCCTGTGCATACTAAATTGTAATTCCAATGCATGAGGAAAACAAACAAAACGAATGTGGAAAAATACTCTTTCTATCAAACCCACAAACAACTCAAATCTGGAAACGTCTTTGAAAGGTCAAAACATGGATGTCAAACACAATTACACAAATTATATAATCACATTAGATTACACTAAATGTAATTTTCCATATAAATGGCAAATCATAACCGTGCTGTAAACACACAGTGAGACTAATAGCCCAAGACTGATTTCTGGCTGTTTTATGCCTTAGCATGAAAGTCAAGAAAAAATATGAACTCTATTTAAACTCATCTGGAATTTCTGAAATATGTAATTGTGTTTACACAGTTGACCTTTATTATATCAAGGAATCTATTAAAAATCTTTCTTTAAGAAATATAATATTTCCTGCTGGGGTTTATAAACTTTGATTAATGTATTCATTCATTTTGGATGTTAACAAAGAATTCTTTCAGAAATAATTTGTGATTGAACAAAGAGACAACATCAATTATGCTGGCAAGAATGCTATCGATGGAATAGAATAGGCAAAAAGAACAAAAAAAAAAACACAAAGTAAGAGATTAATTGGAGGACTGAGCCATGTTTCTTTGTCGGTTGCCTTGAACGCCATGAGAGTGATGCCAAAAATTGGACTCCCTAAGATGAGGACACTTACTGGTAACGAACCTGCAGAATATCAAACTAGTCTGTTTTAAAATACTGCATCATAATTACAGCACTGCAGTATGACAGAGAAATGTGTCATACTGGACTTAAAAACAATTTTAATTAATTCTATCATATACGTACATTTTTCTTATAATAAGGCTTTAAAGGGCTCAACATTTCTATACATCTATCTATGCTAAATACAAGCTTTCTTTTCATATTCCCACTTTCATCTTAACAGATTTATATCACACAACCAGGTGGCACCGATTGACAAAAAGGCAGAATGTACAATGAGATTAGTCCCTTCCCACCATTAACATCTGAAACAGAGACAGTTTCTCGAAAGCCTAATGGAGACATTTAAAGTCATGAAAGTAATTATGAAATATAAAGTTTCGCTTTATTTGTGGCAGGTGGTTTCATTCAAGTGGCTCATTCAGTAGTACACACAATGTCCAGCTGTGAGGGCTCACTGGAGTGCAATGATGTGTTCTTCAAATTTTGGTTTTATATATTTATTTTACAGTGGCTAGATTTTCTGTATTGTATTTTTTTCAAGTTTAAATAGATTGCTTAATATTATTTACCAGAACAAATCATATCTTTGCTAAGCTCCCCATACCTTACTACTGAACTCCTACTACACAACAAGTGTAAGTGCACTGTCTGCCATACGCGCACAGTGGCGCGTAACAGGGCCATGCCTCCGCATAGCCTCGCAGTGTAAACCAAACGTGCAGGTGTGCCCTGCATTTCTATGGCTGGAAAGAGAGCAGCGCTCTTACACGATGCATATTCATCTCCTTCCCTCTCTCTCTCACAGCACAGGCATAGCCTCAGTCATGGTGCCAGCCTTGCATTCCCCCCCCCACACTGTTAACATCTACGCAGGTGAAGGGGCAGGAACCCGGCCTTGGTCATGTCTGTAACTGGACAAATTGGCAATGCCCTCATTAGATTTCGTTTTAAGAGGCCAGTCTCAGCAGTGCGGTTCATCAGCTGTACACTGACCAACCATAATCTCACGTGTGCCAACAGGACCAATCATGGCTGTTTAACTTTAAACCAATCGACTCTAACCTACTATCTCAGGTTTTGCTAACAGGAAGAACATTTTTGTTTTGTGGAAAAGTCTGAAACTGCCTATATTGAGAATGTTTGTAAATAAGTGAGGCATAAATAATTTCCTATTTAAAATAGAGGGCGAAGTTCCAATGCTTGGGCTTGGGCAAGAACAGAAAATCAAAAATAAAAAGAAAAAAGAAAAAAATGAAAAGGTAGGAGTAAGCATTAAAGTACATCTTCTTTAATCAATTTTTCCTGTCCAGGTTTCTGTGTTTCTTTTGTGTTTTTACATCACACTATAGGGCCGCTGCACACGCCCTATTATTTCCGGAGAGTGTTGTCTCTTGCGCATGCACTTCCTTGAAACATGGTCTGCCAACTGCCTCTTCCTGTCTCTTTTTCCACCAGCTGATCAGGGCACCTATTGCAGTAAATGCCAAGAGCAGCTATAAACTTGTATAAACTTTAAAGATATAGTTCTACTGCTTGGCTTGGGTCAAGCAATGGCCCCCCTAAAGCGCTTAGCAGCAGCAGCAGGGGCCTCACAGCCTGTGGTTTATAATGGATATTTCCATTTACAAGCCTTTGGCTGTTTCGATTCTACGGTCTGCTTTCTTTTCCAATAATGCATCTTGACCATCTTAGACTGCTTACCACCCACCTCCCCTCCCTAAATGCTGTACTCTGTCTCATGCTTAATGTCAAAGAAAAGTATGTATAAATGGCAATCCATTTAAATTAATTGACTGATGAGAAACAGTGCAGGATTTTACCAGCCAGGTGGCTGCATTACCTCACATCCAACTGTTGCACACTTGGAATCTCCAAATCTTCAACAGGTAGAGAACTCCCTGCCAGCAGTTTCCAGATTAACATTGCAACAACGTAACAATGACGCATGGTAAAATACCTGCTGTATACCTGCATAACCATAAACAAATTCAGAATTTATACAGGGAAAAAAGAACACCTTACATCACAACTAAAATCACAGTGAGCAAGGTAATGAGAGGTAGCACAATTAAAAGCACATTGCAAAGAAAAACACATGCACAAGCAATGATTGCTGTGAATGCAATGACTGTGAAGGATGCATGAGTGTTAAGTGAGGCCGGTGCACAAAGGCCATTGTGAGGTGCAAGTGAAAATGTTACTTCAGATTTTGAATAAAACAGAGGAGCCGGGAGACTTAACTCTGTCTTAAATACGTCACTCACCAGCCTATGGGCTGATGTGCACTTGCAGCTCAAAAAAATAGCAGTCCTTGCCTTGTGTAAGGGAACTTTGTGAATGAGATGCGATGAAAAGCTTCTGACAGTATGAATCCAATATCCCTCAGTTAGGATTCCAGTCAGTTCCAGTATGCAGAACTACTGACAATTCATTGATAACATTCAGCAGTGTGGACAATTCCTCCATGTCTTTTCTTTCTCTCAACAAAAAATCCTTGGCAGGTGACAGACTGAAAAAAAAGCTGTTTAACAACAATATTTAATCCAATATTAAAATTCCATTGCATAGCCTGCTTTAATGCAATAGCTCAGATGAAGCTGATAGAGTATAATGCACTTTCAGGCCCACTGGGATCTTGACATGGAAGGGGGCCAAGTGGCAGTATATCGTTTGAGAATTCACACTCGGCTGCCCAGGTGAAACAGGTTTCACCCACGGTGGGGCAATATTTGAAACAACAACTTCTCAGCAGATGGAAAACATATTTCTTACGGGCAAGAGAAGTTCATTGGCCAGGAAACCCCCTGGGAGTTTTAAAACAAGAACTACTGTAAGACCTCAGGATACCCGGGTATTTAGACTGTGTGGATTTATCGGTGTTTAGAGACCCCTGTCAGACCCTCACATTAATAATCCTGAATGAAATTCCTGTTGAGGAAACCCTTAATACTGAAAAGTTTATTCTGTTCTCCACTTGCCTTCAGTGCCTGGAATAAGAGAACCAATATATTCAGATGGCAAATATACTGACAAATGAGAAATAAAGAGAGCTACAGTATTTACTTTAGAGATACACCTTCAAGATTATTGGATTACAGCATATGTCCCAATTACAAATGAAAATACGTATTCTAGAATAAATAACTGAACATTGACCCAACACAAACCCTTTAAATCAATGAGAAATACTGGGAACTTGTGTTAATATAGGTCATGAACTGAATGAAGCCATAATGTTGTTATAACAACACAAGAACAACGAAACTAAAAAAAGAATGAAAACTATTAATTTTTTTTTTTTTTACAAAACCAGTGATGCAACCTTCAGATCTACTGTAAATGTATACTTTTTGAATGCATTTCCCTTGTTGCTATTCACCTCTCTTTCTGCATCCAATTTGTGCTTCAGTCAGACAGCGCATTTCTATGCTTACTCTCCTTCTCTTTGCAAGACAGGCACTCCCAGCAAATCAATATTCGGAACCAGGTTCAATGGGGATGGTTTTCTTTCTCCATATCAACTTTATGTTTTCCATATAAAAATTGACTGATGGATAAATAAATTAAACACTTGTAGTGAAGGCTGCTGTTGTGGCAGGCCAGTAAGAGATTATCACCCCTCTGGACCAAGCAGTAAAAAGACCCAGACCCACAGTGGTGAAACTCTGCTATAGGACGTGCCATATTTAGGATAAGACACAAATGAATGTCCTGGATAACTGCAGTAATTAAAGATCGCATGGCAGTTATTGCAAGGTCTAGGGGGTTTTATTGTTTGATTTATTGATTGATATACTTTCATCCTCAGGAGAGAGATTAACATTGTTACCAGCAGCAGAACACATATACATCATTGAAACAGGCTTCCAACAATTTACCACTAACCTGGCTAAGTTCCCTTTCAATGGTTCTCTATAAAATAATCTAAATCCATTACAATACTGAAAACCTTAAATTAGCCCACACATTTAATTACAAGTATGCCCTGACATTTTCTAGATCTCAGCTTCTACAGGGTGTCTCATAAGTGCACCCCATTATTGAAACTACCAGTATATACATTTCCAGTCATGCAAGAAAACATTTTAAATGAGATGTTCAGTAGGTCTATGATAACACACTAGGATAACTGAGAACTGAGGGGTAGAAAATTACTGAATGTAAAAACACAAAATTTTAATACAAAAGTGCCATAGTGGAAATTTGATCAACTGCACAAATGCTGTAGCAATCCTGTAGTGAGATCAATAACATGGCCCTCCTCATTATAATCACACTTAATGATTATATAACATTTAATCAGTTGGCCATTTAGCACCCAATGCATTCATTTAATAATTTTTCATAATTAATGTTTCATCTGTGTTCAGAGGAGCTGGAGATACTAGGAATACAACTGTAAGTGAAATTTAACAGAGACCTAATTAATGTTAATTAATGCAAGTCACTAAGTCTTGCATTTTTTTTGCCAAATTAAAAGGAATCTGTCCAGGGTCTTAGTAATGAGTTATAACTTATTTATTAATAGTTTATTCTGAGTCTGAAGTGTCACACATAAGCCATGCACACAAAGCCCAGAAACTTACACATTGCAATCCTTCAGGTGTGGCAGGCAATCCCACCGCATGGGACTAATGCACGCTGTGGCTCAGGCTGAACATAAGGTCACAAATTATTATAAACATTACTATAATATTAACATCTGAAAAAGGAGTGTACATGAACTTTACTTATTCAAAATAATGAGATTATAATAAACACAAAAAAGCCCTCACCCACGTGATAAACAGTCTAGGAAACCACACTGTGCGCACAAGTGCATCATGGACACTGCTTAAGAAATCTAATTACTGTTCCATGTAGCAGGGACACAGAAAATAACGACGTATTTCATGACTAATTTGCAATGCATGGCCACGTGATGGTGGCTGACTCATAACTGAATCACTGATTCCTTGAGGCACACAATCAGTTTATTACACAGTACACTAATGAGCCTTTGATGAAATATGTTGGGGCAATCTAAAAGTGGGCTACAAATGAAAGGTTTGTTTCCCATGATGCACTGGGCTGGCTTGACCATTCAGTCACCATAAGCACGCATTGTAACCATATTAGGTCTGTTGTGCAGCACTGTTCCCCTGGAGGTTGCTAAATTGGATGTAAAAAAAAAAAAGAAATGAGTAAAAAATTGCAGTCCTCTGCTTCACTTCCAACAGCAATGAAAAAGAAGCTGAACCCATTAAATTTGATTGGCTCTGTGGGAAAATGTTGTAGACGCAACAGCTTTCAACATCAAAACCAGCACAAATCATCTGGACGCAGGCAGGACGGAGGCAAGGTGCAGGTGGGAACTCATAACTCCAGCAGCAGGAGCTGGGCGATGACGGACTGTACGGCAGCAGCTTCCTGTGTGGCTGACGTCACTGCGGCTCAGACCCTGGTAGAACACATTCCCCCTCCGCTCCTTAAACATGCTTCATCTGGGGAGGGTGGGACACTGGCCATCATTCCCAGAACAGGACCACAAATAACAAAAGGCTTACTGAATCCAAAGGGGAATGCAGATTAATCCAGCCATTACTGTGTTTGCTGTTTTAAATTCTCTTTAGACCTTTTATAGCATGATTGAATTACACACCGCTTTATTTAATCTGCTTTGACAACTGATTGTACTACAAATATCCTAATGTCCATGTGACTAAAAGTGTACACTGAGATATTAAATATATTGTGTTCCTTAATGTTTGCTAATCATTCATGATCATTCACACGATTATCAAAAATGCACCCTGTGGTGGATTCCAGTATCTGAAAGTGGTAAGACAGCCTCAGCATCTCTTCTGTATACGTGTTGGTTGAACCCTGGGCAAGTGGAATTCTGGAGAACAGCCGTTGAAAGTCTTTCACAAATAATAAAATGTCATACTGAGCTCACTCCACTCTTAGCACTGCTTGGAACCACCCCAAAAGGCTTACTGTACACTTAACCACTCGGCAGGATGCTCTGATTTCATCTTATTCTTGGCCCATCGCTTAGAGCTGCTGAACTGGAGGTAAGCTGCCTCACCTTCTCATAACCTTTATGCAATGCAACAGACATTACGCAACATCTTACATTAGAGGAAATCCAATACAAATTTTGTCCCGTTACAAATTTTACACAACGTGGCAGCCATGGTGAGGGATGTGGTGTTGGGAGTTTGGGGCACTTGTGGGAAACTGATGTTTGGGTGAAGAGGGCATTTGCTGAAAATCAATACTAAAAACAAAATAAAATAAAAACATTTAAAGGCGAGTAAAGGTGATTTAGTCTGTGTATCGACTTTGTGTATCGACTATCCAACTGTTATGCACTTTGAAACAATGATTTGGAGGTGATGGGCCATTGGTCGAAATCAGTGTACTGAAAACAGGGCTGGGAGAACCTGGATCGTGTAGACACCCAGCTACTGCTTCAACATACTTCTCTTCCTCAAGATAATACAGGATACAGCTCACCCTAATGTTTTTCATGGCTGGCGATGGAGGCCTCCGGTTTCCCACAGCACTGTTAAGTACGAGGTGGTAACCAGGGCGGATAATGTGCGGCTGCTGACCTCTCCCCTGCACATGAAGTGTCCTGGGACTGCACATGCTTTGTGTTGCTGTACGGGATAGAGTTACCACACATCAGAGCGAGGGTGCGGGGGGCAGGGGACCCTACGGCCTGTGTGTCTAAACCTAACATTCTGCACTAAACTCCTCCTGCAGAACTCCTCCTCCTCAAACGGAGCACTCGCCAGGAAGGGAACCTTGAGATCCGGGCGCGCCCAGGCAACTGCCCCGATCCACATCACAGAGCAGATCCAGGCTACTCAAACAGCAATAGGAAGGATGGATCCAATAAGGCTATTCTCAGCTTCAGTCCTTTTCCTACCTAGCAGAGACTTTCGATTGAACCCCAAGTCTGAGAAGTCTATCAGCTGCCACAGTGGAAGGCTCTTCGTTTTATGACTGAGTGAAGCATCGCTCATCGGATTACAGCGTAGCATCGCTGTTAGGAACCGAGATGGGAAACGGGCGAAGTGAGGGCGAAGGTTTGATACAGCTGCGGCTGTACCTTTGAGCAAAGTACCTGAAGTGCTTCAGAACAAATATCCAGGGAAATAAATGGACTGCATGTGAAAAATGCTATCCGGGTAGGTCACTCTGGACAGGAACGTGCGCTAAATCATAAATGTAAATGATGTAAATGTTTCAGTGGCACAGAATCATACCGACCGAAGGAAAAGAATAACGCATGAACATCCAGTCGCAACAGTAACACCACATACATCAAGCGGAGGAAAGAAAGAATGTACCTGCACTCAGATTCTCACAGTGATTTACTGCAAACAAGCACCCATTCGACCAAGGTAGCTCAACGACCTATTTGTCAGCTTAGACTGTTTTACATCTGCATGCAATTTACCTCTCTCTGATTTACAAGACTGTGATTTACAGGATAAAGTGGTTATTTACCATTTCACGATTTTCAGATCGTTGGACTGGCTAGACGAGGGGGCTGTTCTTTCAGATGAGACGCGCTGAGGTACCTCCTTCAGAAGTGATCAGCACTGCCAGAATAAAAGAAACTGGGACTGTGAGATCAGTCAGCAGCGGCGAGACAAGTCGAGCCAATCGATCAACACCCCCTCATCTCAGAACCACCCAATGTACTGTAGCAAGTATCTCCAATTAATGCTCACCTCATGGTGCTACAAGTGTGTGAAGCGCTCACATCAAATTTAATCACGTGAAAAGGCTTATGAAAATGACAACGCTGTGATGAGGCTTTGGTAAGTGGTAATTAACCTATTGCTCTGCAAATTTCCAAGTTAGCGGTTGACATTATTCCACCGACTCTCTCGCAAACTTGTCTGAATGATGCTGATATATAATTGAAGATTACACTTATAAGATGAAAGCTGAAGATGTAACAATTCACCCTTTGTCAAGCCCTGCCGAAGTCCTGTTCTCAGTAACTGTTGCCAATTCCGTCAAAGCAAGTTTCCACAGAAAAGCCATTGAGAGGACCCGTCAGTTAAATTCACTTGTATTTGTACATACTTTATCAAATTTACTACCCCCTTGTTAATCAAACTCTCGAAGATGTGTACTGCATTTCATGGGAATATTATTTTAAAAAATAAAATAAAAACAGCTTTATCCTTTATTACTAAGTAACAGAGGCTAAAGCTGCACTTAATATTTGACCAATGCTTATACTATACTATACTATACTATACTTACACTCTTATCTCAACCAGATTTTGACAGCAGGGACTTCAATAGGCAGTCAAGGCTTATATTCATGATATAACATATAATAAGTAAAATATTAGCGCAAAATGTTTTCGCTCTCAGCGTAAACAAAAGCGTTTTTAACCGCATCAACTGTATGATTTTAGTTTTGATATACATAGGCTACAACTCAATTTTAGTTACACCCCTCAAAGAATGTAGTGATTTCAAAACGAAAGCATGAAGGAGTCCATGGTAGTTAGCAACAAATGCTATGCACAGAAGCGATCACATTGGTGGTTCAGCTAGCCCATAAAGAGGCCAACAAAAGGCCAATTGCGAAAACAACATAAAACACAATGTTTCAGAGCGAGTGACGTCCATTTCACCTTGCCAAACCACAGTCGCTTTCTGAAGCTCATTAGTATTTTTATGCGGATAATTCCACACAGCAGATATCTGGACATAACCTTTTCTTTAATGCTATTACAGCTTCCTGTGACTGTAATTATTTCATTTTTATTCATTTTCTAATTACCATATTACACAAATGCTAAAGACATGACAGTGCTTCATAGAGAGAGGGGCTAATCATGAGGACACAAATCTGTGCTTCAATCATGTAGTGTAGTGGTGTGGAATTTCTGAGCTCACACCGGCATCTATTGACCCTAGGAGAGGAATTCAAAGCCGCTCTGATACTGGCCAACTACAAACAGAGGGAACAAAAGCAGCCCAGAACATGGTCAGTTTGTTCAAAATTCATTCGCATCTCCGTTCTTGGTGAACTTGTAGGGAGGCAAATGCATTCAAGATTCAAGAAACAGACAATGGGTGCTCCATACAATGAGGGAAGAAATTTATAAGATAAAAGCATGGCTGATGAGGATTTTCTCAAATTAGTCACATATCTGCCTCCTTGAGAATGTGTGTTTAGAGGCAATAATGAGTGAGCCATCCAAACTCGACCTTATTTGCATCTCCTATCATTAAGAACAGTTGTGTCACATAGTGACAACAGCAATCATGGGTGCTGGCTTTAGCTTCATGAAGCATGATTAGAAAAGAATTAAGGTGAGGCAGGGCTCAGTGCTTCAACTGGCAAACTCTGATGGGAAAGCCGAAGGAATAAAGGCGGTGCAGCTGTCATCTGGTGCCATTTTGTTTCTCAGGCCACTAACAGCCACTCAGTCTTCCTGGAGCTTGTCCACAGGAGCAGGGGAGCACAAGCCACAGAAAATGGACAGAGAACAGGAGGAGCTACAAGAATTTGGGAAGTGGGAAATGCGAGCATGCAAGAAAGTTCTGGAGAGATCCATCAAAATGACCTGAGCAATGCCCCTCCAATGTGAAATAAGGAAACTGCATCATCTTTACCCAATGGACCTCCTAGTCCTCCGTCATACACCCCCATGAGACTTCAGCAACAGCGTCTATCCGGCCTGCAGCCACAACTGCTCCTGAATCATTACCCCTCCTAACAGTCGCTCCAGACGCTACAGCGAACACCGCTGCTGCAATAAAGGAAGGGTTCTTGCCAAGGACATTCCTCTCTACGGAGACTGGCGTCCACGGTAACGGTGCTTGCTCAGACCGGACTCGGCGAGCCAAAGACTCTGCCATACTTCACCCGGTCACGCTGTGGAGTGGGGCGGTCGGTCGCTAGTAAATGGCTGTGACCTCTCGGAAGCACTTTCTTTGAAAGCAACAGTAACAATAATGGTGAAAAAACAAAACAAAAGACAATACTGCCTTTATTTGTCCAAGGCAGCAGGGCGTCATTGAGGGACTACAGGGTTTTGGTTTGAGACGATCACAAATATTCCAGCGTAACCCTTCCATGAACAGGAGTGATGAAAGCTGCTTTTGGTTAGCCCTTTCAGTCAGTCTGACGTTTCAACCTCCCAGGGGTCCGGGAGAAATACAGGCAAATTCCTCCTTTCAGATAACAGCTCACTTGTTTAAGATGGTTTTATGTACTTGTAGTTGATTATACTTTATTTTGTTTATTGTTATTTTATTAGATTTTGTATGCATTCACCATTTTTAATGCATTTTCTCATTAACTCCATATTACAGTACATTACCCAGACCATCATGCATGACCATAAAAAATGGAGCTGAATCTTAAGAATATTTACTTTGACAAAAACAACTGCTCCTGCTAAGAATCGCTAATGCTCATGATGCTGCATCCATCTTCGGCAGCTTTTGGCTGGTAAAGACAGACATGTCCGCCACAGCCATAGATTAGCTATATGACCCGGCGGTGTCTTTGCACAGCACTAAGGAGGATGTGATACCGGATCCATATGTAAATAGTGGGGGGTGGGGTATCTCATCGGCAGCTGTCTTCCCCTCTCTGTGGCTGCTGGGTGCACATCAATGTTGTGGAAACGAATGGCTGGAGCTTTCAGCACCTGGCAGTTCGCTGTCTGCACACATCGCAGAGCTGGGACTTGTGAGGGCAGCTCAGATGGGTGGCCCTGTCAGCCGCAGCTCAAACAGGGAAAGGCGGCCATTACAGAACTCCTGTTTGTTATTGGGCCGGCCTGTCTGCATTCCCGCCTGCCTGTCACAAAAACATTCTTTCTCTGATAATAAACCATTTCAGAGGGGGGCAATAAACACATCTTTAAACATGAGTCCCACATCAGCAGCGGAATACAAATGCGGAGTGGCCTGCCAGCAAATGCACTCGGTAAATCCGAAAATTGCTCTTAGCAGTCATTCTGGAGGGAACGTTCTTGCAATGAAATACTTTAGGACTGCAACTAAGAGTTTCTTAGGACGTTTGCGACTGCAGACTATTGGGAGGCTGCCCAAGGATCCTCAGGCCGTTCCCCAGTTAAGCAGGGGCTCTGGCTACCGCCGAGAGAGCAGTGTGGTGCGTTGCGTGCGTAAAGCACTGCTGCAGGACAGCGTAATATGGATAAGCCCACCACCCCCTTCACAGCAGGAGGCAGGCAGGCCTAGAAACATCTGCTGGCTCGAGGGGTGGGGGGCGTAGATGGGAATCTCCCTTAATTCCCCAGCATGAAATTCACATTGGCACAGAGTCCCCTTCGCTGCCTACAGGGGGGACTGCATCGCTTACAGCTACCACGAGAGCGAAGGCTCCAGTGGATCTGTGAAACGGAGAGGCGCAGAGCTAGCCGCAGCCAAGGCTGAGTCAGAAAGCCTGCTTTTCATTACACCTGTGTTCCAGCATGCAATCATCTGGCCCAATCCATTATTTGCATATTTTCAAAGCGGAAAAAAAAAGAACAAATTACGATCATTTTCCCAGCGCCTCTAGAAGCCTGACATTTGATTGAGAACATAAACGGAGCGGCAGCCCTGCAGGACGCCTGACTGCAGGCGGGGAATGCGACCGAAGAAAGGCGAGAAAGCAAACCGCCCAATTCAGAAACACTGCAGGAAAACGAGGACAAAACAAGAATGACAGCGACAGTCCTTTCATCCATGGTCTCGACGACCCGTAGCGGTGAAGAGGAGCTCGTCTCGTTCAATCACTCATCATAGGCAGCATCTCCATAATTATTGTGCGGCCCTGTCTGCATCTGAACACCCACCAGAAAAACCATTCTTGATTGTGATGAGGCGCAAAACAAAAATAGCAGCATCAATTTCAGAGTGGCTATTGAGAAGGAATAAAGAGTGGGACAGAGGCCAGAGTGGCTCCTTGGTTTCTGGTTTTTATTTAAACCAGATCCTTTGTGTTCAGCTATGCCTTCTAACCCGATTCACATAGGACACTGCTGCACTTTTCTGTTTGTTTCAGCCGCCCCCCCCCCCCAAGTTAGACTGATTATACTGTCTTCCTTACACTTCAGATAAATGCCAACTCAGTCTCAGGGCTGTCTATGCATAAGGGACCTGATCTGAAATTAGAAGTGATAGGCAAACTCTAAATGCCTTGGTTTCACTCACGAAGGGCTGCAAGACAGCAGTCTGAAAGTGTGAAAGTGCATAGGAGACCATCAAAGACCAACCCACTAGCCTGAGGACGGTCCTGAAGGACACCCTAACATTGGCAGCAGTCAAACCTTCTCCAATATGAAGCAGACTGCAGCTTCCTGTGTAAAGCACTCAGTCGCTGGCTTCAAATTACCTCATAACTGCAGTGTGAAGTCTCAGAGGTCCTTCATATGGTTGTTTGTGGTTTTGTATTTATATTTTCACAAGGCCCCACATGGAGGGGAAGAGGTCGTAAAGCATTTTTCCTGCAACAGGAACACCGTGCTGTAGAAAATGTGTGAGGCGGTGAACCCGCTTCGTGCAAAGAACGATGAGGTCACAATGGGGCTACTATGTCATTCATGAGATTACAACCTTGTGAGGCTGCATGATATTCTTTCTAGCTCCCATTTCAAATTCAAGAGATTAAGCACACACAGCCATGCTGTCTTTTGGCAAAGCTTCCCACAGAACAGATTCAGTTCGGCTTTCAAAGCAACAGACAACATGATGCAGCGATGATGAAATTCTTATGAATACACAAATATGGAATACTGCTGAACCTCCGACATCAGGATCACCTATGCAAAGTTCAAAGCAACATAAATGTGAAAAATGAACAAAATAAACCCTTTCTGGTGACGAAGCTAGAGACTGCAGACAACCAGAACCTTAAAGCACTTTAGGCAGTCAGCTTTAGACTTTGATGTGAAAGTTATTGTATATGATTGTGTCACAGGCAGGGAATCTCTTTTCCTTAGTGTATGTGTAATATTTGATTTAGTGATATTTCAGATAATTTACCCCACACACACTAGAGGCTTCTGTTGGCGCTCAGGGGTGTATCAGTGTCTGTGTGAGCTCACCCAAAGAGCGGGTCTCACAAAGCAGGGCATTTGAAAAAGAAGGGGTGTTTGGGAAGGGAGGAGACAAGATGTCATGAAGCTAGAAGCACTGGTTTTTTTGGAACTGGACAGGGAGACCTGCCACGTGGACGCCGACAGAAGGTTTTGGAAAACCTCTGTATTTTTATAATAAAACCTGAAGGAAGGACTGCTGCTTGGACTGACAGCCGAGGAACAGCCTGAGCTTGGGCTTGCTGAGGAAGGTGCGCTCCCAACAGCATGTCATAACCAACCCACTGAGCCAAAGGTACATTTATTCACTCACTGCCCTGGGTGACTTTACTGATTACAGGCAGCCCCAACGGCCCGTCAGACTATCTACAACTACTGTCTATACGGCAGCTGAGGCTGTGCTGTTCTATGTCACCGAGCAGCAGTATATTTTGAAACCACTCACAGGTAGCTAGTTTTTTTAATATGAGTGTGTAAGCAGTGTTGATCATTTTAACTGTACACCACCATAATGGAAATACACATTCCATTAAGGGGTACTGCACTGAACCCTGTCAACATTTCAGCTCACCACTGATAGAGAGTTTCATTCAGACAGAAATGAAATCAAGACTTTTAAAAAAGAAAAAAAAGAAAAAAGTTTCACACTGAAAAAAAAAAATATATAACAGTAATAATCTGCTGTAAAATGGACATAAATAAAGGCACTCTAGAACAGCAGTTTGATCAGTGAGCTGGTGTACTTCAACCAGATTACATAAACCACTCCACCTTGGGTCTTGAAGGGGCCCACAGAACCTTTAGCCCCCCTCACACAAGCCTTTTCAAGTGAGAACCAGGAGGCTGTGTCAACTATATGCCACTGTGTTTACAAATAATGGTACACAAATAGTATAGATGAGCATACGCGAACACAAGCTCACATAGGCACACATACACACACACACACACACAAGGCCTAGTCTTACACTTTAATACACCTGTGACTTGCCAGCCAGCGGTCCACACACACTTGATCAAACTGAGCCTTCCCGAAAACCAGGAGCAGTTAAAGGGAAATCCTCAATCGCAGGGAGATCTAATGAAAAGTGCTACACAAATGCAATTAATTATTTTATATTTTTAAAGCAGCCGTAAACACTCCTGAGCCCCGGACTGTGCCCAACGCCATTGCCCCAGGCTTCCAGACCTCTATATCATATAGTTTTATAATTGAGTGCACATTGAGACCTGCACAACCCTTGCAGGGTCTTTATGTGCCAAGACTTTTCCATTTATTATATGTGCATACTTTTGCATTAGTGCAGCTGGATATACTATCTTCATTGAAGTGGAGATTTCCATGAACTGTTTTTTCAGATTTTTCCAGAAACGTACTAATTGTACACAGTACAACAGTTCACTACGCAGGACTATAGCTTGAATAAGCTGTGATTAATGACTGCTAGACAGGGGGATTTCTCAGATCAAAACTGTCACCTCCCCTCTGCCTATGCAGAGATAATTAATCCACAAAAATGAGAAAAATGTCCTAAAAGTTTAATAGGATTAATTAAGCGATACATGAACAAAGCAAATTTACAAAGGAGCGGATTCAGAAGAAGAGGTGAAAAAGACTGGACGTTTTTCCAGTTCCCCAGTATGAATTCTTACACAGTTCTCATGTTACAGCTCAGGCCCTTGCACTTTCCCACGGTAACAGCAGTGAAGGCTCTAGGTCCTGGGGACTGGGGACTGCGGATCTTTCCTTTGTCATCTCTCACGTTCGTCACGTTTCTGAAACAACACATTCGTAGAGTTAGTTTCAGTACAGAGGCCAAAACTGGATCAAATGCAGTTCTTTAATACATACAAATACAAAAGAATGAAAGAATAGTGGAAACTTGAAGTAAGTTTTACGCTTTGCCTTACACGGGCAGAGTTACACCTCTCACAGACCTGAGTGACTTCATTTCCAAATTCGACAAATACTTTGAACACCGTCGCAAACATGCTGAGAAATGAGCAGAAGCAATCTTCCCATCCACAGTTCACTTCCAAAGTTGTACTTCTACCCCACACCCAGAGGTTCTTACTAATCACAGTCCCCAGAATTCTCATAGAACTACTAGCACCACGAGAGGAAGTAGGACAGACACTATAAGCTTCTATCTAATGTGATCCCAGTGAAGGTCCTTCATAGCATTTGGAGATGCCATATAAGATACCACTGACAAACAAGCACTATTATTTCTATGGGAGAATGGCGTCTGATGTAACAGCTACATCCGGTGGGCTTAACATGTTGTTCTGATGTGTGAGAGAGAGAGAGAAAGAGTGAGTGCGTGTGAGAGAGAGTGAGAGAGTGTGTGTGTGAGAGAGAGTGAGAGAGAGAGAGAGAGAGTGAGAGAGTGTGTGAGACAGAGAAGAACAGAGTGAGAGAGGGAGAAGGGCAGCAAGTGAGAGAGAGCTGGAAGATTTCAAATTAATTAGAGGTGATTACCATTTCGGAAAACATTTTGGCAGTGTCACAGAGGAGATCCCTTTGATGTCTGGACCTATCCTTTCTCTGAAGTGCATCTCAGTATTCTTGCCTTTCTTTTGTAAAATTAACTGACACCAAAGGCAGCTGGTTCTTGGGTCTTTAATCTGACATGGGGTAACTCAATTTGATACAATGGATGGTTCTGTGATATGGGAGTAGCAGGGAGGAAGCTTTTGGGAGCAAAATTGTGTTTTGTGCAATTTCCACCCTGCCTGATACGTTGCAGGACCCCTGCACTGTCAGCTACATTTTTTTTATCATTAGCATGTGAATAATTTAACATATTCTACAGGATAAAAAAGAGAAAAGAGTACAACTAATCAACCAGAGTGGCACAACCGGCCCGACTGAAACCTCCCAGAAAAAGAAATGATCTTATTTCTTCCCGAAACAAAAACGGACAGTAATGCAATTCTTCTCAAGCCTTCTACCAGATATCAAGTTAAAAACACTGACCTTCATCTGAAACCCCTATATTTAATCTGCTCCTTTATTTTAATGGTCAAACATAAACAAGTTTAATAAAACAAAATATAGTTACATATTCTCTCCAAACCTAGTCAACCAGATTATTAAATGCAAAATTAATAATATGCACAGAAACAGCATTAAGATTTTATTTGAAACAATACCAATACAAATAAAAAATAAACGCAGTGCATGAAAACAAAGAAATTTGGAGGAAAAATACACTTAGCTGGTAAATAGTAAGTGCACTTAACCCTTTAATAAGAAAAGCATCATTATCACTCAGAACATCATACTGTATGGGGTGGTTATGTATAATCTTGAGCAATTGGGGGCACACACATACTCTCTCTCTCACACACACACTCCAAGGAGCAGCGCATTCTAATTCTCTGATCTTTTCTCCACCCAGTCCGCTTACTGTTGGTCCACAGCAAGTTAGACACTTTACGTGTAAACTCATCATGGAGAAGAATTTATTAGACTGACGGGTGAAATATTTAAATACACTTTCTTTCACACCACACAAATAGCAACCACACACAAACACATACAGACGCACAGATGCAAACATACACTGAGTGGGTTAGCAGTAGTATATATAATTACTGTAATAGTAAACTACTGCCACTATTGTACACAAATATCTCTGCTCAAAAATGCAAAATTGAATTATCCATTGTCTTTCAGAAATCTGTTGGTGTTTATTAGGCATTTACAGGTTGTCTGTATGATTTATCTACAAAAATATAAATATTAATATTAAATGCCCATGGATGTCTCATTATTTCTGTGATAATCTCATTTATACTTTCCCTTTTTCTTCTCTTCTGAAGCACTGATATTCTCTGAGAGTGCTTTCTGTAAACAAGCAGAACTGTAGGTGTCCAGTCTTTATGTTTGTTTATGAAAGCAGTCATGTCACAGGCCACTGTGATCTTTCAGCCCTGTACAGAGTAGTAGTCAAAATCTCCCTGCGACTTCAAAGATGAAAACAGGCTGGAGAAACAGAAGGGAGGATAGGAGGGAGGCTGTTAAAACCATTTCTCAGAAAGTGTCCACAGAACCAGACAGACACAGACAGACACAGAGAGACACAGAGAGACACACGCAGACACGCACAGCCCTCAGGCCGCGTGTGGACAGCCAGCACAGTGTGGATCACGCCTGCACGTGTCGGGGGCCACGGCTGGAGACGCTCAGGTGCGTGCAAACGCACACAGATCCAGGGGTTGCCAGGTGTCCTGTGATGGCGTGGGCCGAGCGCGGATCATTAGCTGTGGGACAGAGTGGGCAGCCCAGGTGTTTTCATTACATCCTGCTGAACCCTCCGTGTGTATTTGTCTACGGACTTTTTTGGCTGAGGAAGAATGTCTCTCAGTCTCTTTTCTGCACTAGAAAGCAGACGCATCCGCCTGTCTGTCAAACCTGGGAGCCACACACTGTGCCAGAACACACTAGAAACTTTATTAGCTTTTACATTTTAATTAAGGACTCCAATGGGGAGGATGAAGAGGAGCAGAGGGAGGAGGAGGGGGTGACTAGATCTCCGGACTGTCCCATCAACACAGACAATGAGGGAAGGGCCCTGGCTTACATTCCCACTTTTCATAAGCACAGTACTGTTTTCTAGCCCTGCTAAAAAGAAGAGCGCCACCCACTGGCCCACCAACACCACTACCAGCAGGAAAACTTTCTTAGTTAGCTTTAGCAAAACAGAACGAGCGCTTCATGTACGCCAAATTCTTCCATTGATAGATTCATTCATAACCATAGGCACATACATTATAGAAATTCTGTACAGGACTCTGCAAATAAAGGCTGCCATCACCCCCCAAGTCTGATGAAAAAATAAATATGTTGAATAACCTTTTTCTGTCAAAAACAGGAAGTGCAATCGAGAGTGAGTACATTGACTCTGACATCAGAAGAATTGTCATTTCACCAAGAGAAAATTCCTGCATCAGTGTGGGGCTTGGCTATGTGGTCCGGTTATTAAAACCATAACCAGACCACATCGGTCGGTCAGTACAGACAATGGGGGTTAGCCATTGATACTATAGTGTTGCATAGCTGTGTGAGATGGAGAGATGCCTGAGGAATGGGGGTAGGGGAAGGTGGGGGGGGGGGGTCTCATAATAAGAGGGGGGGGCTCAGCAAAGCTTCCCGTCAGTGGAAACACAATGATAACACAGCCTCTCAGCCACAGAACCCAGATACACATATGGAACATTTTACTCTCTGTGATATCGCACGAAAAAAAAGTCTTTGCACGCGTTTACGGTTCAAACTTGTTTTTCTGCTGCAGATGAATGAGACCTGAAGCCCTCTCATCTCATCCGAGCAGAAAACAGCTCTCGCACACAAATAACCACTGGATTCTCATACACACCATGGCCAACTTTGTTGCTCAATTTCTATTGTATCTCAAAAGAACAAATGATGATTGTGCGCCACATCTGTGGAAAATGTGAATAAATCAGAATTTTCTTTTAATTAAATCAACGCCCAGACGTACTGCTTCCAGAATTGAAACTGACAATGTGAGGCACTCTAGTCCCTCTTGCCTTTATTACAGCCAACAGCCGTGCACACTAACAAGATCATAAATAAACAGAGCAGAGGGGTAGCGCTGGGCCATGATATTTCATAAATATGAGTGCAAGATGTGCAAAAAAATGACTGAACCCCAAGTCAGATTGCATTAGCACGTTTCCATCTTCTACTGCTTTCCACACAGTGAAAGGTAATGAAATGGCTTTTCATCTATTACAAGAGGTGGGTAGGGGTGGGGGATGGGCATTTGATTTCTGCCCAGAAGTCACCTTGACCGGGGACTTTTGGTCAAGACAGGGGCTCAGGCAGCATGACATCTTTAATTAACTGCCTCCCGACCTCCACACCGAGCTAAAGGCCCAGAATACAAATGCACATGGGCAATTTCATACCACATGAATTATAGAACAGTATGTCCCGGTGAGTTACGTCAAAGGTAGGGTTCTGGGCCGGTAGGAAACAAACCTGCAAAGTTCAATGAGCCACCATCAAGTAATAGATGAGTATCAAACATTTGCACTTTCATGAGAAAAATAATGACTGGAAATGCAGCTGACCCAGGGGCCTATTGAAGGACACCAACTTCAACATGACTTGTTCTTGGCAATACATTTTGGCTGCAGCAGGCCTTCACTTCACTGATGAAAACCATCACTCTGGACATGACTGATCTTCTATGTCTCCCAGAGAGAACAAACAAGCTGTCAAAACATTTTGGGACCAATCAGAGCCTCCCTCTCATTGGACACCAGAGGAGCACGTAACTGATAACCAACCCCCAGTCAACACTCACTTATTTCCCAAAGAAAACCTTGCACCAAAAAAACTTACCATATGCACACTGTAGATGAAAACCATGTGCGAGAATAGCCAGTGCTTTGGTGCGATAAAGTGAACGCACTGGGGAGAGATGGCGGAATTTGACAATGGACAAAAAAAAAATCCGTTTAAAAAAAAATGTATAAACAGAACACAATGTTGCAGTTTGATCAGGTTTGACGAGGGGATTTTCTGAGCAAGTTTGAGAAACGTTGGTAATGGTCACTTGTGCAGACAGTGTCATCTTCATTAGAGAGTTTATACTGTATTACAGCATAACTGCTCAGCGAGGACACTCGCCATGTCAGAAGTGTGGATGCTGAACGCATCTCAGGAAGCTAGTTTTCACAGTTCTACATCTCTGTGGTCATGCGTATGGGTCCTGGCCACTGCAGACCTGTGAAATCACTCCAGACACATTCTGCTGCCAAGTGGCAAGTGTTTGCCCATAACCTCCAACAACACAAACTGGCAACCTATCTTATAACCTATAACTTAGATGTAGTTCGCCATCCACAAAAAAAATAATAAAATAAAAAATAAGAAACGCAAGAAATCCAGAGCTGAGCTTTAAAGATGTTTGCTCGGGATGCCATGGAAGTGTGTGAACTTGTTTGAGTGCGGGTAGGGGGGTTACCCCCCACCCAGAAGGACGATGGGTCTAGATGAGGCTACTACGGGCCAACCCATCCATCCCAGCTGTCCCGTCCTGAGCTGGAGGTGCCCCTGAAGATCAAAGTCAAGCAACCCGAGGGGTTCCATGGAGACGGTAAGAATGCTATACTGCATATTAAGTCCAGATGTTGTGGAAAGGCAATGAGGGGTGACCAGCACTGGGTTTGGGTCTGCGTCTCAGCACTATAGGCCTATGGGGACCCTCCAGCCCTGCTTGTACCTTAAAATAAGAGTTTACCACAGATACCAAACCAGAAGAGACACTGTTAAAAATAAAAACAGCTGGGCTAAGAAAGATAGTTTATTATTAATAAAATTATACTTTATTCAATGTTCAGATGTCATCTGCATAAAAAAAATCCAAATCCAACATGTGTTTTCACTTTAAGCCCAACTTGTAGGTTTTTTGCACACTGACAGTGCAGTAAAATTCCAGAAGTAAAGCAGGGTGAGAAATCTGTTTTTGCTCTCCAGCTGAACTGGATGTGCCAAGATCATATTTTCCACTTCAACACCTCCACGGCTCATTTTGGATTCCAAATAAGCAGAATAAGGCATCATTAGCAGATCAGGACAGGCTGGTCATCACCTTCCCTCTTACCCACGTTGCCATATTTTAAGACAATTATCTCTGATTTGTATACATGGATTGGTGTTTCAAAGAGGCTGTGAATCCTAAGCAATATACATGCACACTTTGTTTTGTTTTTTAAGGAACTGGGTTTATAACCAGTAAGTTTTTGGTAAGATTTTCAGCTGACCCATTGCTGTCATGCCCTGAAGCAAAATACTCCTTCAGCAAACATCATGCCGTACAAAAGCATATGTTAAAAAATGTAAATCATGTCAGTTTTCCCCCCCCTTATGCATCTCAAGAGTTTTAACAGGCAAAGATGAGTCAGAGCTGAGAACTGCTTTGAATTTTCTTGCAGGACCAGCCTCAGATGTACCTTATCAGTTCCACAATGGCGGTGTTTCACTATCTGTGGGCTGCTGAATCTACTCGATCTCCACGTTAACTGAGGATGGACGTCAGACTGATGAGATTCAGCTCTACGTGAGCCAGGTTTGGAAACAGAAACCCTAAAAACCCTCCTGCAGTGAACTTACTGATGCTTATGAGAGAAAAGGGTAAGACCACCCCACGTGTTGCATTAAAAAAAAAGCTGTAATCCAAGTCATCCAAACTGTTGTGAAAGTGCAGCAGGATATTTGAGTCAATTAAACTTGGCCTGTTTGCTGGTGATTTTTGGACTGAGGACTTGTATGGAATGTGCGTAAATGGATGCAGATGAATGAAAAGGAGTTCATGTAAAACGAGGCTAATTAGTGAGCATTAGTAAAAATGAAGAAATAACTTACCCATGCTTCTGTCAGCCTCAATACTGAACACGTCTGAAATGGAGCTGGAAAAAAATTGGGCAACAAAAGAGACAGTTAATAAGAATTTAATTCACTCATGCTTTTATTTCTTCTGTTTTACCACGTCTTAGCATCAAATTCAATATAACTATATCCCATTGACTTACACAGCACCCATTTCTGACCATGCAATACTTCAGACAATACTTCTCATTGCTCAAGCGTCGGGCAAGACCAGACCAATAGTAATACAATCAACGGAGAGAATGAATCCATGATATCCATCAGAGGCTGCATGCACCCACACGTGAGCATGTAAGCAGACACGCAACCGCACACATGCACACAAGCACACACACAAACAAAAGCACCCTGCGGCTACCAGGGTGGACATCATAGACACTGCCTCCCCGCAGATAATTACAAAACACCACCTTGAGGTGAACAGGCCATTTTGTCTTACAGTATGTTGCAATTTGTTTTTAACCAAGAGTGACAAAAAACAAATTAGTTAATAAGTAAAACAAGCCAGGTATAACACAGATCGACTGAACAGTCAATGACTGCTCTATAAATCTTTTCAATAGAACTGTGTGAAATTTTTTGTGTCTACTTTTCCCCCCAATAATTTACAAACATACACAACCAAACATTAATGCAAGTGTCATTATGAAACTATATATTTGAAACTCAAAATTATATTTCAGCAACAGTAGGGAAAATCAGAGAAATTAGATCAGCAAATCATCTGATGAAAGGAGGACACACAAATAGCAATAGCTATAGCTCTGAATGACCAGGCTCAAACTAACACTCAAAACTGAAAGAGCAGACCTAGTAAAAGAACCTGTTAAAGAAAGTATTGGGCCCTTTTCCCTCCCTGAATAAAGGCCCTGACAGCACAAAGAAATGGGTCAGTTCAGATAGCACCCCACCCACTGGTGGGAGGTGGAGGCACAGCTGAGGGCGGGAGCACAACGCCACACGTGGAAATCATTGCGCTCTCAGCGCTTGTCTGGAGATGGATTACAGGGGCTTGCGGTCCGTTCAGGGGTCAGGGGGGCCGCGGTGGTGGTGGACAGGGCCAGGCTGGTGAGAGGATTACGCAGCGGCGCTTCAGTAATGAAAAGCGCAGCAGGGTGATCCGAGGGGGGCTCCGACGTGCCCAAAGCAAGGAAATTGCAGGTCTCCGGCCGCATCCTACCCAGGCTCAGGGGCTCTCCGACAGGGCCGCGGGGAAGGCTGGGGAGGAGCGGGGAAACCGCGTGGGGAAACCAAATCTCTGATCCGCTTCAGGAACGTGAGCGCATGAAGGTCTTAGCGTTAACGCGTGCACCGCTTCACAGTCTAAAAAAAGGGACACTGAGACCTGCTGCCTTTCACCAGCGCTAATGGATGGGGAGACTCATCCCAAGTACACAACAATGCTGCCGCAATATTATGGACAGGTGAGAGTATAATTTGTAACACAAGAAGTGATAGGAGCAAAGAAAGGCTGCCCAAGAAGAGATGATCATGTAATCAATTAGGATTACTGTTGATAAGAACAGAGAAAGAGAGAGAGAGAGAGAAACTGACTGAAAACTGCCTGAATATCCATCATCTTTATCGCTGCATTATAGCATTTGCAGACTACCAGAAGTGGGAGAAAAATAAAATCTCACAAAATGTGGTAAATATTATGTGACTGTTCTTACAGAAATAATTTAATGTGGTAAATGGGCTGAATTCATAGCCAGGAGAGGGATGTTTATCATAAAACAGAAAGGCTAGGGAGCACTGGAGATAAAATGAACAAATATAGCCCTGGTCTAAAATATAATCCAAAAAAGGCATTTAAAGCTTCGTGTTTAGGCAATGAGGTGTGCAGTTTAATTTGAAAGATTCCTACTTGTTCTCTAAATTAAAACATTCAGTAGACATAAATGATACCTGAGGACTGATCACAGCAGAGTGTGGGGAAGCATTTTTCTCATTACACTTTCAAGAAAGATTGATGATCAGCACCAGTCAATGACAGCTAAAAGATTAGCCTGTGAGAGAAATTAAAGCCCATAATTATGAAGTGGAAAGACCTGAAGCCCTCATTTCCTGTCTGCATATAAAACTGCTCATTCACGGTAAATACGTTTCAAGAAGAGGCAATCGGTAATACTCTTATTATTTATCCAGACATTGTAAACATGGCTTCTGAACTGCCACACAAACACCACTTGAGAGACAAAAGGTACCCATCAGTGACATTTTTCTTCATGTGAGCAGAGAGTGCTCTCCGTCTCTAGCATAGACATTGGCTCGGGAGATGCAAAAAGTCTCTCGACAAGTCTTCAGATTCTAAGTAGGGGAAAAGGTCACGGCTTTGGCAGTCCACTGAACTCCCTCTCCTCAAGACAAACTGCAAATCCTTTAGTGCAAGCGTAATCAAAGGGAAATTAGATTTAGGGTCATTTCTCAACACTGGGACTTTAAAGTAGCTTTGTCAGGAATGAGAATCACTTCATTCAATGCAAGAACCAAATCAAACAACTAATCTGTCATGGTGGATTTGGCAAAGCGTAATATGAATCAATAATGTGGATGAAACCTTGGAAAGGTGAACCAAGGGTGAACCCAGCGCTCACTCCAACATTCCAGCGTCTGCTAGTTATCAGCTTAATTATTTCATTTTTAGTATTTGCTCGTTTTATATTGCCCGTAAGTTTTATTTACCATTTACCAAACATTCCCAAAAATGAATAAAACAGAATTCAAAACCACCTACAGAGTACTGCTGGAAGGCATGCTATTTATCGACATTACAAAGATAAATTTTCCATGACTTACTGTAATCACAGTTCTATGAAATTGGACTGATTCCCGATTTGCTAAGATTTCTGCTTAATACTGTATGCAGTCTTTGTTACATAAACAAATAAAAATAAGCACATTTATATAAACCATTTATATATTTTTAATGGAACAGAGATGAGCTTGCAAAGCACATACCACATGTAGTATTTATAAGTAATAATAATAAAATAAAAAAACACGATTAAAATCTCTGGAACTTTACTAAAGTTTGCAGATTGAAGTCTTGATGTGAACAGATGGACATTCTATGACTGAATTTTAATTTCAAGGGCTCCACTTCCTCAACCAACCAATATATATTTAAATATATCCTCGTTATCAAAGCCTTGATAGCTAGGATATATTTATATATATATATATATATATATCATTTTTCATGTTACAAAATATCAAACTGTTCTGTGTTTACCAAGTCTCCGACCCATCTGTAAAGAGATTAGGCACTTCACCAAAAAACTATCTGAAAAAGAATATGCTTGGCATGAGGCCATTATCCTTGGTAAACAAGGCTGTCTGAGTACTGAAGTGCGTTCTAAAGAGTCTCATTACCAGTTTATTTTAGGAAAACTAATATTGAAGTTTATTATTCTATGGATCCATTCAGAATAAACACGTGTTCATGTGCACACACAAACACACAAGCGCGCGCGCACACACACACACAAACACACACCATTTTTCCATTCCTTCTATATCTACTCAGCTGATTCACTTAAACAAGATATCCATCCCACAATGCAATGGACCAAGTGAAATAGTGTAAGAATGAAATCATGTCATACTTAATATAAATGGGAGAATCCAACATTATTTTTAATACCACCTTTACAGATAAACAAAAAAAAATTATATTCACAGGAAAAAAAAACAAATGTCCAGCTTAGTATCTCTTAGGGAACAGACCCCAGACCTACTCCATTTACTATCAACTGAGCAAATCTTTCCATGTGTTATCACAAGTGCTAACATGAACGGGAACCAGCACAAATTCTGCACTGTAGAGTGCTACCAATGACTACCTAACAGTAAAGCAATACCCTGAGTATCATACTGTACTGTCAAATGGCGCATTCATTAAAAAAAACTTTGTGAGGTCAAATAATGCCCTTGAACATATAAAACACTGAAATACATTTAACTGATTTTCCACCTTTGTGTGTAATATTTACCTCCTCATCTGTCCCTGAATGTGATAATCTAGTGAAGGAAAAGGGGGATAATCTAACACAGGAGGTAAGAAATAGCCACAAATTCAGCCCCCAGAACAAAATAATACTGGTTCATTTGGTAGCCAAAGTAATTAAACTTCATCCTTGTTTATTTATAAATCCAATGAGACGAGAGCTAAAAACTGTCCTGAGGGAATAAGGACAGGCCTCTTTGAAGCCTGTTTCAAAGTCACTGGAAAGGCATTCATTAGTAAACCACAGATTCACAGCCTTCTGCCATGATTTTCAATTGGTCAACTGAAAAACATTTTTCTGTCAAAGTAGGCGGGAAGAGGGGGGGGGGTCTGTTCAGAAAGGCTTTGCACCAAAAAAACTTAGCTTTCCGAATATAAAAAGTGTAGCATTTTAATTCATTGAGTAGGTTAAAATGATAATCAACAAATACAACCAGGGCTACATGTAAAATGATATTCTGCCCTATTAAAATGTATTATTATTTTTTGCTTTCTTTAATACACAACATGCCCTCCTCAATTTCAACATCACGCAATGAACCCATTTTAAACCAGGTTCATCACAGTTTAGCATACTTTAATGGAAGAGTGCTGTGTGTATCAGTAATATGACAGACTCTGTAAGACTGCATTCAGTAATTCAAACAAAGAGAGGCAATGACCAAGGAATAACCCAAGAGCTCTTCATCCAACAGCATCACTGAAAAATATGCACCATGCATTTTGTACTTTACATGCATGTCACACAAATCTATGTAACTGTCCAAAAACAGTTTTCTTCTTTCATATCATCATTCCTGTATGTATTGATGGGCTTACGATCAATAAAACAAATCTGTACTTCAGATAAGACAGGTGCATTGTAATTGCATTGCTGCTACACAGTGTCAATCCGTATTCACTTAGGAATAGTTGCTTATTCTGCTCTTTGGGATAAATTATTAAGCACAATATTTTGAATGATCTTCTTTTACAATTTTTATTCTTTCTCTACTCAATCTATGTTCAATGTAAATATGCCACTGTAAATATTACATGAACTACCTGTGTTACGGTAGTTCATGTAATATTATGCTACACTAGCCTAGCAAATTACACTGGACATTTATCCTGTCAAACAAACACATGATGATGATGTTGATGATGGTGAAGCTGATGATGAACGATAACTGAAGATTGATGGTGATGAGGACGATGGCGATGCCAAAGAATGATAAATGAGGAAGACTGACGGTGCAGACAGTGTTGAGTACCTGCTGACTGAGATGTCACTGAGGGCGGGGCTGGGGGATCGCTCTGTGGCCGCAGCGTTCAGGAGCCACTCCTCCGCTGGGTCTTCAGAGGAAACCCTCAACACACACGCTGCGCTGTCGCTACGCTCATCTGCCTGTACAGCTTATTTTCAAAAACGAAAAACAAAAAAATACAACAAACTCTTCAGACACAGTTTTGAACAGAAGCACCAAACAAACTGGATCTGCACAAAATATTTTTTTTTTTAAAAACAACCAATTGGCTTTTTATAGTACTATGCAAAGAAAGAAATAAGTAGTAGGTTACAATGATGTAGAGTATACAAACCTACCATTTTCCAGTGTACAACTGTACAGCTGCATCCTCCTACTGTAAAATGGCTGAAATAATTTTACTCTAATTTTGCCCTTATGAATGTTTTACAAACCATTCACACCAAGTGGCAATCTCACCAATTACATTTTGTAAGTGCAAAACTGCACAATTTATGTGCATGTGCAGCATATACAACAATATGATAATACCCCATGTATACAACTTGTTAAGAGGCATATTATAAATGGCAAATTGGTTAAATGGAATAGTAAAAAAAAAAATTAAAAAAAAAAAACATTCTGAAAGCAAGAAAGATTCTAGGACACATGATTGAAAAAATGATTAAGAATGCCATTTGGAATCCCAGTTTACTGATTCCCTGGAGTGTTCTGATAAACTTTCTGCAATATACAAAACTATATACTGATAATACAAAACTTTCTTAACCTATAAAATCAACTGATTCTGAGCTTGGATGAGTTGGCTGACAAGACCCAGAATTTCTTGCTAAATGGGAGAGTAGCAACATCTCACGCGGGATCTAAAGCTCTGACCCCACTGCCCCGTTCTGCAGGTTGAAGCGCTCTGCTGTACCTGAGGGACGCCCGCTCTTCGCTTCACCTCCTCCTTCCGGCACCTCCTCTTTGACGCAAGCCTTCTTGGTTGCCTCCCAGTGACCTTTGACCTGGTCAATGAGGCGAGAAAACTCAACACTGTGCTGCTTCCCTGCAAGACAAAAAATGGGCACAGAATCTTACTCACAACACACAAGAAGAAACACCAGTACATGTGAAGTAAACCTTGTTAAGTCTATTGAAATTTCAGAACCGTAAGGGTTAAAAGGCATGTCTGAAATGTCTGAAACTGCGGGACATTAAAGATTCATCTATCTGAACACAGTACGTGGGCCTTTGCCAGAGGAAGTGTGAGTGTTTGAAATTAGATGCATTGGTGCATTGAGCAGACACAATGTCAGATTTACAAAAACAAGCCAAACTCCTGCTCAGTTTTGTTATCATTCTGCTGGCGTCTGGCATGAGCAATTTAAAGACGAGAGCCTAAAGAGCAGAGTGAGGACACATTCTTCGGAACTTCTCTTAAATAAATAAAAAATCTTAAACTGGCAAAAACCAGTAAAAACAGGTAGAACCGGGACATCTGCAGCACAAATAAGCGCTGTTCAGTTTGTACCTTGTTCTGTCCAGTTGACACCAGAATTCAGTCGGCCATAAGACAAAGCTCTACGTCGGTTTTGCTGCTGCCCAGCCAGAGTCAGCTCTGTGTACACCTATAGTCTGACGCAACTCATTGTAAACCACGATTTAAAAAAAAATATTTCAAAAACGATAAAGATTTAATGGCTGTGTGCTTGTTTCATCTGAAGCCCTGAAGGCAGATACAC
Source organism: Anguilla rostrata (assembly GCF_018555375.3). Classification (NCBI taxonomy): domain Eukaryota; kingdom Metazoa; phylum Chordata; class Actinopteri; order Anguilliformes; family Anguillidae; genus Anguilla; species Anguilla rostrata. The sequence continues at coordinate 25,581,973 of NC_057945.1, forward strand.
AAGCACACGCATTTTTATTTTTAGCTTGCCTCTAAATTCATTCATTGAAATTCCACCAGAGTCACTGAGAGACAGAAAAGTAGCTGATGCTCACAGACAGAGTGTGACACACACCTCCTACAAACCAAGGCCTCATCTCCTGGGCAACTCAACTATGTGCCCCGAAACCAACATTCCTGGGACTGACTGGAAAATTCTATTTTACCATGCTTCTCTAAAGGGCTTACTAACATAGGGCTTACTAACAAAACATCAACCAGGACACAGGCTATACATGTGGTTACAGGTAACAGTGCAAGTAAAGCGTTCTCTGCTGTGTGGCACATGTTTGGGGTGGGTCCAAGTGCCAAAACAAAGCATCCAATTGCTTAAAACTGATTACTTTTTCAAAAGCATTTGAGGAAAGCATTTATACTGTGTCAGGCTATACAGTAGTGCAACAGAAAGGTGTACTTTATTGAATCTCAGAACTGTCAGCAAAATGCAAAATGAAAACACTATAATTAAACATGAATGTGGTCATTTAACCCCTTTGGTAGTGTCCCCTTTGGCAGCAGCAGGTCGGGAAGATAAATGCATTAGATATTTTGTTTACTAATCCATTGACTGAAGTTTTCACCAAATACCCCAGCCCCAACATGTCAAATCTCTCAATTTCACACACCACATTCATTATTCAAAATCAAGCCTACTCCTTACTTATAAGCAAATACTGAGTAATAATAATGTATAGAATGTATATAGATGCACACCAATAAAATTGGATCAAGCTGTTTTCACTGTCCTCCTCAGAAATATTCACTCAAATGAACGATTTCTTCCAAGGCCTCCAAATGCCAAATCTTCTGTTTAGACTCAGGCATTGCAAAATAAATTGTAGTTGTAAAACAACAACCTTTTTACTTATAGTCTCAAGAAGTTTTTGCCCACACCTAACGTTCTCAGCATGCATACTGAAAAAGATATCAATTGTTTACGCAGGAGAAACATTTCATGAAAGCCTAACAAACAGTACAACATTAGAAACAGAATTTCATTGGCTAAAATGCTTGTAAGTAGTCACTACAATAGCTTGTCACTGGTTGGCTGAGTACTGGGGAGAACTGACCATGTCCATGTGCAGCTGTTGCTTGTGCAGGGCGGGTGCCCCTGGCTATACTGAGGAACAGCTTGGCCAGTACTGGTCAGAGAACCTTGTATGTGGGCTTATCTTGTTCCAGAGAGTCTGAATAAACCAAGCCGGATAGTAGCATTTACTATCCCCACCACACTATCAGCGTGTATGCAATGGTGAAACAAACAACAATCATTATTCCAATAATAATTAAAAGGATAATATTAAGGATTAATCTTAAAAATTAGGCTAATATCAGCAGTGGGCTACTTATTGCCATGAGAAAAAAACTTTTACTTCAATCAGCATTCAGCCGCAACAAAACGTGTGGTTAGGACGAACAGTAATTTGACCTGACAGCTCTATTTGATTTCTAAAGTGATTTGATTAGCTTGAGCAGACCTCAGTGATTAAAGGGGCAGTTCACCCAAAAATGAAATTAAGGTAAATTTCCTCTTACCCAGAGCACTATCTATCCATCCAGACAGTTTCACTGAGATTTGACAAGTTTTCTTGACAACCGCTGCAGTTCACTCTGATACAACGGACCTCAAATGGAACCATATTTTTATGGTGCTCAATGAGCAGAACATTTTAAAACTCAACAGCAACATCTTTCCAAGCATAATGCCATAGGTACTCACAAACATCCACAGAGATTAATTTGTTCACAGTTTCATCAAAGACGACATCAACTGAAGGCATATCCCCACCCAGAGATTCCTTGGAATGAACGACATCTCAGGGTGCATGTCATGGAGTTACTTTTTTCTTTCTTTCTTTAAACAAAATAATTAAATCAGAGCTTCTTGAGGCCCTTTTAAAAAGCAAATACAGCACACTATTAGCAGAACCCACATGTGTTCTGAGGAGCCAGGAGAAGTCATATTAAACTATATTAGCCTTCACAAGAAAAAATGACAAATAAAACAAAGGCCTTTCAAAGAGCTTTTCAGCTCAATATTTGGAAATTGTAGATCAGGTCACACAGAAAAACAGTCTGCATGAAGGAACAGATGCTACATCTAAAAGGAATTATGATGCCAACAGGCAGAACAAAAGGCTTGCACTACAGAAGATCCAGACAAAGCTATTAGATTAGGTTTGTAAAAGACGAAAAAACCAAGCAAGTATACCCAAAGCAGATGGACGTTGTTTGGCGGAAATACGTGACATAAAATCTATGTGATCAGTACAACATGGTTTTCTTTAAAATGCAATAACCATGACTCTGCACAGACTCAAAAGAATTGTCATATATTGGAAAATAACTTATACCCCACAAGAAAAAGGTGTGCAATTATGATCACATGGTCATAAAAATCATTCAATCATTATCATTCCAGTGAAAGGAATGAAAAATCACATTCGCATAATTTAATTTCTCAGCGTAGTTTGCAGGAAAGTGAATGAACCAAAACTCAATCACTGCATGGATTCCACATCCATTGCTTGCATCAACACTCCTTGTGAATGTCATTTACATACATTTCATATATGAGAAGCAGCCCTATACAGATCTATACTTACTAAATCACTTTGCAATGACTCATGAGAAGTCACTGCAATGTGATATCATCATATGAACCCCACCCCTGTTCCCAACAGCTCCGCACATTCATTTTTACAGCACGAGTACGTGTTCCTGCCAAGTACCGATCTGAAACCTGACTTTCAGACAATTACTGCAGGAGGTGTTTAAATGTCAGGTGGTGTTTAAATGTACAACAGCTTGCACATGCAGGGTAAGTGGCTTAATGATACAGCAATCAGTCATGATCTCAGTCATAATTATTCTGCACTTACAGAGCTGAGGTATGGGCCCCCTCCCCCCTCTCATAATGATGTACACACAGCTCATACGGTGTCACAGTGTCAGGCGTAGCCTACAGGCTTAACATTTTAAAATCCGCATCTTAACCACCTTGCCAAACGCTGGGAGAAACAAAGTGTGACAATGTCGATTCTTGAATGTGCTGGGATCAAGATTCCAGTCCTCGTCAGATGTAACAAAATGTCTGACTGTCCCAGAGATGTTGCTGAGCTCTCCTTCCCCCATCACAGTAATGTTGCCAGTGACTGCAGGTGCTTCATCAAAGACTCAAACCTCACAATGAATAAAATGTTGTACCAAAACAAATTTTAAACAAATAAAAATGGACACATGGAAGGCTAATCCTACAATATTTGGCCATTCATGCCAATAGCACTACAGCCACTGGTAGAATCCATGAAGGGGCAAATACTGACAGAAAGAGCACTGCACACCTCCTATAAACAAAAGCAGCATCTAGAGGGCGATTGAACAGCTCGGGAACCAGAATTCCTGAGAAATCTAATTTTATGGTGCTTCTGCAAGGGGGATAATCGGGCATAACGTAACACACAATGCATTTTTCTGAAATAAAAGCCAGGACTCAATATGCTGCATTTTGGCTTGTCAGTGTGGGTTTAAGCCCATGAACACAATAGAATTACAGACTAGCCTTCAGACACGATGCCAGATTGAACACGATCAATTGCTGCTCATGGGGTGTGTTGCTATGCATGCCCCAGGCCCAGTCTTTCCTTATTGGCTTTTGTATTTACAGTTTATTAGCTATCAAATAGACAATGCACATCTGTGCATGGGATATAGGATAGCTTACATCGATTACCATATAATCGTCATCTCTCTATGATTAAAAATGTTCATCAAAAAATAGTCTTGATTGTAAATCTGGCAAGAGGTCCACTGTGTGCAATTTGATAACGGTACTGAGAAATGAAGCAAACACAAACCATAAAAAACAAAGTGAATGGCATAATCTGGTTAAAGGCAATGCATTATATGAACAAAAGATTTAAGACTTAGTTTGTAGCACAAACTGCACTGTTATTGAAGACCTAATTTAAACCAAGCTATACTAAGCTTTGTTTTTTTGCTGGTAAATGGATACACCTCATATATATGAAATGCCAAATATTATGCATGAACTGGTTTTTGTTTCAGAAAGAAATCCCTGGGCACAAAGCAGTAATGCACCATTCACAAGGGGATGAGGCGGTTTCTCACATAACTGACATTACAACACTCCCCAGTGTGCTGTGAGAGGTGACACCTTTCAGAAACCAAGCAATCTATTCAGAGACGCTCAGCAGCTCCAAAGCTAAAACCATCTTCCTAATCATCAGTTATCACTGCCCTGCGCCACCTGCCCACCGTTCACATGGGGCAATGTCATACTGCAGATAGGCCCCTCCACCAGCTAACTGGAGCCATCAGTCACCAGCTGCTAGTGTCTGCACCATGCTTACAGATGTACACAGATGTCAGCCTTTCAAAGGCAGGCGGCGATGGAATATTAAACTCTCTCGCTTTGCATGGGCTCGACGTTTCATTGAGACAGGAGGAAGATTGAATCTGCCACACCACTTATTTCCCAGATGTGAGGCCAAGTCATTGGAAGCCCTTTCATCACATCCAAAGCCTATATTAGGATTCCATTCAAACTGCCCTGATTGCTGAAGAGATTAGGTGATTAAAATTCATATAGGGATTTTTTTTTTTTTAAGTCTCAGTAATCGTGCATGGTGGCGTTGGACCGTCTGATTCCCTAGGACAGCAAACAAAATCCAGCACACAGAATCTCACTTTATTTACAAGTCCTGCTACAATGGCAATAAAATAAAATAAGTTTACAACTGCAAGCTGAAAATAAGCACTAGAAGCACAATGCAAGTTAATGGAGGAAATGTGCAATTTCAAGGGCTTTAATTGAAGTAGGAGGCAAAGCAGGTCGAGCCAAATAAGGCAAAGGCCTGATAACAAGCTGTCACCATGCCCATTTGCAAATGCTTCATACTGAGCTCTTCAGACCCACTGATTATAATAGAGGGAACTGCAGCCACAAAAGAAGCTGAGTTTGACAAACCCTGCTGACAGAAAAACAACAAACCAACATGGGGCTGAGCTACTGATTATATAAGGTAACCGCACCAACCTGCGTGGTCAAAACGCATACACTCACTCACATATTTACTGAAGATCACGCCAGTCACCCTCAGTTAAAAAAGAACAGCAGGCCACAAAGAACAATGAGCTGTGCTGCAAGACAGATGCGTACTTAACATCTAGCACATGCAGGAGAGAAAGACATGCAGGTTTAATTACAGTATATCCCTTCTCACATACAACCTCAACCCAAAGCACTGCCAGCGGCAGAGATGGAGGATTTCAAGCGTAGGTTTGTGGGAAAAAAAATTTACTTCAGAAGCTCTGCTAGTGGCTCAAAGTGTGACAAATTAAAACCATACAAACCTAAGGGCGAAAAATTGAAAATCGGCTCTTTGGGTTGAGAGCCCTAAGGATTTTTCTTTCTGAAATCAAAACAGACAAGTGTTTTCCCAAGCATTCTTCCACAGTTATGGTGTATCAGTCGCCAAGGAAAAGCTCCTGTCACAGCTTTTAAAAGTTTCTTTAAAGGTGAAATATTTATAACTTTCATAAGTACATAAGTGGACATATTGCGATCAAGCGTTATCTGCTAAACGTTATCTGAACATTTATATTGAGAAATGAACAATGATTAAAACACCCATCAAAACAATGTTAACTTCAAAAGTGCCACAAGTGTTAAATTATGAGAAAAGGTACACACACAGCTTGTTAGTTTTACATCAGTAGATGAAGCAAGAAATGATCATCGCTAATATGTTTATTTTACAATTATAGCAGCACAGCAAAAAAAATAATAAGAAGAAAGAATACATGGAAAAAAAAAGAACCTGCTTGGATGTTTCACTAAAAATACAGCAATTTAAAATGACTGTACATTCGACATACAGTGTATGCTGCCAATATTTACAAGTGGATTGCTCAAGGCAGTAACAGCTTTACTATTATTAAGTCCTTATTTCATGAACAGCCCACAATTTTCATGCTAAGCCAATGGGATTTGGCAAAGACAGCATCTTAATTTCAGGTATCCGCATTTTGCAATTTTGTACTGATCCCGTTACTCCTTCACTCAAGCCCTAGCTTCCCTAGGTTCAAAAACATTGTTACTGTGGATTTTTTGGAATGTAGTGGATAGAAGCCCGCTTATGGACATATCTACAAGCTTGAAATAAGGCTGCAGCAGGCTTGATAAACAGATAGAGAAAGAGACAGATTTTTGGCTGGACCACAACAGCGGGGCCAGCCCTATAAACGTGAATGTCTGTGACTGAGTGATGAAGTTACACCATTGGTCGGCTGGATGAAGTGTGTTATGTCCAGCCGTATACTAGGTTTTGACGTGGTCTTGTTTATTTCATTTTTTAACACCATGTTTTGTGCCAGTGTTGGCGAGAAAGAATCAAAAATGTTCCCAGAGACAAAGACACAAAGAAGAGCTTCAGGGAGACGTAACGCAAAAAGCAAATAAGTAAATAAATAAATAAATAAATAAACTGGAAGACCGCTCAACAGCATCACCTCTGCAGAGCCCTCACATTCTGCAACTTAAGTGAAACAGACTAATTAATTCCTATTCCCCTAGTACAATATAATATTTTAAAAAACTAAAATGACAGTGGATTCTCCCCCCTAAGAAGTAAATTTTAATGGTATATTGATTACCCATTCTTTTGAAGATTTTAGATGCACATATACACGCACCGGTCACTTTATTAGGTACACCTTGCATTTCGCTGTAGCCCATCTGCTTCAAGGTTCGACGTGTTCTGCGTTCAGAGATGCTCTTCTGCATACCTTGGTTGTAACGAGTGCTTATTTGAGTTACTGTTGCCTTTCTATCAGCTCAAACCAGTCTGGCCATTCTCCTCTGACCTCTGCCACCAACAAGGCATTTTCGCCCAGAGAACTGCCGCTCACTGGATATTTTCTCTTTTTCGTACCGTTCTCTGTAAACCCTAGAGATGGTCGTGCGTGAAAATCCCAGTAGATCAGCAGTTTCTGAAATACTCAAACCAGCCCGTATGGCACCAACAACCATGCCACATTCAAAGCCACTTAAATCACCTTTCTACCCCATTCTGATGCTTGGTTCGAACTTCAGCAGATCGTCTTGACCATGTCTAAATGCACTGAGTTGATGCCAAGTGATTGGCTGATTAGATATTTGCGTTAACAAGCAGTTGAACAGGTGTACCTAATAAAGTGAGTGTGTGTGTATATATATATATATATATATATATATATATATATATATATATATACGCACTTCTGTGTTCAAAAACTGCGTCACCCATCTCCCACAATTGCTCAGCACTGCTGCTCATCAGGGACTTGCGGCAGCATTAAAAAACCATGATGTGAACAACAAGAGCTCCCTCTCTCACACTTCCTCGTTTGTCCTCATTCCGTCTCTCTGTATCCTTCCCATTCTGAGCAACATGAGTGAGTCATCCTCCCATGGATGATTAATCAAAGAAAATGTCATGGCTGTCCTGCTATTTATAGTGAAACAGCAGCCTGTTTAAAGTTTGCGACACTCCTTTAACAAGGTTCCCATCCTCCCTGTACCTGTCGATTACACATAGTTCATGCGTCAGTTCATTTATTTCTAGATACAGGGCATATTAAGCGTGAATGAAAACTTGTCATTTTGTGAATAAGAACATAAAGAATCACTGAGCTCCTCAAGGTTTTAGCTTTGTAGCATTCTGCACCCAGCCACTCTGTCACTGTGGGGCATTCGTCCCCCTGTTAAATCCCATCAGAACGTAATCAGTCATGTAAATGTTCTATCTGCACCAGGAATTCCATCACCCCCTTCAGAGGTTCAATATATATGAAGCAACAACTCCTGGGGGAACCTTTAGCGGTCCAGAAAACTGAAATCTGTGAATTCTTGGCTGATGCGTTGTTTTTGCATTCACAAATTTCCAAGAAATATGTTAAATGATTTTGCAAAAAAAAAAAAAAAAACATACAAAACCCTGTGCCGAAATTGGCTTGTTTTCCCCCTAAATTTCGGGTTTTCAGTGGGCAGGGTTAACTGGGTGCTACTTACGTAACAAAAACCTTACGTCCAGTGAAATCCTTTCTACATGTGATATGTAAAAGATGCTCTTGCCACTTTTGTGTGGTTAAGGCAAGTTAAGTTGAAAATCCCTAAGCATTTTTCATTCTCTCTTTTTTCCCAGGAATGAAGAGAGCTACAAGAAATTGGTTTTATATTACAATAACCCAAACAGCTAGCATTTGCAGTGCCCATTTTCGCCCGGAACTTGTTGCAGAACATGGTGGATCGGTAAGCAGACCTACTGTTAGCTAGCGACAATTAAATCGCTTTCAAGCTTAGACTTGCGGAATCAAAGGCTTTCTTTATTCAGGTGTAATGCCCAGAGTTTGAAACTGCAATAGAGTCTAATGTTAGTGTGCAGTAGCTCAGTGTTACAATGCTATTACACACCGAACGATCTTCAGGTTTAACAATATGATGGTAAAGCCTAGTTTATGTTGCTTTCTTTTATTTTGTCTGGTATAGTACGGTTACTGCTTGAGACAATCTGCTCTTACCGGCTCTAACCTAGTTAGCGATGAGCAATGGTTTACATATGACATCTCACGGATATGAATGTTATTGAGAGCAGGATACACTCCCACCCGGTCCTTATCTGCTGAACTGGTCACAATAATCTAATATTGTTTGTTACATTTAATGGTTATAATTGGATTAAAAACTTGACAGAAATATTAAGAAGACAATCAATTGTCACTTCTGGGGAGTATAACCACAATTTGAATCCAGTTTCCTGGACCTTTAAATTGTACTCTGACTCAGAGTATAATTATACTCTGAATGGTACATCGTTTACAGAAAGACCAAAGCACACTCCGTTCTACAGACATTCAGCATTAAAAGTTGGGGATATGCCCTGTCCAAACACTAATAACACTGGCTGAAATGTGTGGCTATCCCTTAGCAAATATTTTATCCATTTCCGAAAAGCACATTCACAGTTGGGTCTTTGTTTATGTACCTTGCCAAGCTAATTAAATGAGTAACATAAACTCCCTTAAAGAGTGATACATTCAGCTTTAAGACAAATACCCCCTAGAAGTGGATGACCAACACTTGCAATGTCTTTGAAGCATTTTGTTCCTTTCCCAGTAGTTTTTGAGGTCTTCCAGACCCATAAGAGAGTAGGGCCTATATTTATCCACAGCACAGAAAACTGCAGAAGTCACTAAAAAAAAAAATGAATCAGCAGAACGTACAGCAGCTCCTCTCTCTTCACAACCCTAGTTCACACGTGCAGAAACCATGACGTGCACACTGTGTGATGCTATTCATGGCAAGGTGACCCAGAGGCAGCGATTAGACAACAAGAGCACAGACCCAAGGTGACACTGTTGTGCATCAAGATGTATTAGGCACAAGCCATTAATCTGACTCAAAGTTCTGACTCAGCGCCAGCTCTGCGAGCCATTCACCACTGAAAGGACAGACGCTTCACCTCAAAATACTTATTCATGCACAAACACTTAGGAATGGGCTTGCAGAATGATCAAGATGACAAAGATTTCTTCAAACACTGACAAGACAGTCATAGTAGACTTATCCCTATACTTACATGCCTGCTTGCTTCCATATTTATTTTCAGTGTGCTCCACTATTAATATTCTGCTCGCTCGCCACAGAAAGGTCAAACCAACACAAAACACAGGCGCACGCCTCAAATCACATAAACCAATTCCGAAAGTGCTGTTCTCTGTCTTCCTTCCCCCAGAAGTTCTGAGGGTGTCGCAAAGACATTGCTCAATAATCTGGGCTTTTCGGCATGAACGTTTATGAATTCAGTAAAACAGAAAGTTAAGCAGTTTGTTTACAGCTCCTCGAGGGTGCATTATGAACTAGATGGTCTGCTAAACTAAAAAGTGGCACTTTTCTGCAGGACAGGAGGAAGCAAAAGGAAATTATATATTAAATAGTATGAGGTCAAAAAGCTGGGTTTGGGCGACCTGTAACCAAGGTACAGGTCCACCAGGAGTGGATCGCATTGCTTAGATTGAGTCAGTGCGTGGAATGTAATCCCATTTTCATCTGACGAGCAGACGCTAAGTGCGGTATCCCTAATCTTACATCTGCTGACAGAATAGTGGAGTTGATCAGTAATGACTTCTTTGCATGGCCCGTGACTTACGATAATTTGAATGCAATTTGTCGATTTCTTCTTCCGCTTGATTCTTCGAAAAGACCATCACCTGCAAAGCAATCAAAACGAAGACTAAAAACATAGAAAATCCATTTGTGCAGTTTTTAAAGCACAGTGAATCAGACTTGTACAGTAGCTCTGTAAGGTATAGTACATACACTTTTAGATTTCCTTTGCAGCTGGGCTCTCATCTTTTCATTCGCCTTCACTTCTTTTGCTATATCTTCTGCTGTTTACAAAAACAATGAAAAAAATATAATTCTCACACAAAAATCAATGCACTGATATGAAATATGCATAGTCACAATCAGATGAATGCAGTTCAATAACCTGATTATCATTCCATACAGTCTTTCAACGGGGATTTTTTCAGAAAGACTGTCTGTGGGGAAAAAACTAGCAAAACTAATCTGTAAACTGCAAAGTAATATTCTGGATTCCTTCTAACATTCACAAGAAAAACTACACTTACATTTGAAAGCTTTTCTTATTATTTGGGTATGTGCAACACATTCCACTGTACTGTTGAGAAATAGATTGAAAAAAATGACCACTCAGCCTGAACATGATAGTTTTGTCGCCAAGGTAATTGAATTTTTTTCAACAAAATCCACTGAGGAAACACCTTGTGCCACCGCCACATAGTTTGGTGTGTTCACACTGTATCTAGAAAGCAAGGTGAGTATTCTTTGCCCATTTTCACTTCATGTGGCACATGTGTCCAACGTGATTGAAAGTGTGGAAAGAATCTACGAATGAAATGCACTCAGAATGTAGCGGCAATTGCTTGCTTCCTGAAATGGAGAATCTGACTTTCAGATCCAAAGTCTTTGTTACATTGATACATTAATCTAATCATTTGTGCTCATTATCAGACACATACCAAGTACCCTGAAAGATGTGAGCTTGAGAGATACCAAACTGGTGCTCACTTTAGTATTACATTACTGCAGATTTGTACACATGAACACAACCTTAACCTGGGTTTTAATCACGGGGGCGGGGTTTAAAGGGGGGCTTTTTTCCTTTGATTCATTTCATTTACAATGTCACCGGTAAATGTCATTTTAAAGAACTGTATACTATATGCTGCTGCCAGCCAAAATCATTTCAGCAAATTTCAGACTATGCTTCTGACTGGCTGACACAACAGGATATTCTTGATACCCACGGGGGAAACAATTATCCACTGTTCTACAGCGCTTATGAGGTTGTAAATATCATACCAGAAACATTAAAAAAAGAAAAACTAATTTTAACTGTCACATGAAGTACAGTATTTCACCAGTCATAGCAAGAGCAAAATAGAAAGCCTTTATAGATTTTTGTGCCAGAATGTGAACAATAATGACTTATCTGAAGACAAGGCTAGCCACCTTTATGCTTATATCCGTCCATTTTAAATGAATCAAATTGGGAATACATAGTCAAAGTTTTTTCTACCCACATCAATCAAGCATAGGCATGGGTTTAGGGGCTTCCAAAGATTTCACTCTTAACTTTCAACTGGAAGCAGTAATCTCACAGTTTAGAGGAGCATTGCTGTCAGCACTGGGCTCTGACTGTCCAGCTGGGTTTGAATCCCAGAAAAGAAACTTCCAGTTGTACCGGCACCAAATCGATCTACATCATTTGCTGCTGGGTAAACATTTAAATGACCTAATATGCAAACTGATCACACAAAAGCTTACGTAGGCTGTAAAACTGTAAACACTGATAATGGTAGTAATATAGCAAATATCTACTCAGAAGAAAAATATTCAGTAAAAGTGCAAACAAAAACCAGTGGACCATTTCAGCTTACCAGTCCAGAAAATGTGTATTCCCTTCCACAGTACTGAAGAACAGCATTTTTTTTTATGGCAATGTTGGTTCGGTACAGCAACTTCACTGATAAGAGGCTCAAAAGTCACATTATGTTGTGTTTACCTAACACTGCTTGACATGGCACATAACGCCCTACACCGCATATTGATTTCCCTCCAATTATGAGATGCATGAAAGCGAGAGATGGAGAAAAACAAACCACTCAAGATATTCCTTCTGAGAGGGTCACTTCATGCCGTTCATGTCAAAAAGACTGATGCTGTTTCTCATCTCTCAGGTTTAACATCCCCTTGTGGGGATTAAAGTTATGCGGCTTTTTGAAGAGACATCAGATGCACTAGGAAATGCATGGGGCCCTTCAAGGAAATGAGGAAGTGCAACTGATTTGTACTGGAAACCCAACACCTGGCATCTCTCTCCCGAGGCCTTGGGCTCACAGCTCAAAGGAAACTTTTTGGCAGCTGTGGCTTCTGGGGTGGGCGGTTTAGGGGTGGGGGGGGGGGGCGTACAGCGCACATCACAGCAGGCCTCAAATCGCACACAGAAAGAAAAACCCAAAAGACAGTCTGCCTCTTTTCTTGTGGCACTGGGGATTGTCTGGGCACTGATAGTTCCGTCACATGGTCGACCACCCGGAAGTGTGGAGCATTCACCCCGGCCAGCTCAAAGGCTGGACCGTGATGCCGACAGGTCTTTCCCTCCAACTTTGCAGTGATTTAGAGCTTCAGGCAAATTTCCCCCAAAATATAATGTATTACTGTCTTTCTGTCAAGGAAAACTGCAAAATGTTTTTGTTTTAAATTATTATTTCTACAATTGGAGAACTTATTCCAAAAAGAAATAGTGAAGAATTGTGCTTTCCATCTCTTTTTTAACAATTCCGAGTAATGAACGGAAGACAGTTACTGCTGGAAATAATAGGCTGAAACCTCTGAAGGAGTTCCTGGGACCGTTTCAAAGCATTTTAAAGCAATGTGGCCTGATTAGAACTCTGATTTCGTTCAGTTCCTGAGGAATGCTACCAGAAACCATACCTGCGCCATGGTGTTATCTAGCAAATAGAGGTCTTCGATCCTGTCAAAGTACAAGCACAAACAATCACAACCTTGCTTTGGAAAAGAGACTGCTGTGACCTTGACATCTGAAATTCGAACTCGATGATAAATTGGGTTCTAGGGAGCACTGAGAGGAATATTCGTTTAAAGTTCCATGAAAATGAGCTAGAACTGGAAATAGTCAAACTTATCAGGTGCCTCTGACTCTGACCTTTGACCTTGTGCCCAGGGGAATTTGATAGGGTTCTGCTTGAGGACCAGTGAGTATGGCAGTTGTGTCACGTTTCATTAAAATCCAGGAACAGGAGGGGGGCTATATTCAGAAAATATGGGGAAATTTGAGTAAAAGTATGTCCAAAATAAGTGCAATTTAGGTGAATGCTACTTACAGCATTCAGTGTAGAGTGTACATTCCAAGAGCAGGCTACTGCATCAATTGAATGTTACCAAAAATATGCTTCTCAGGCATACACAATTTTTGAATTGCAAATAAAGTCACTAAAGCTGCTACTGCTTGGTACTAAGATCAAAATGAAATACCAAGTACTGAAAAAGACTATCAGGGCACAAAAGTTCACTTGCTGCTGAAATCTGTTTGCACCCGCTATAAACTCTTCCTATTCATGTCATACTGTTCCAGATTGTAAATTACATTCTGCATCTTTGTTATTTCATACCTCAGACTTTGTTCAGCAGCTAAAGCATTTGAAGAATTTTCAACACATTAAAACAGTATGCCCAATTTTAATATTTGTGAAATAGCCTAAAAAGGATTGGAGGTTTAGTGATGAGGGAATGACATTTCATGAACTACATAATGGGCAGAGTTATAATGTGTTATAAATCACTGTCCTTCTCTAACCAAATGGCACTGCTTGACATGATTAGTACAAAGGGTTACAATACCACCCTTTAATGACCCTTATGGCCATTTTTATGGTTCATGAAGCCTCAAACAACCATATGTAATGTTAAAATAATGTAAGTATCACAGTACCACTTTTTAAAGGCATTAAAGTTTCCACATATAACCTTGGTACGCTTCTTCCTTCAAACTCTGTGATTTAAATGCATGGAGAGTATTTGAAGAGTATTTCTCAGGAGTCACTTTAAGAGTATTTTGCTCACATTGGCTTTAGTCCATCTAGCCATCCTTGATGTGACAGATGCTCATTGGGAGTGCAAAAATATGAACGGTATAAAAAACCAATGAAAATACAATATATCAACGAAACCGTGTACTCTACTACATGGGAAGTATGATTTCATATTAGGTTCTAAAAAGTAATAAAACCTGACAAATAAAATCACAACCAGAAGTCTGACAGAACAATCGCAAAACATAATGTAAATTTTCTGACGGGGAAAGAAATAGGAAAAACGAATAGTTTTAGCATATTTAGAAGAAATTATACATCCCTAAAATTAAAAAAGGGTGGGGGACCTGCTCTGACCTGGTTTTGAACACAAGTATAAAGGGCCTTCCAACCTGACTTGGGGGTGAAGGAGTCGCATTCTGCATTGTACAGGAGCACATACTCCTGGTGTCTCCTGACCAGCTGATCCCGCGAACCCTGGGTGGGTAGGTTCAGGTCCCTCAGTCTCTCCCTCAGCACCTGCATGCTCAGTAGGTTGTACACCAGTTTGCCAAGCGGCTTCCTCTTTTTGGCTGAGCTGCAATAAACAGAAGAAAAAAAACTGTTTTCCTGGGGAGTGGGAGGAGTTTGATGGCTTGACATGTTTACAACTGTTGCCTCACATCACACATCGTTTTTCTGTTAACAACACTTAATTTTCACAAATATTGTCCTATCTGAGAATAATCTGGATCACTAATATTATTGCACAAATAGAACATCATAAGGCTTAAAATTTTTATATCTACTGTTATATATGAGCAGAAAACACAAAAAAGCAGGAGAAAAACAGAATAAATAGAAGTCATAGCCAGTAGTAGTCATCACTACAGTATAAGTCACAGTTGGCATTACCTTCTAGTCACCCATAATTTAATTTGTTTATGCATAAACACTGTCCAGAAGGAAAGAGAGAGAGAGAGAAAGGAGACTTACAACAGTGTTTCCTTCCTAACGTCACACCCCTTCCAGTAAAAATGCACTAAAGTACACAGGGCAGGCAGCCAAGCTCCTCCAGACTATCAGCGCTCAGACGCAGGTCAGAAGCTGGCTGAACCAGAGAAGGAAGCCATTGAGCTCAGCCCAAAACAAGAGCGATAAAGATGCACAACTGATTACTTAACTCAGGACCGGTATGCACAGACACGGGCAATTTCTCACTCAACCAAACAACAGCCAGGGCTCAGGGTCACCCCCAATAAAGCGTGTAAGGCATGAATATATCTGGCAGCAGAGTAAAGCACGTCTCCGTCCTCTCTCCCCTGATCTATCAGTAAAGACTCATAAATCACCAGTTTCCCTTTGCTCTGCCACCACGCTGAATGCAAAATCTGAATCCGAAATGATCTACATTTTCCACAGCACAGGCAGGAAGCAACAGCTCCGGGTTCCCTGCCACCCGATATTAGGCCCACATTGTTTTTCTTGTCTGAGGCTGACCCTCCCTGGAGCATTCGCAAAGATTAACTGATCACACAAGCGAAGCAAAGACAAAACAAAACAAAACAAAATTACAATCCAAGTTGTTTTTCCCCCAACCAATCTGCAAATTGTCCTTTTCTATGCTCGAGGCGCGGTCCTGAACGAGGCCGAGGGACACCAAATTATGAAATCCAACAAACACAGTCTATCCTTCAAGTTCTCTGACAAACCAAACCATTCCACAATACGGTACACTGACCAGCTGGACAAAAATTGTCCCGAGCACATTTCTCCTCTGTAGTAGCAGAGAGATGTATTAAAGTCTGCCAGCACAAATTAGCACAACTATTCTACAGAAGCAAGCAATCCATCCACATTAGCAGCAAATGACAGAAAGCAACAAAAAAAAGCCAGTATTACAGTACAGTATGCCTCCAGTCACATGCCAGAGATAGAACTAGCACTGCACACTGACACTTCATGTCAAAGGTCAGTACTAGACTTATTGTGCCCTCAAATGCACATGTTTTATACTGTGGGGGAGGAATAACAGCATTTTGTTTTTGCTAATTGTAGAATTTATTTGAGCTAATAAGAGCCTATATAAACAGCAAAGACATTAAACATATAAATAAAAAGGTAATTATGTGCTCGCTAAGTCTGGGGGAGAGCAGCAACAGTTGAGCCATTTGTGATCCAGAACTGACACATTCTGACATTAAACAGTTACGCCTACACAGAAGACCAAAAATTGAGCAACCTTTACAGAGGATGTGGTCAAAGTGCCAAACTTTAATCTCATCACACTAATCAAGACTGGGATTCAGTGGGCTGGCTCATCATTTTGGAAGCGCTGGAACCCTTGGGGGGGGCGGGGGGGAATAACTCCAAGCTAAAAAGAAAAAAGCTTCACAGAACCACAACTCTTTATTTACTGGCATATCCACAACACTTAAATTCGATATCAGACTTCTCAGAGTTGAATTCCATTTAATTTAGAAATAAGACACCTTTACACATTATGAGTTATGACCAGCAACTACTGTAAGGACATACTCCAGGACCAAACCCATGCAAAGCTAAAACAGTCCTGAGCAAAGGCAAAATCTCCCCTACTGAATGCACGTTGTGATAAATGAGAAGCAGGTTGCAGAATAACTGCAATGATTCTGGGATTTTTCCATCTGACTGGAACTTGTAGTGAATCATTTTCAGAAAATAAATCCTGTGGGAAAGAGTTTATTCGCATTTACGAAAAAACACATCAGCCATCCTCACGAGACTGAGCCACAAAAGTTAGACACGTTGTCAATCACAATCACTGCAGAACTGTTGGATGCCTCTGCTCAGGGCAAAATGCTCAGCTGTGCCCCAGAGAGGAAGAGATGCCCAAAGCTGGCTTCCTCCTACAGTTACACTAGCCCTCAACATCTGCCCCTAGTGAAATTATGGACTGTCACTGCTCCATCCAGTAAAATGAGTAAAAACTGCAGGCTCTTTCAGGGACAGGGGCTAAAACGGTCTGAAATCACATCAAAAACCAGAATTGTTTTCTTACAAGACATACAACTGAGTTGAAAACTGTCTATTTTACTGGAGTCGCTAAATTGCTACTTGGTTTCCTTTTAGCAGTCAGAGAATATGAAAAAGAGTTCTGCTTCAATGGCTTACCAGCCATGGGCAATAAAGGAAGAACACATCCAGGAACGCTTTCTTGTCTTTAACCTGTCTCTCCTTTGATTACATTCAGAACAAAGAGGGTAGCTATGAGCAGGCTACAAACAAAAATACTGGACAAAAAAAGCCTCTCATATGCAACCCTAATTGCAGCAGCAGAGGAAGAGTACTAAAAGACAAAAAATCCTGTAAGTCGGTATGTTGAGGCTGCGATTTCCTGTTTATCATAATGAGGGGCAAGCCACTGCTGAAGGCCAGAGGAATTCTTACTCTTGCCACAGCTCAGGAAGCTGTGCGTTTTCCGCCTTTGTTCAATGAGAAGAACATTGTCCTGACAACACCTTTAGTCCCACGGGAAACTGTATTTGTACTTACTGCACTTGGACAAAGCTTAAAGACCAGAGTGAGAAGAACAGTGCGAGGGCAAAACTGGGTCTCAAACTCCCGATGGTCCGACTTCACAGGAAGCAGTTTATCAGAAGGAAGGAGACTAGCATTACACCGAAGGAGGTGGGCAGTGCTAATTGACTTAGAGGCTGACACACTGACACACTATAAACTCCTCAATGTTACCGTCTCAGAGAATATGCACACGTTTAAAAAACTGTTGACACTATCGTAATTATACATTTTGGAGAATCTTTGGGAAACTGCTGTGAAGCAGTTGTCATTTGGTAGCACAGCCCTTCCTTTGATGCATTTGGCCTGGAAGTCCTAAAATACCTGCAAAGATGAGTAAAAAGGAAAAAAAACACTCCTGCCATACCTCCGCAAGCTCTCCTTTTTCTCTCCTCTCATCAGACAGCTGTCCAGGTGACTGTTCATGTGGTGCTCTAGGATGCCCACTGAGCAAACCGGACACTCCACTGGAACACAAACACATGCAGAGACTTCCCGTGAATCCCACTGGGGCACACATTCAAAGCTGCACCTCAAAATGAATAAGTAAATAAAGGGACATTCTCCAGCTGTCTATAGACAGTTTCTATTTTAATGACAGCCTGCTATTTGCAACTAGCAAAACAGAGGTACTGCCAAAACAAGCTTATTTTTAATCATAGTTCCCTTCTTAAATGCCCAGTGGAATGTCACCAATTGAAAAAAATAATTTTTATAAAAATTAAAAATAAATAAAAATCTTGCAAATGTGGACTAATAGTAATAACTATTCCACACTTCTGTATCCAAGAATAACTGAGACTGAAGAACCAGCTTTAATGTTTCTCTATATTCCATTCACATTTTTATAGCTGCTGGAGTAAAACCAGAATTCACCTTTCACTATGGCATTCATACTGAGGGAGGTGGAAGCAGACTCAGGGCTGGAGGTCAAACCGGATGATGACTCTGTTGCAGGTTCTGCTACCATTTCCTTTTTAACAGTCCTGGTCCCCTGCTCAGGGATCTCAACTCTCTCCTTCTTCACAGGCCCAGTCAGTGGCACAGGGACCTCAACTCTCTCCTCCTTCACAGTCCTGGCACCCTGCCCAGGGATCTCAACTCTCTCCTTCTTCACAGGCCCAGTCAGTGGCATAGGGACCTCAACTCTCTCCTCTTTCACAGTCCTGGCACCCTGCTCAGGTACCTCAACTCTCCTGTCCTTCACAGATCTAGACACCTGTGCAGAAACCTTAACTTGCTTTTCCTTTACAGCCCTTGTCAGGCCTGAAGGTACCGCCACCCTTTCTTTGACTAGAGTCCTTGTCATTTCTGCAGGTAATGGCACTAACTCCACTTTCACAGTTCGAATCATCTTCAATGAGTCCTGTCTCAAATTTTTATTGCTGCATGGAGGCTGTAGTCGGGGCCTTTTTGTAAGGGAGGATGAAGAGGAAGAGGAGGAAGGGGAATTCCCCTTTTTGAGAAAATTTTTCATAATGGTACTTTCTACCACTGGCCGACTTGCATTTGGTGCTTTCCTTTTGACATTCGGGCGAGGCGTTTTTGGAGAAACAGACGACGAGTCCTCCAAGTTTGTTTGTGACAACTGCTGCCTGGAATAAACAGGCAAAAAGAAAGTGAAAGTCAGTAAATGAAGCACAGCACACCCTAAAATACCAAACAAAAATACTGCAACTCCCCTTCTTCTGAGTGTGTGAATTTGTAACGTCCTTTAAGTTAGTAATCCACACACTGTTGGAAATGAAACAAAACCAGAGGTCCGTCTGAGAGCTCAGTAAGACGCGGGCTGTAATCAGAGCTGTCTGAAATAAACTGCTCTGGTTCAATCAGGGAGAAAGGGACTGGGTGGGGGGGGGATTATCCACATTCCCCACCTCAGAAACAGAGTAAACAACAAAAGACTGGTAGCTCTACAGCCATTACTGAAGCATAAAATGGACTTAATGAGGTGTGCTATGTACTACTTTCCATAACAAAATGCTTTCGTTTCGTATGCACTTTAGAGCAGATGTACACGCATGGTCACTCATTTATAAAATGCATGCACAATCAGCAAAAGAGATCAAAAGGAGGTGCCGGGCTGCTGAGTGGCTCATTCTGTTAACGTGCTGTTACAGCATGTAGATGCGTGTCCCATCAGGTACACACATGCGTGGCTGTTTACAGATGCAGGTGCATCCGACATGGTAAGCTCTCCAAACCTGCTAGATGCAGAGTTTAAGTGGGCCCTCATGCCAGTTTGTGTGCGATATCTCCATTCTGGATTAGCTCCACTTTGCAAATTCAGCAAACTACTACTTCAATTGAACCTTGCCAAGAGCAGCAAAAAATCGAAACACTTTCCAAACATTAGACATTCAGGAGAAATACTGACAGCTATATTGTCAGCCATGATGCTTTGCACAAGAAGAGCAAGGAATGTGCCGTAAAGGAAAAAAAATTTTTGTGCAAAATAAAATGTCGTGGTTTGTTTACACTTTCAAATGCTAATTTTTCCTGAATGAAACTAATCCGAAACAAATTGTTTTGTCATTCGAATGTTGGCATTTTGAAATTGGTTCTGACAGCCCTAGTATCTAATCCAGACCCTTCTTACTCGGGTGACGCAGTAACATCAGTGTAGTCCTGACCTACAGCTACATCAGTGTGATCCTGACCTGCAGCTACATCAGTGCGGTCCTGATCTACAGCTACATCAGTGTAGTCCTGACCTGCAGCTACATCAGTGTAGTCCTGATCTGCAGCTACATCAGTGTAGTCCTGACCTACAGCTACATCAGTGTAGTCATGACCTGCAGCTACATCACTGTAGTCATGACTTACAGCTACATCAGTGTGATCCTGCCCTGCAGCTACATCAGTGTAGTCCTGACCTACAGCTACATCAGTGTAGTCCTGATCTGCAGCTACATCAGTGTAGTCCTGATCTGCAGAACTACACTGATGTAACTGAATGGTTGATTTGGGAGGGATGTGAATTTCCTACCTGATTACATGCTTGATTATCAAACATTTTAAGCCAGTTATTTTGAATTACGTTTATTAACAAGCCTTTTATTTATGCATCATCAACACTGGGCTCATAAAGAACACACACATGCACTCACTCAAATGCATGCACATGGTAAACTACACAAGCAGATACGTTTACCTAAATGCAAATTCACTCATTCTTATTGCACGTACATAAACAATCACCTATATACACAGCTCACTCACTCAGTCCCTACCTTAAAAGTACACACACACACACACACAACTCAGTTTCCATGATGTACAGCACCATCGGTCAGGTTTTATTACCTGTGAAATTTAAAGAGTGGACAATATGAAATCACGTCCTCTGGAATGAAGTGAAAAAACATTTAGGAGATGGACATTCATCAGCCCCCCATGCAGATTATGGAGGAAATGCACAAAAACATTGGGCCTGCACACACACCACAATCTCATCCAGCAGCCAGGTCCTTAGGGACAGAGGGAAGACGATGGCAAGAGGCAGCCCCCCCCACCCCCTCCCCCAAAAAAACATACACAACAAAGGATAAACATGCACATTTTCAGGAGGTCAGGGTGTACACGAGACATAATTAGAAAGCCTTTTATCTTGGAGCAGAGGAAACGGGCCATTCACAGCACTCATACTGGACACATCCACTTGTTTTCCAGTCTCATGGCTGGAAGAGGAAGTCATGAGAAAATAAGCAGATCAAAATGAACAGAAAACTGGAAATATATTCAGCAAAGTAAACAAAGAAAATGCAAAACAAGAAATCATCCCTTTATGTACAGCGCAGTTCACAAGATCAAATGTTTGCTAGTCAAACTCCAGGGGCTTCATGTAAATGCTAATGCAGCCCTTGCAGGGAACAGTTAAGCAAGAGGAATCACAGCCAGGGATCCTTCCACATCCTAGCTGGCCTAGGCTAAGCAGCGGCTCCTTGACTTTCTCAGGATCAGACTGACAAACAGAACATGTAACCGATAAAATCACTCACCACCCCACCCTCAGGGTGCCAACACTTAATATTACGTTCTCCAAAGGTCCAACGCTGGCAAGCTGAACTTTTGGGAGGAATGGCTTGAAAATGACTGTTTATCTGCTTCAGAATGACATCAATGCCCTTATTCGCTTCAAAATGATATCACTGTAATTAATCACTTGCGTTCCAGTCTGTCATAAGTCCCTAATAAATCATACCATTGGAACTTTGTGCAAATGTTATTTTTGGTGCTAATGGACAAAGAACGCACATTATAAGAGACATAGGTTCACTCGGAACACTTCCTGCTGCCATTATATCAATTATTACTATTTAAAAATACGAAAGCTGACAGGATAAAGAAAGCACTGTATCCTCTCTGCCACTGAGGAATCAGCTGTAGATCAGTATCATTCTCAAAGAACAATTTCATGGTGCCGGCTGCCCTTTTCAACAGAACTACAATTCCCACTCCTCATCAAGATCTCATATTTATTTGCACAACCACAACAGTCACAAACCAGAAAAAGACTGCTGATCTTTTATATCTTTTATCAAGTTTCCCATGCCCATATCTGAAAGGGAAATTCCACCACAAAACGCCTTTCAGCTCATTTAACAGATCAAGGCATAACTGATTAAGCCTCTCCCAGTGGCTGGCCAAAGCAATCTCTGCACAGAAATAGCTTCGGTGACAGGAGCAATGTTGGTAGAGGTATACATCATAATGACATACACTTAGGGCTGGGTGATATGCCGCAATGATAATTAGAGGTTAGGTCAGAATAGGGTTCACTGTGTGAACTAAACTGTGTTCTTGGCTAGAAATAGCTGTACAAAATAAGTATTGTATGTTATTGAACCTGTGTTTTGTAGTTGTCCATGACCATGAAATGCACTTTTGTACGTCCCTTTGGATAAAAGCGTCTGCCAAATAAATCTAATGTAATGTGGTGTATTGCCTTTCTTTTGTTGGTTTTCACTTTAATCATACCTGATGTGGCATCAGGTATGATTTTCCGGGGGAAAAAAACATCACCACTATTTTCTGTTGGGTGTTGATTAGACAGCCAATTAGCAGCAAAGCCTCGCAGCTTCCATCTGATTGTCAAAAAGGCATCACATGATCACATGGAAGCTGCACGACCCTGCTGACAATTGGTTGTTTTATCAATACCCAATACATAACAGTGGCGACGTTTTCCCCGAAGGCATTTCACATGGCCTCTGAAGTTTGGATGTTTGCTGTCACATCAGATATGATTATAGTGATTTAGACAGGGGGGGACCGTAATGTGTTTTTAGTCATATTTTCTTGTATCCAATTAGATATGTGATTGGAGATTAGAGCTGTAACTTTTAATTATGTATAATGATTTCTTTGTGTAAAAATGTACTTTTATTTATTCTGTGAGATAATTGGATTTTGTGTGGAAATGGCGGAGTCTAGCTAATGTACAGTATATAAGCAGGTCATTTGCTGTTAGTAGAGCGGCTGGCAGTAGGTGGGCATGAGTCAGGTATAATTCACATGCTGATTTTTTTGTTTTGTTTTGTGTATATATAAATGTTTGTGTATAAGTTGGGGGGCACTTTTGTAAATAAAACACCCCACTTGGGTTGCACAAGTTCTAGTCTCATCTCCCAGTTTAAAAATCTGCCGACTCGACCATCCTTGTAATAATAGCAAAACCTGTATTACCTGCCTAATTGAATTTATTGATATAACTTTTCAACATATCTTCATCACTGCAGGCTTCTTCCCATTTTGATAGCTGTCTAGTTGCACCACCCATGATAAATTACCATCCAAAATGACTCCAAGCAACTGTTTGGTTGACTTGAGCGATGGCTATATTGTATCTTATTTTATAATTCACTAAACTTAAGCATGAACGTGAACAGAAGTGAACATCATAAACATAGTTTTAGTGGCCAGGTTGCTAGAGACATTAGCCTCTGTCAAATAACAGCATGCATCCATCCCCCCAATAAAAGACTGCCATTGTCTGATGCCAACCCAGAGAATGTAATCTGCCACGTTGTAGTCCATAGCGACGCAGGTACCTGAAGCATGCACAGTTTGGGGCTATATCTCAGCACTCACTAGAGGTAGAGAGTTCGCTGAGAGTTCATTTTTATCAGGACAGGTAGCCTTTTACAAAAAATAAAAAATAAAGAAATTTAAAAAAACCGAGACATTTCACTTTAACATTACCCATTAAGAGCTAAAATGCAAAACCGCACCCTGATCAAGCACTCAGACTCCAACACGATTTATGAACGTGGGCCCTGACCTAGCTTTGGCCTGACAACTTCCTGGAAGGACGAATTTCAATGCCCTAGACAATCTGAACTCCCGAGGCATCTCAGTCTAATTTCCTAGTAGATTTACCATTCAGCCTTTAGGAGCCAGAGCTGACCCAAATTATATATTGTTGGGAAAGCCAACATATAGATTGCATAAGATCAGTAATCCTAGAGTCAGGGCAACCCTGTCTCCAGTCCCACACACTCCGCACTATGCAAAGATTTTAGTAGTTATTCGCCCAGTTTAGCAAAAAAAACATAGAAAGGCGCATTTGCGGGTCACGCAGTCACATGGTCACATGGTATGGGTGTTCAGTTCATCATCGTCATAACTAATGTGCAGGAAATTAAACCAGAGGGCAACAAAAGTTGCTCCAGTTAAGTCTCTCAATGACCGTCTACAACATCTCTATGACAAGCTCGGCAAATACGGTGCAGCTATAGACATCCGAACTGCCATGACATATACGCAGTTTAATTCATGATCATTTCAATGATACAGACAGAGCAGTATACTACCAGAGATTTTGGTAAAGCTTTACAGGACAAAAACGTAACATGTATTGTGTTTGGAAAAAAAAAAAAAAAAAACAGTTATCAGGAGTATGTTCTACCCTGTCGTTGATGTGGGCCAGGAATAGTGCCTCTATATAATCAGCGGCCTCTACACAAGTGTGCTTTGTTAACCTACAATTTCAATATGCGTCTGGGAAAGCAATGACAATTATTCCTAAAGGTTAAGAATTCTTAGCTTTAACTGATTTATAAGGCAAGCAGAAAGCAAAGACTCATTTTTACTGAGCTGAAAGCCCAATTTTATTGCTCAAGGAAATCCAGAACTTAGAAGTGATTGAGGTAAAGTTTAAAAGGGTTCAGAATTTGGTCACCAGAGGGCAAACCAAAAATATTATTAACAATGGGCCTCCTTCATGAAGCATGCGGTTGATCAAATCTGATCATTTACTGGGTTTACAAACATTTTTTTTTTCTTTTCTTAATCTGAATTTGGTAAGATCAAAATCTATGTGTGTTTGGGAACATGCTTAAAGGCATATGCATAAGATGTTTATATTTAGAATGCATTATTATTCATGCAAAGCAAAATTTTAAGTAGTGACAGATCTCATGTTAACAAGTGTATCAATTACTATATTAATATAATAATATATTAACATAAAATATGCTATTGATTTTAACTACATTGATTTCAATTACATTAAATAATTATCTGAATAACCTCAAATTTTCACTAGCTTTTAAATTCCAGTTTATCAGTTTTTTAGTTTTAGAGCTGGATTGGTATTTTTAGTTTTGTTTTTTGTTTTGATAAAAGTGATTTATGATGATTGATACTGATCTATAAAGACCCACAAAAGTGCAGCCAAACCCAACACTTGGCCACAGAGTATTTGTGGCTTTTGGATCGCTTGGCTAATCATGCCTTGGGGAGAAAACGTGTCTTTAGGGACCACTCATATGAAACACAGATACGTCCATGGAGAACGATGAATGGCTGATGGAGGCATGGCTTTAATGGGATCACCAGGATGTTTCCTTATGCAAATCAACATGAACAGGCACATGCACTGTTCTGGGTTCAAACAACATGTTTCTTGTGATCTCATAGCGAAAATTGTTGTTTCTAAAGTTAATTCTCGCATCAGGTTTCTGTTCAGACAATGCAATTGTTTTGACCTGAAGTTAAGAAAGCTAATTTGCTCTGCGTTGATTAGCTGTCAATTTGATTATTGTGCTCCTGCCTGGTTCAATGGTGTCAGTGCGCATTATAAAAAGAAACTGCAGGTGGCTCAAAACAAAACTGTAAGATTTATTTTAAATTGTGGCCCGCGTACACATATCGGTAGGGAGGAGCTTTCCAGTCTAGGTTACCTGTCAGTTAAAGATCGTGTCAAATTCCTAAGTAAAAATCATGTTTTCAAAATCACTCAAGGCACAGGTGCTCCTTATCTCTCCAATAATTTTGTTAGATTATCTTCCGTTCATAGTTACTTCACTAGGCATAGTCTATTCAATTATGTTGTTCCCAAGATTAAAGGCATCACATCAACCACGTTTTATTTTACTGGAATCCGAGATTAGAATGCTCTTCCTGACTCAATCAAAACGGCCAGTTCTCTGAATGTATTTAAATATTGTTTAAAGCGCTTCTCCTTGCCCAGTGATCCTTGTTGACTGTTGTTGTTGATGCTCTGTGTGTGTGCGCGTGCACACTTTGTACTGTAGCCATTTTTAAATGTAGAGATCCAGATTTGTATATTTGTTGTATATTTAGTTATGTCAATAGTCCAGTCTAGGACCCCACTGAAAATGAGCCAGCTATTGCTGGCTTAATGGGTAATCCTTGCACTCAATACTTTACAAATTTTTTCTCATTTTAACATCTCACTTTTTAAAATAGTCCTCCTTGTGTTGTTTTAAGTAAGTGTATTTGCTCTATCCTGTAATTTTTATATGATGAGTGCAAATAAATCAAATCAAATCAAATACAAACAAATGGCATTGGTCCTTTGATATACCTTGGATATGCTCAAAATCTAATTTCTGCACATGTTTCATGAATCCCAAGTTGGTTTTTCACAGGAACCTTCAAGAACAAAAGTTTTGTGAATGAGGCCTATTGTCCTGAAAAACAAAGATGTCCTTTTTCACTTTTAAATTTAACATTAGTTTTAGCTTCCTGGATTTGCACTCATGATGATGACGACATGACCCAATGCAACCCAACCCTTTGCAATGCATTTACCTTGTCCGCTGCATTTATGAGCCAGTGCTTTGCAAAGTGCAGTAATAAAAATGACAGGCACTGCGGTAATATAATACTGCATTAGCTTGCTGCACAAGGGCAGGGTAGCTCCGATTCCTAGAAAAATCCCATGTCCTCAGAAACATCATGTACAAGGATGCGCTGTATTTAGACAACATCCATAAATCTTCAGCCTCTCCCAATGTTTCCAGGTATTAACAGCGCAAAACTAACGGACTACCTTTTCCACTTCAGCATCATATTTTCTTCCTTCAGTCAGGTAAACTTTGCTTAAGAGTGGCACACAGCCATGGGGCCACAAGGCCTGTGATCCAAACTGTAACTACAGGCATCACATGAATCGCCAGAAAGGCAAGAATTCATTTCAAAATCTTAACAATTGCTTATAACTTTACCACATCCAATAAAATAAACCTGCATAGTACTTGATCCCCCCCATCCACTTCAATTCATGTTGAAGGTCTGTTTTAACCATTTAAAAAATAGATAAGTGGCTATCTCAGTTTTGTTATTTTACCATGTAAATTTATTTGCAGCCTGAACCTTTTACTACATGAACTAGACGCACCAAGCAGAAACACATGAGTCTGCAAGAGCAGCACCCAGCCGGCTATGGTAAGTACACACCAGTTAAAGGCACACAATTACCTCATTTACACATACTAGGTTCGTTCACTCACACACTTTTCCAGCGTTAACATTTTCACACAGATACCACCTTTCAAACACATGATATTATTGGTGCCGTTTTATTTTTCTTTGATCTTAAATCAGGATGTAGGTTTGCATGCAATTACTATACCTTGCTTCCTGGAAGCTCTCGACGAGATCATCCAGGATCCTATTGTTTCTTAGATCCAGTTCAGTCATTGCCTGAAATAACATAGAGAGAGGTGTGCCACATTTCCTGCTGTTCCGGGTGAGGCTTCCACCATTAAAAATTAGGCATATGGTTCAGCACTACAGTTCTACAGATGAATCTCTCCTAAGTGTAAACTCCTTAGGAAAAACATTAGAAATTATTATTATTAATAATAATAATAATAATAATAATAATAATAATGACATTTGAAAATAAGGTTCACACCAAATGGACAAAATGTTCTTGCTCATGAACTAGGCCTAAAGGATAATGAATGCAGTTGAATGAGGGCTTTGTAGTTCAGGGTATTTTCACATGCCAATAAGTAACAAATGTGCTGAAATACAAAATATCGGGAGAAAAACATGCATGTGAGGATGGAAATCTAATTAGCTCTTATAAGGAACCTCAGAAAAACAACATCAGATTAACCTAGAGAGATAAGCTACATAATTTTTCACAAACTGGCATGAGGGAGGAGTGGGGGGGATTTTTGTTCTTGGTATTGAGATTTGCATGACTGCATTTTGTACCAGTTTCGCTAAGGCCAAATATGATTCCATGTGCTGATGGTTAAGAAATAATGGCTACGCAAATCAACATAGGCATGATGCAACAAATAACTGTGATATCCTATATGATACTGTAACAAATCTTATTAAGTCAGAAACATAAGAAATTCATGCAGTGCAACCACAAGCACACTGAATTTGAGAGACACTTGGAAACATTCTGGCCTATAGTGCTACAGTTATTCTGCTAATGTATCCTGTGCAGTTTACCATGTGGCCTTGAATGCGACTTTGAACAACAGCATAGGCAAAATGCATAATTTTAATGCTTTGAGTCCGTTCAATATAGGCTAATTTTTTCACAAACCAAGGGGGTGGCTTATATCAGAATACTACAAAGCATATTATTTAAGGACACAAAATGAAAGATAACTTGCAAAAAATGTACAATGTACTTACTCGATTACAGACTGGACACTGCAGTTTATATGAAAGAAACTTCCTTATGCAGAAGGAACAAACTAGAAACAGAAAGATGCTGATTATTCTGAATCATTGAAAATATTAGAACATAGAAATCTTTCCACGTACTCAGTAAGTTTAGGCAAACAAAACAAGTCAATAATTTAAATAAAAGAATAGCTAGCCACTTACAATTGTGAGAGCATTCAGTCATCATGGAAATGTTGAGGTAATCAAAGCATATGGGACATCGCAGAAGAGAATCTAGGTTCTACAGAGGAAGAAATGATTCGAGTCCGACAGTCAGCTGGCTAACGTTAGATGCAAATGATTTTAAGTTTGAAAACGCAATATAACCAGCAAACCAGTTAAATGTTTAAGTATACTGGCTAACTTAGCTACCTAGCTAGTTATCAGACAACATTTGTATATAGTTATCTTGTAAGTTACGTTAACTATCTTGCGGTCAGACAACTGTGTCAAAACAACTTAACATAACTATGTACAAAATAGCTTAGCTAATAGCTAACTCTTGTTAAAACGTTACGTTAAAAACTTCCATTTTTATTTTGACTGTTACCAATGGCAATGTCATCTGAACTACGGGGACAGTTATCAGCCGTAAAAAACACTACAACATGTGCTAGCGGGCTAAATATAACTTAGTCAAGTGAAAATAAAATAAGCCTGCCTAACACCCTACATAAATGTGACTGTATTGCTTGACTGGGAGGCTAGTGTTTTGCAACTATACACCAGCAGCAGTTAGCTCACGTTAGTTAGTTACCCAAACTAGGTAAAGCTTGCACTTACTTTAAGGGACACAAGATGCGGTGGAAACTCTGGTTCCGTTAACACTGACATTTTAGAATTGCATATAATATTTCATGCAACACTACTTTCGTTGGAGTATTTTTGTCAAACGCTAGCTACCTATTGTGTGAGGACACACAGCTTTTAATCAGAGCCGCGCACACTAAAGCTTCCGCTTAGACTGGACCGGTTCCTGTATCAGCGCTCACGTGGAAAGGTCGTGACTATTTTAGCCAATGAACTGTATAAGAACTTATAAAGTTCAGTGGTTTTACCGTATGTGTCTTTCAGTCTAGTCTTCTTGGATGTTAGAAATTGCCCGTCAGCAATGTAAATGGAGGGAGAACGTTGCTGAATGGAACAAGTAACAAAATGTGGAATTAGCAGTGTGGGGCCCGTTTGAAATATGAGTCTGGCTATGAAATAGTTCCTAAACCGTGGGTCAGCGCGTGAGGGGGATTGGGTTTGATACTATGTTTCATACCACGAAATACCTACTATCAAAAAACGGTGCACAGTGGCTTTACATGAAAACAAAATATAAATTCAAATTCATTCATATTATCCAGTTAATATGTAATTTGTTATTTTAATATTACAGTATCTCTGATTGACCACATGAACATAAAATACCCTATTATCAGGGTTAGTGCAGATTCTATAAAAAGATTCCAGCATTCTATAGAATCTTCTTGCAGGAAATGCATTTAGAATGAATGATGTTGAGGCAAAGCCTACATAACAAATATGAACTGAATGTGAGCAGTTTGTGAGAAATGGTGGCAAGTACATGGTCATCCCATCCACTGATCATACCATCATCAGATACATGCATCAACATCATTGCAGTCATGCTACTTTGACAAAACTTGTCATATGCAGTTGACACAATGCAATGCATCAAGTTTAATGTAAATGCTTTATGACAATATAAACAAATTTGTGTTTTTTGTGTTCAAATAAGTGTTTTAGCATAGCTTTCTCACCATCGTTCCCCTACACATGCAGTAAAAGCTTATATTTCACTCATCAGAAAGTTCCATTTTGAGGAGAGGCAATTTTGTAGAGGTTGGCTACTGTTCAAAGTTTGTCACTTCTTGCATTTTTTTTTTTTTTTTTTTTTTTTTTTAATAAAAAGGAAAACCATAATGGAAATGCTCCTGGGGTTATCGGGGGTCATTAGCACAAAGGTATTCATCCCAGTTAATTGTCTGCATAGTGCCAGCATGAAAGACCACGATTGCTCAAAGCAAGGCAATTTGTTTGCCTGCTTCCTTTTAAGCGTTCTTCAAATTCTTTGACAGCTCTGATCTCCCAGTGTTTGATTCTTCTGAAAACTAATCCATAGCAGCTAATTTTGTTGACATTTTTCAGAAAAGCACCCTATTGGGGGAAAATGGAAGGTTTTATTTGGCAAGCAAATACATTGTGAAGCTGATTCATGGCTGTAGACCATCTAAAAATGATGTGCCATGCTGTGATAACAGTGGTAAGCGAAACGGTTGCTCACTGTGTTCGGCCCATCACGTGGTACTAGAAAATAAATAAATGTCAAACAGAATTTAGTTCTTTCGTATGCATTGGATGCACACCAGTGTTCAGCACTCTAAATACTGAGGACAAGCGTTATTGCATGATAAAACCCCATGCTTAACCTACATAAATTTTTTTAAATGTGATTTCAGAATTATTATTGAAAATTACAATCATAAATGAAGTAGTTGAATTTGTTGATAGGTTAGTTGAACAGTAACCTGGTAAAAATCAACCATTAAGTAAAAACAAACTAAATAAAAATTGTTAAATAGAATAATGAAATGAAATCATAAATTCATCATTCGCTGTAGACTCACTACTTACAATTTACAAAACAGAAGACATTAAACCAGATGTTAATTTGAAATGACCAATAAAAGAAACGAGACCAATAAGCCAGACCTTGCCAGAGTATTACCCTCTTCCAGTTTCAGTGCAACAGGAACAAAAGAAAAGAAGCTTGAAAATGCAGATGTTATGAACATGAAACCAAGGAAACATCACCCAAGATAAAAAGAGGAAAACCATTTTCCTACAAGGCTCCAAAACCAATTTAAAACTTTTTCCTGCATCATAAATATTTTATCTAGCAGGAATTGAGGATGCTTGCCCTGATTGGGTAATGCTGGGTAAGGTTTTGAAGGGGGTCAAGTTCATTTATGACAAGGACTGACTTACCTGAAAACAGGGCTGAGCACTGTTTAAAATCTACAAATGAACAGGTTATTTATAGTGCATAGACATAATGTTTTCTTTACATTTGGCCATAGTTACAAAGGTGTATTTTTCAGCTGGTTATGTGACCAAGTAATCATTGTCATCAATTTTCTTAGACTAAATAACTGAGAGCTAAGTAGTATTGTGCTGGGGAATAATCTAGGGAAACAAAGTTGGTGCTGGAAGTGGTTTTTCTCGGCTAGTAGAAAAGTCAGAGCCAATTCAATGATAGAGTTCATCTGGTCTATTCACTTATAGCTGATTGACTGCACAATCCCCGACATCCATTACCCAAAGAGAATCCAGTTCTCACAGTCTCTTGGTTAAACAATGTACAAATAAAAGTAATACGCCTAGGATCATTATGACACTGTTTACTGGTGGAGGTTCCAAGCAGCTTAATGCTTTAATTCACTTAACCATAACTAAGTTTTTTAAATTACTGCGACTGAAAATGCTGTTTTGATATCCCTGTTAATATTTTCACATTTCTAGCTTTCTAGCTACAATAAAATCTAAGAGCATGCGTGTGAAGCTGTGTGACTAATACAGTAGTACAAACATATATTACTAATAGTTTATATGTGACCCTCCACTCTCAATAAGATGCAATAGTTCTTTGGTGTGGTATGTGAATTGGTTGTCAATTACAATCTAGAAAATAGTTGGAGAAAAAAGTTTTTCAAATTATTTTTCAAGGGTACCACCTGAAAAATCTGTATCAAATTAGTTATCTACAGTATGTCCTGTCCTCTAGAGAGTGAAAACTTCACCCTTGTTCTATATAAAAAAGAAAGCTTTTTTCTACAAGGGAGCACTTACAAATAATATTTTACACCACTTTTAATGGCCAAGTGACTTTCTTTCTTTCTTTCTTTCTTTCAGACAAAGATAATGAGAAATTCATCACATTTTTATTTTAATTAAATCCCATACGAATTTTCAGTATGCTGTACTGCTGCAGATATGCTGTAGAGTGCTTTTTAAAAATTATCATTCATTTAAAAATGAAAGAAAACTCATTTGATTTAGCAGGGAAAGGGATGCTTTCATTGTCGTCTTTGTGATAGATATTAATAAAAGTTTTTAATTCAGTCCCTTTTTGAGTAAAAAAAAATGGTTTTGCTCCCTTAGGGCAGAAAGACGGGCATTACATTAAATCAGCCTTTAAATGTTCTGATTTTCTCTGACAAAGTGTAATAAGGAATAGCCAAAGAAGCAATCTTTAATGGAAAGAAATGCTGTATTTTCTCATAGAACCTACTTTTTTTGAAGTAAATGCTTTTTAAATGTACCACACATATAAGGATATACAGTAATATACCAGATATAAATAAATTTCAAAGCACATACTCTAGACAGATGTGCATGTGGAGGTTTTTGTCTTGAGAATCCGGGCTTTCCTTAATTGGTTAAATTATAATATAAAGGCTGAAATAAGTCAGAGCTGCCACTGAGCACATAGGGTCATAAAAAAGGCGCCAAATACAGGCACAAAGCCAGTTCTCTCATTTCCGTCTGGTTCTGTCTGTACTCAATCAGTTATGCGAGTGAAATGTTTTTAAGTGGGCTGCAGTATTTCACCTTAAGTGATCTGTATCATTCTCCAGCAGCCCTCACTAGTTTCACACCACGGGTACATTAACCCTGACACTGTGGCTGCCCCAGGCAGTCAGAGGACACCCCAAAACTTAATCACCCAGAATTCAGGAGCAAGGCACTTTCAATGAATTACCTTAATAATAGGCCTACGTCTTTCTGGTTTACTTTCCCATGCCAAATAGTTGATGATATATTGGATGCCAGGATCTAAGGGGACTGATAACACCAATATAAATTTTCAGTCAATGAGCTTGTTTGTTAATATGTTGGGAATACAAGGCTTGTTTTAGATTCTCTCAGTCAAAAGTCATATTTCCATTCTTATGAAGTTGTTAGGAATTCTGAATGGGTCAACATCTATATTTCTGGTGTATTGCTCATTTCTTCTTTTTTCGTTTTTCTGGCATTCACTAAACAGCATTACTCCCTTTAACCTATATTTCACACTCGTATTGGTTATATGGTGCTCTACAGTGTTAATGTGTTTAACATGTTTTCTGTTGTCCATGGGAACATTTTTGGCATACTGCATATCAGGAATGGCTCACAGCACTTACCCAAATTTGACGAATTCCTTCAC
The DNA here is from genome assembly GCF_018555375.3 of Anguilla rostrata. Lineage (NCBI taxonomy): Eukaryota > Metazoa > Chordata > Actinopteri > Anguilliformes > Anguillidae > Anguilla > Anguilla rostrata. The sequence continues at coordinate 25,615,915 of NC_057945.1, forward strand.
ATGGACTGTAATTGTGTGTGAATGGTTTCCCATAGAACATAATAAAACGTTCTGTGCTAAATCAACCATTACAGAGTTCATATGGGTACACTGTTGCCAGAGTGGACTCATATAAACTGTTAGATCTGAATGAACTCCAGACATACTGTGTGCTAGCTCTCTAGGCACATTGGACACACCCAGCCATTCCCATAAGTTCTATTCTCATAAGTTCTTAAAATGTTTCTCATGGATTACTTTTTAATGTATTTTACCATCTAATTAGATACATCTATTGGTCACAGTGCCAAGATTTCTTTGAATTAGGCCTATATTTTTGTGCATGAAATGTTTCTGGAGAAGTGTGTATTTTTTTTCTTTAATTGTTTTTCTAATTTGATTTTTTGAAATCTTTACTTCAAATTGGGAAGACATAGGCTATATATGTATGCATAAATGTATTACTTGCAACATACTGTACTCTCTGAATTCAGGAGTGTGTGACAAGCATGTAGACAAGCATGTACTCTCATCTAAAGCCTGTGTTGCCAACAGCATATTTAGATTCATTTTTATCAAATTCCACAAATTCATCTCATTTGATTATGAATCAAAGTAAAGTCAGACTTGATATTTGTGTCATAGGCCTATGCCTAACTGTAATTCAGTGTCACCAGACATTCAGCTTGAAAGACTTGTTGAGGTCTGCTACTTCTGCTTTTGGTCTCTGATCCAGTGCCAGGACTCTATGCTAATCAGATTGGCCTGGCTGTTGAGGTGCACACAACTTCCTGTGTTTGATATAACGATAAACTGAAATTGCCAGTGAGAAAAGACCAGTGCGGTAATGATGCTCGAAGATCATCCCCAAACCAGCAACATTACCAATGATTTGGCAGAAATTTGTTCACTTAGCTGTAGGTTGGAGTCCCGTACCCAGAGCAACTGACATGGCAAATGCAGAATGATACATAAATAACTATCACAGGAGCGAAAAAGGATAACAATAACAGGCATGTCATGTAGATATCAAGTAACCAGAACCAATGCAAATGAACATATAAGCGAGATTAGGGGCACAGTACTGCTTACAGAGATACAGTAAAGGATTCTATTTTGAGGTCGCAAAAAGGCCTCGGTGATACAGAGGCTGCTGTCACAAAGGCGGATTTATCTTTTGCAGGTGCAAACAGGCATAAGGACGTTTGCATCTGGGTTGGTATTTTTACCTTGTTTGTTTAGTACTTATCCTACTGAGGCATTAAATATAAAATTGTTAGTCAGGGCAGAGCCTGCTCTACATAAATAAAGAGTGGGAAACAAGAATGGCCTTCATTTAAAAAGGAACATGGAAAGCATTTGAATTGGCCCATGCAGTCACCTGTGCCACAACTAAAACTTACAACAAACATTAACATTGCCTTAATCCACCCCAATTTGTGCGGCTCATTAAAATAAAAAAAACTGATTAGGACACACATCTTTTGCCTCTGCACCGGTACTTGCCCTTGCATTTGTCAACTACTTTTGTGTCCTTAAAATAAGCCCAATGTCAAACATTGGTTGTTTCTGGAAAATTGTCTTTGACCTGACATGATTCAGGACAATACATCTATAAAATACAATACAGCATTGTACAGCAATCCACACTTGATATTTAATTTAACTTAAAGAACAGAAGATCAAAGGTGTAAAAAATTTTTTTTTCATTGTATCCTTATTCATAACTACCAAAAATACCACACTATTATTATCCAGTATAAATGTATTTTATTCAAGAGGACTCATACATGTCAGACTCAATCATTTTGCTTCAGGGTTATTTATTTAATTATGTTATCTGATTGAATATCTGAGGTCAGAAGTAATATATCAACCACCCAAACAGAGGTCATGCAGTGTTCTGGTCCGGGAGTCACCATGCTAACAAAAAAGTGACACTGGACTATAAAAAAGAATGTCCTCAGAACCTTTTTCATTGGTTCCCTGATTTTCTATCTCTTCAGCATTATTTCAAAATGTTGTTGTTTGTAGTAGCTCATTCACATATGTTTTTTTATCACCACCAAATCTATTTATAATAAACTGCTTTTGATGTTGCTTATCACTGCACGGTGAAGCTAACTTTTCTCAGGTACACCCAGTGCAACAATGCACACAGTACTTGCCCCTCTCTTTCTTTCACACAGACACACACACACACACAGTTATTATGGCCTTGGTGTTCCTCCATATTGTTGTGCCCTGAATGCTTGAGAAGGCTCAGTCCATGCATGAACAGCCGGTCGAGTCTGTGGAGCCAATCATAATCCTATTTCCTTCAGACCTGAGGATGAGTTCAGAAATGTGGCAAGAATGCACGATCAGAGAACACTCAGTCAAGCAGCTCTTATATACTCACAGCAGATACACATCACCATGGAGGTTACTGTTAATCAGAAAAATTGTCAAACTGCCTGAACTAGTTTCCTAGGAGAAAGTAAGAATTTTTCTATCATTTGCTTCAATTTGAGTTAATGATTTAATATTACACACAGTTTATCTTAAATGTATTATTACTTAATGACTTTTCATTGTGTCAAAAAGCATGAATGTTCCACAATTTCTTCATTGTTTTCATTGCCATGATATCACCACCTGAAGGTTGGAGAAAGACTGCAGACTCTCAAGGTTTTTTAGCACAGTTAACTGAATGCTGTCATTAGCTAGTGTTTGTTGTGTGAGCTAAACATTCTGCTGAGATGATGCAATGCCAATCATACCATGCTGCTGCCGACATGTTTTTCTTGCCTTTCTCTCACTCAGGTCAAATGACACAGGCTAAACAAATCAATGTTTCAACAGGTTGAACATCCTGTGATCTAAATACACCAATGAATGGTTTGTATTGAGATACAGTCAAGGAGATGTGTCTGTAGTTTAAGCACAAAAAATGAGTATCCAGACTGTACATAGTTGAATGACAGAGTCTGACATGAACAGTATGCCCTAGGGTATGGCATGGTGAAGCATGTCCTAATGCTTACTGTAAATCTCCCCAAATCTGACTTATGAGGTTATAGTCCAGTTAAACATTTGATAAACACAGTATCCCTCTAAAACAAGACTTAACTTAAGTCAGAGACTAAACTGTTTAAAGGTTTTAATGTACTACTGTAAATCTAAGCAGAGTAGTCTGTAGTAGATGCATTTATATGGTTAAGATTTGGAATCACTTTGCTCTACTGAAAGTAAAGTGAAGTAAACAGAAAACGGCAAAGAAATAAAAATAAAATAAATGGTTAAGGCTAATTATTAGTTGAGAGTTAAACACTAGCTGTACGGTTTGTTTTTACATTGTCTCTTATTCGTACAAATGCTTACGGCACACCGCCTACTCAACAGATGCTTTGATTTTGGCTGAAGCACTCAATGCATTTTTGTTTGTAATAAAATACCTGTGGTGCAAAGCAGCTTCACATACAAATCTCCCCCCAGACATGTAAGCCAAACTCTCGGTGTGAGAAAGTGGGTCTTAAATTCAACACAGTTTAATTCTGAATGCAGAGCTCATATACTCAATAATGTTAGATGCATTGCCAGTGATATAACATTCTTTGGCTGAGGGCTCAGTACTAGTCAATCTGCACCAAGAAAATGGAAGTTAATGAAGGGATTGTTGCCTTCAATTTCATAATGTGTGTGTTCCCATCTAGGTCAACATAGAGAAAACAAAATGCATGCCCGTAGATGCGCATGTATGTTCAATATATGCTTCAGAATGTCCCTTTCAGATACGACTGCAATATTGAGGAAATATATTGAGTTTGTGGAGTTACTACATATATATGACCTAATTGTTTTTGTCTTGTTGAGACGGACATCTAATTCTTCCTTTTAATAGAATGAAACTTGCTAATTTGTGAAATAATATGTTCAATCATTTATTATTTTATTTTATTATTTATTTACTTTTGCATTTTATTACATGTTCATTCAATCTCAGTGTGAATTGCTTCATTAATATGGACTCCAAAATTATAGAGGAACTACATGTCTGTCTTTTTGTCATATGGGATACGCGTACATATCACGCAAAATCCAATTGAAATGATTGGACGCCCCCTGTACAAGGCATTTCACATGCTTACATCAGCCCAACAGTACAGAACAGGTCAGTGTAATCTAAAGTCAATTTAGCAAAACTGCCATTTATTCTCAAAGTTGTTTCAATAGTTAGTGCTGAACATTTGCAATATACTGTACCGCTGTCTCATGTGTATGCAATCTCATTCTCCTTGCTGAATATGATTTATTATGTTTGCAATGAGTCACTGTATTTATTTTAACTGTGCTGGTAAAACTACTTCCCAACAGGGACAAGAAAGATGTATTGAATTAAGAGAGTGAAATTGAATTAATTTGAAAACAAATCAAACTGAATTGAAATGCTAGAAAGAGATGTTCCACTGTCAGCATTACTGCTCCAATCCATGAAAAGGAAAGGATATTTTCAACTTGCCTTGGTTAGAACAGGGAAAGAGGTGAGTGATAGTTGTGGTGTAGAAGTTTGTAATCTGCACTTAGTGTTGTACAACCATGATTGTTGTCTTGAATCCTGCATGGAGCATTTCTGTTCAGATACAACCGGAATATGTAGCTGGGTAAACTGATAATATAGATATAAATATTGGGTGCCCCATGCAAGCTTCAAATCAACAATGTTCAGGTGCATAACCACTATGTCATATTTATGGACGGTACAGGTGACCTGATTTCATGCCATACATTTTTACAATTATCTCTAAAGCCTTGTACTGGACAGGCCATAGGTCACTTTCCACATATACCTTCACAGTGCACAGCCAAATCTCTGTACATTGCTCTAATAAATAAATAAATAAATAAATAAATCCAGATACATGAGAAAACATAAGACAGAGGCGTACAGCAAGATGCAAGCTAAGCTACAGTGGTCTCAAATTAGACCTGTTTTATTATATGAGCATAATCGGCTGTGCCTGTGGTACTACACGGAATATTCTACAGTACATTAGCACAACTGCCCTAAATGTTGACATTCATTGAAACCTTGTTTGAACATGGGTACACAGTAAACATATAATTATGCACATCTGGAAAAGGTTTAGCCCACAGTGTGCCAGTGCCAAGGCTACTGAATATGTTCTGACAAGTGGGGGAGCATTCAGCCAAAATGGGTTTGTGCAAGTTCAAGGCAGTTAACCGGCTCTGCACATCGCAATTAGAACAGAACGCCGTGCCGACAGTTTAATGGAGAACATTTTTAGGCACTGAATTGCATCCAGATATTTTATGAGTAGTGACAAACCCTGTCATTTCCAGTACTTATCATTTGAACATTTATATTATTCAAATGTATCTTGATTTTTTATATTACATTTTAATTTAACCCCATGACACTCACATTCAGTTTTGCTTCAGGACTAAACCTTCATGAAATGAACAAGTGTACATGAACCAATATAAATGTACTTATAGGGTAACCACAGTCATGTTGAGCTCTTAAATGACTGATGGAGGTCATATATTTGTGTTAATTTCTTAAAGTTGATTTCCGTCACCCTCCCGCCTTTTCTTGATTTTGTCAAATCTTAAGTCCTAAGTACGTTCATTAAATGTTTCTTACACAGTTTTCTGTGTAAGGGCCCAGGCAATGATATTTTCTTTGTTATTGTAATATGAGCCCAGTAGAAAACACCCATGTACATCAAATAGTGTAGTTTTGATAAAGGGGGACTCAACATTGTCAAGGTTACTATGGGGACATATTATCAAGTGATAAACCTTCTCCATGAGGGAGGGGACTGATTTATTTGCAGACAGCTTGCAGCTCCATATGATGAACAGATCTGTCTTCCCATGTGTCTTGCTGAATTTCAGAACTGTCCAACACCAGGTAAAATAATGTTCAAAACCAAATGGCCTCACTTATACCCAAGTCATGGCAAACTCGCAGCGAAGAGCTCAAACACCAACACTCCAGTCATTTACCTGCAATGCTATGCATGCAAGGTCCTGTCAAAAGCCATTACATCCTGAGCATAGCATAGTTACATTCTTTCATGTTGAGTTCAAAAAGGACCCCAATGAGTCATTTTGGCTCATAAAATATGCTGATCATTTGAGGACTACAAAAATCGGTCAAAATGACCATTCTGATGAGATCTCAGCAGCTAAAAGACAGAACCCACAAATCAAAATGCACTTACTTTTAATTTTGCGTTTAATAACATTTAACTATAACTCAGATATTCTTCTTCATATGCTATGGACCCTGTGTTCATATTTGAGGTGTGTGCAGTCAGTAAATAAATAGATGAACTCAATCCTGTGTTTTCCCACAGAAACACTCAGATGTCTCAACAGCCCCAACACAGTGGACTGAGCAAACACAAAGCTAAATTTAAGGTTTATCTTCCATAATGCTGGGGACAAAGACATATCTTTTTTTTTTTCTTAATTTGGCTCTGTACTCCACAATTTCATATTTGTAATCAAACAATTCAAATGTGGTTAGAGAGCAGATTCTCAGCTTTTATTAAAGGGTATTTTTGTGCATTTTGATTTCACCATGTAGAAATTACAGCACTTATATGTACATAGCCCCAATTCCAGGGTACCATCATGTCTGGGACATATTAATCTTAAGTAAATTAAAGTAGTTTAGTCCTGTTTAGTACTTACATATCCTTTCCACGCAATGACTTGTTTAATTATACAGCTTTCGTGCGTGCGTGCGTGCGTGCATGCATGCGTGGGAAAATCATACATCTTTGATTAAAATTGACCATGAGACATACGATACATGTGGACATGGGAAACACACAGGACATGTTAGATAACTGACATTTAAGGAAGAGTATGGGTGTTCCATATCAAGTGATATCCTTATGATGTCACCACCAGAGAATTGAGTAGAGGAAATTCACATGATAATCAAGACAGAGAATATCCCTTGTGCTTCACTGCTCAGTGTATACATTTACTTTTATACATACATACTGGGCTATTTTTTAACAAAGTAAACAAACTTAGGAGAAAAAAGTAGAAAAGCAAGTCACATTACGTGGGATAATAAGGAACATTCGTGGGCACTATACAATGCTACTGTCTTTCAACTTCACAAAAGGGATAGAAATGTATAAGTCCCTTTTGTGCTTTCAGTACATGGCTGGGGAAACATGTTGCTTTAGTCTTCAAATTGAAGTCCGGTTGTGAAGACAAACACACATCAAAGGTAGAGGGATACACAGAAGTCACTCTACATAACTATATTTATCACACCATAGAGATGCAGGAGCGGGTTTAATTTAGTTCTTTCCAGAGCTTTCAACTCACACTTTTTAATCTCTCTTTTATAGCTTTTATCTGCAGACACAGCATTCTGAGAAGGCTTTCTTGGTGAGATGAGTCATACTTTCCTAATGCTGCTCCAGAAACAAAGCAGCAAATCAAATGATGGTTGATTTGTACATCAAAGGGGGTATTTGAGATGCTCTTATTTTAGATTACCTATGGAGGGTATGTTTTCATACAGTGGGAACTGTACTAAAGCTGATATTTTTCTGAAGGGTGCAAAAGCAATGGCATGCCCATTATTCAAACCTGCACACCTCTGGTTCAAGACTGGCTCCATAACTACTTTACTACAGTTCCACATTGCCAGTCTGCAACAATAGAATTGTAAGCAGTGATAACTGAAGGTATGAGTACTAATAAATGAGTACAGACTGACTGCATTATATAAATAAATTCCATGTTAAATGGATTAATCTTAAATTGCTTGTGTGCTTTGCAGAGGTGCACTTTTCAAGAGAACAGTGAATTCACTTCATATGACACTACTTGCCAATAACATTGCATCTTCTTTTTTGCAACAACTTTTAATTCCCTTTTTTTCTTTCCTCCCCTTATTTCACATTGCTCAGTATTTGTGAAAATATGGTCAAAGGAGACTTTTGTGTTCATAATTCATTTGTATGCATAATAAGCAGTATTATGCAGGAAGTTTGTTGTTTGGGAATCCCACCTGGTGTTGAAAAAAAACAGGGGAACAAATTGTACCAAATTTCTTATACATAGAATAAAACAATCAGCGCTAGACTTCACTGAGCATGTGCTCCATGACATCCCCATCCAATCCCCCACTGAGAGGTGACCCGGCTGACTGAGCACTCACCAGCAGTTACAGAGTTACAGACTCATGCATCTTACAAAATCAGTTCCAGAACACTCCCTCTCCCTGCGTGAGAGTCATAACTCTGATGCACAGAGGATGTGTTTTGAACATTCACTGCTGAACACTTGGTGTGCACGTCTATCTGTTCCCCCTGACTGTGTACAGCATGCCTGTCAAACTCAGTTCCTGAAGGAGGAAGGTCAGCTGGGTGCTTTTTTCAGCTCATTGACTTTTAATTGCTTCATTAGCTCAATAATTTGTGCTAATGAGAATTAGACAGGATGTGATTGCGTATTTATAGAAATGAGCACTGTAGATTACTTGGTTTTCCAGAAAGGAGAAAACCATGCACCTTACACACAGAATGGGAAGTTATATCATCACAGATATATTGCATGTAAGGCTTAATGACTAGGGGGAAATGCTTTTTCCTTCTGTTATTTAAATACTGGCCGTTATTCCCCTGGTGATTCTTCTGAATGTCATGCTGGTTAAGAGCGTGCTAAGTAAATTTTAACACAATATAATGTAATGCATATGTACCAAACAGTCAGAGAAATAGTTTTTTGAACAATCTGAGCTCCAGGATTTAAATCTGGCACCCCTGAGGTCAAGTTTCTAAACCACAATATTTTCACAGCCTACCTTTTCTGGCTGTGGGTATTCTCAGAAACTACAGTAGTGCCAGCAATATCAGTGGTCCATAAACCTTGAGTTAAGCCAGCCCTTAAATGTTGTCGATACTGCAGACACAGCAGCTCATGAGTTAAACTCATCAATCATTGCTGACCAATCTGCAGACACTACCTCTCCTAGATACCCAGGTCGTCCTACTCCATATCTTCCCACACCATTTCAAACTGTAGTTTGTCACTGTACTGTAGTTAGGTCAGTTAAATGACCTTTAACCAAATCAAGGATACATGGCACATGGACACATGGACACAGATCTTATTTCTAACACTCTCACACTCCCTGGGAGACACACCAGTGAGTTTCCAAGCAGAATAGTTTCAGATATTTCAATTACCTTAGATATCATAGCTCTACATAGGGCTATGGCACCTTAGATATCATAGCTCTACATAGGGCTATGGCCAGCCAATGTTGTTTCTTGCAAAAGGTAGCTGGTAGATATCTATACAAAAACAGATAGGATAGAATAGAATAGTTTATCAATCCCAACAAGTATAATACATTGTGTGCATATATACATTATTGCATAATTTAGGCTTGTTGGTCAAGGTCTGTGATATATATAGTCTAAATATGTTGTATTGACCCAATGCCATGATTCACTGCAGCCACACTATAACTCATAGAATCTGTAGTCAAAAAAGAGGGTTCTGTAGAAATCAATAATATTCCTGGACTCAGTGGTCCATCTTGTTCATGGTTAATCCATATTTGAATAAGTACACTCCCAGTAATGATTATCACCCCTTACTGTTAGCCCCCTAGTAATGCCCTCTGCATGATACTTTCATTCAAGGCAACAGCAAGTGGTCCAAGCAGCAAGTTGATCAACTGAGTTCATACCATGATAGAGGAGGCCGGCATTTATGTCTGTGCTGCTCAATATTGTCTATGGATAAAGACACTCGTGTTGATTTGATTTATATATAAAACATCTTGCCTAAATAAGGTATTGGTGGTCATCATAATGATGTGTACTTTGAAAAATTCTGTATATTCTACTGCATTTTTTTTTCTTCACCAATTTGGAATGTTCAATTGTGCCTGCCAGGTTATTGCCATGCCACCTGCATCCACATGCCCAGAGCACAGCAACTGAAGCATATGTTCTTGCCTGCACCTTAGAGTAAGTGCATTACTAAGGTGAGAGCTAGCAATGCTCAGACAGTGCAGCCAATGTTGCTAGATCACAAGTGCCCAATCGAGGAGCCATTACTGAATGCTTTTGCCTGGTTCTTGTGAGTTGGCAGACATTACAACTACGTTAGAATGTTAAACAAAAAAAAAGACATATGCTCATGCATACAGGAATATACACATCCACACAAGCATACATATATACACTTACACTCACAGACAAGCACTCACATACATGCACATGCACACACTTACAACCACACACATACATACATACTAACAAAAACACACTTGAACTTATGTAAGCTAAGTTGCACACTCATATGAATGACACACATATACACATGTAAATAAACATATATACATATGCTCACGCACACGAACACACACACACACACACACACTCACACAGAAATATAAAGTAAAATGGCATCCACAGGATCTGCGGTAATCTTTAGACTACATCACTGCTGAATAGCTAAGATGTTGCTAAAATGTTGGTTACAATACATAGAAAATTTTGAATTCTGTGAATGTTCCCAGGAACAGAAAAATAGATCAATCGGTATAAAGATGTGGTGCATCTGGATGAGTGTTAAAGAAAACAGCAGTCTAACATTTACAGAAGACATCCATAAAAACATAAAATAAAAAGTTGAAGGAAAATCCATGCCGTTTATGATGTCAAAACAGTACGATAAAAAGTAGAGCTCTTAATCGCCTTCGCACAAAGACGTATCTGTGAGAATAAAAAAGTAATGTGATAAAGCTGGATTTTTATGGGGGAAGAATTCCAGCTGGAATGTTTTGTGGTCACTGACACCAGGGTAATTCAGCTGGTTGACACCTGAAAATGAACACATGGAAACTAAAGAAACTAAAGCTAAATATCAACCATGTGTTACTATACGATACAGCCATGTATGACTGATTTGTTCAAATGTTTACCTGCAGTAAAATGGATGTACACAGCACAGGAGCAGACCTTAAACATCGCCTGTATTGACAGGGTAAAGCCAGACCACTGGAAAATCAGAGATAAAGCCCCTCATGACTTTGATGGCCGTTCACAAATCAATGTCTCTGCATCCAGACGTACAGGGCATGTGTACTGAAGTGGAACCACAGCCCGTTCATCAACATGCAGAGTACACCGAGGCACGGGACGTGGCAGCCTGCTCACCTAGCGCGTCTGCTGCACAGGGACGATATTCAAGCACGCAGGACAAGGGCAAGCCGTAAATGAGCTTCGTCCAGCGCTCCCGAGGCTGTGCCAACGAGGGCTGCAGTGACCTTCTTGTCTCCTCACCTCCACTGACCTAGCCATAATTTGGCAAGATCCCCAAAGAAAACAAACTTTGCTTGGATGAAAAGTAGCAGTCGCAGAGGATCTCTTGTGGTCAATAAAATTAACATTGATTGTGTGCTGGGGTTGATAGCAAGGCCCTAAAACCAAGCGTTACAAATCGTAACGGAAATAGGTCAACAAGAGGATCATCCATATAATCTATTTAAGACAGCTGGCTCATAAACACATAAGGGTTTTTATGCATTCTTGGAGAAAAAAGAGAAATTGTCATAAATAATTCTAGGCACATATAACAGAGAAATGTAAATAAGGATATTTTGCTCTAGGCAAATTATTCAGTTGCTCCCCTCCTGCCAATCTTAAAACAATAGTTTGCTAGCATATTTCCATTTTACAAAAATGCATAAATAAATGGCATCAGACATTGGGGGAAACAAATAATTCCACCTGTAAAAACATTACCCAGAATATTGTCTAATGAGAAAACTTGCGTTGTGTACACAATGTGCACTTGCTAACTAAAGGCTTTGCAGAGAAAGGCTCTAAAATAAGGCCATCAGAGATGCAGTATTATTATTCTGATAAGCATGTTTTCCTCTTTTACAATCTTAAGCAAAAACCTCACCAGATCCTCCTGAAACATGTGCGGGATCTAGACAGGCTGGTAATTCGACCTCAAGCAGGCAGATGTTTTCTCCGAGCAGTGCAGTCTCTGCACTTTTACTGCATCTGTATTTCTGTAGATTGGACAAACTGGGGTCAGAGGAAAATGCATTTTTCACTCTGTGTCAGAGTCACATTCTGCCCCATCGTCACCACCAGCCTGCTACCAGGAAGCTCCCAGTAAGTGTGCCACCTGGTTGTACTTTACAGGGATGGGATGAAGATATTTATGCGCTGCACAAGGGTAGATCCTTGGAGAATGTTATACCCAGAGTATCCCTGTTTTGCTTCCTGCTGTTGCCTCTTTCATTTTATCATCTCCCATGTAGGACATCAGGTGTACACATTGTCATTCCAACTCGAATTCCCCCACATCTCTCATTTGCTTACATGCCCAAAGATCTTACTTAGATCTTACTTGCCCTAAGATCATACTTGCCCTCTTTCCTACTCCTGTGTGTATTGCACTTCCTGGAATTTTTAGATTAGTCTTCAGGTGCAATATGAAAGCTTTTGTTTTATTTATGTCTCTGCAGTTGGAGGGAACAGCCTTTGAAAAGGTCCCCTTCACTTGCTGACAGGCTCCCCAAGCAGCAAACATCACTAGCACCGCTTTGCTACAGTATGCGAGGCTGAAAAGAGCAGCTCAGACTCTGAAGCAGTTGAGCTCCACATGCTCAAGCCCTGATTCATCACAGTGTCAGTGCGTTACATGGGATGAGCTCCCTTCACTTTCAGCATATCGAGCCATGATTTAATTTCTCTCATGTCCTTTTTATCTCAGCAGTGAAGCACATTTCCCACTGTTTTGGGGTTATTATTGCAGGGTCCTGGAGTCCTAGTGTCCCCTGAGTGTAGTGGTGCGCTTTTCAAAGCTTTAATCATTTCAACCCATTAACAGATCCGTGGGGAGCGCATTTGTTCCTCCTCTGTTTTTCAGACCAGTTAGGCAGGCCCTCTAACTCTACATCAGCAGTCCCACACACACACAAACAGCACACTTCCTTTGTTAGACTGGGGATCAAAGCATATACTCATCACCCAATGTCATTAAAAATACACATTCCTAAATAATTAATAAAAAATAACAAAAATACAAAAATAAATAAATAATCTGAATGTTCATCCCCTAAACAAATGGGACATGGCCCCAATGCATGAGTCTGTGATCGTGAACATACTTCACAGTCTGGCCTGCTCTTTCACAGGAGGGAGCAGAGGAGAGCCTCAGCCTCACTTTCTGAGGGAACTGCAACCAGTCTTCCACAGAAGGTGCGTACCCACTATGAAAAATCCTGAATGACACGCAGGGAAAGCAGCACCACACTTGATCATAATCTTAGACCTGCATGACATCATTTCCTTGTTAGGAAACTCTGAAGAGTAACAGATATGAATCAATTAATCTTTTCCCACGCAGGCACTGTAGTTTGATCAAATTCCCGTATAAAATAAACATTTGCTTTTTTTTGCATGGCATTCATTAACTAAAGCAAAAAATTATATGAAGAATTCTGTACATTATTCCTGCAACAAGACTTTTTGGGAACATTTTATTAAAGGTAATTAATGTTCATATCTACATCATACCACCTCAACTTTATGTTGTTGTTTTTAATCCAACATTAACTAGAGCATATTAATAAAATTTTATCAATTGTGAAGCTCCATGCAAGGTTGCAAAACAAACTGTTGCCAGGCTATGTACAGTCACATACATGTACACTGTTCATTTCACATTTTGAAATACTGCCACCTCAAAAGTTGTTTTCCACTGATGTATTGGCACTATAGATCAGCGAGTACCTGCTTTTCATGATCACGCCTTTTTCTCAACCATTTGGCCAGGGATACAGAATCACCATGATTCCACTGCACAGATGTTTCTTAAAGCAATGTTTCAGAAACATCTGTGGAACTGGGAACTGAAATCAGACATGGAACAGTATGTGGGACAGAAAATTCTCAGTAAGCTTTGGAAACATCAATTTCCACAAATAAAGTTCCCTAGGGAGTTTCTTACAAGAATGTTTTGATCTCATTTGTAAACAAAATAAAAAGTTGTCATGCCATACTGGGTGATGCAAGAGTGTCTGATTTTATCCGAACAGGTTTTTTTTGGTTTAGCCCAGCACCACGACACCCGATGCAGCTAATTAACTAATCATAGTCTTCAATCAAGTACTTAATAAGCAGAATCAGGTGTTTTAGTGTGGGGCTACAACAAAAACCTGCACCCACACTGGCTGTTTTTGGATAAGACTGGACACCTCTGCTCTAGTGTATTTTACTTATCTCATGGAGTCCATCTTGTGGCTGGGAATGGAACTGTTGTATTTTACTACTCACCGTATCTGTGGCTCGATCTAAATTTACATTATATTTTAACATGATATTGCAAATCAGGAATTGCTTTGTATATCATTTACAGTGTGCTTTAATACTCTGGAAATACGCTATTTTTCCAATTAAAATGGATTACTATATCATTTTTCAAAAAACAAAACTTTTTGAATATGGCTATCCTCATGTTTACCTATAAGCTTAGATTTTTTCTGGTTCTTCAAAAAAAGTGAAAAAACAAAAAACTAAAATCAAATAATCATGCAGAAATATGGGAAAGGGCACACTTTAGAGGCAGTACTCACACTTCCATCACACACAAGTGAGATTTTGTGTAAAAAATCCTTAGTGCAGAATCACAAACACTCCAGTTAGGCACTTTTCTGTGGTTATCCTTTTCTTTGATTTGACACGTGGCTGCATGATGTAGTTTACTACTCCTCATGAGGACTCAAAATAAGGCAAATCAGAAGAGATGTTCCGTTACCTTTTGACTGGAATTCTCTCGTTCTCGGGCTTCTCTGTGCTTTGCACTCTGGTGCTTTCCTCTTGGAGCTATCCCAGAATAGCTGAATTGGCAGAATGCATCAAAGAGTTGTAAATGTTTACCACTGCAGTAAACCTTGCTGTTAGTTCCTTACATTAGAATTAAATCCCAGAATTAAAACTGGAAACCAAATTTTTTGTAATGTCTCGTCCCTAAACATATGTACACATTGTGGATAGCCTCCTTGTGAAAAAGCATGTGAAGGGGTGATATATAAACCAATACATTATGTGCCACCCACCTCCCTGATGCTTGGCAACCATTTTGTGGCAGAATGCTCAACACATATCACATTCAGAGGATAAAAATTAAGTCGCTTTTATTTGGACATTAGGATTTTCAACATCCAACCAGTGGCATGGTGTACATTACATCACAGAGGATTGAACCAATCAGACACTCATGAACAAACAGCATTACCAGACAGAATCAGAGAAGATAGAAGACTACAGTTCACATCCAACGTCACAGATGGGTCAGCCAGTTTGGTTTCTCCAATGAAGAGTTCTGTGAGAAGCTTGTAACAGCTGATAAGTATTTCTTTTTATTTTTATTTTTTTAATGTTCTCCTATAAATACAAGTCCCATTTTAGTATACATTCCATAAATTAAAATAATAAAAAAACTCCTCCCCTATGGTACTTTAACAGTTGAGAGAAGAACAGTGCACTAGTGCCTTGTACCGTGTGAGCAGAGCATTTCTACGACAAATCATGGTACATAACATACTAAAAAGGTATCTGAATGGAGGAAAGGAGAGCATCAGCAAAGGCAACCACATCTCTTTCACAGCACGAAGCTGACCTCACAGGCGGAGTAAAGACGAAAATAAATGTGCAGTTAATGATGGACTCAAAATGCCTGGAATGAACAGGCTGTTTTCCTGTCCTTAGATTACACAACAGCATGTAGCGGTCTGCATTCTGGAGGCAGAGTAGTTTCTCTGTCAGAAATATTAATTTCATTACTTACACCCCCCACCCTCTCCCAGTTAGTCAAGGGATAAATCTTATGGGAATGTGATACAATATGTGGAATATATGTACGCGTCTGTATTACATCCAAATCAGGCTAAAGAATTAATTTCAATATACTCTGAATTGATATATTGCAAAATATATCAAATGTCGCTTCACACATGCAATTTCATATATTGTGCTGACAACTGACATATCTTGTAATATATAGTATATTTGGTCATAATTGAAACATTCTTTAAATGTTCAGTAAAATTCCAATTCAGTAAGCATGTATGTTTAATGTTAAATCAGTGCTACTCGACTCCAGTACAGGACAACAGTCATCAAGGTGATTTTCCAGCAGTTTTTATGTCATTACCCATAACTGCGGGCCTATTCAATACTTCACAGAGGTGCTGATGGAAGGTCCAGTGTAAAAGCACTTCCAAAAAAAATAAAAATAAAAACCTACAAACTACAATTCCCATTAGCACCATTGCTCAGTGAACGGCTACTAAACTCGCCCCTGGGAGGGAAAGTTTAATTGGTTCAATCAACAGGATGGTAAAAATATCTCAAATAAGATGTTTAAGTGGCTGGAAAAAATGAATAGACACATTACAACCTTCTAGTAACAGTGTTGCTCACTGTTGGGAAGTGCTGCCTTTAAAGTGTTATTCATCTCCTTTCAATCTACCACTTTAATAATCTCTGCAAAAAAAGTGTTCACACCAACATGGATAAGCTGTAGCCAGTGAACACATGTAGTAAGGCTTCTATTCTCCAAAAAAGGGACACAACTGAATGCATTTTGTATTTGTGCGTTTTTATTTCTCATGCCAATTTATTAGAGCAAACCTTTGGGGCATTCCTGGGTATGTTCTCCGAGAAGCATATGCAAAATTATATGTATTTAAATATACAGTAATACACAGTAATCTTTGTCTTCTTTTTGGAGCATGTAAGCCTTATTTTTGCATGTTTGCTTCTGGCTATTATTTAAAGAATTAGTATTGGGATTGAGTTTATACTGTGCTATGAACATCAGTGGCTCTTGCATCATATGTCCTCAAGGTGAAACGAGATGCTTGAATGGACTACATTTGCACATTAACAACAAGGGGAAATATTTAATATAAAAAATTACCCGCAACGCATAGATTAAAAAGAGTAATTATACAAGTCCATTTGAAACAGATTACGTGCACAAAAGGCACTTTAAAATACATTTCTTAAACAAAAACTAAAAGGCAATAAATTATCAAAATTCTGAATTAAGTTGACACAGTACAGTTTATATTCATTGGGTCTATTAGACTGTTGACCAGAAACATTTGTTCTCTGTGCTTTTACACATATTTAACAGTTTTGTAATGTGAAAGAGCAAGTGGAGAGGACACTCAGATGGCTATCCAGATGCAAAGGGGAATTTTATTAAATCTGAAATAATGTATCTATGAAGATAACTAAAGGGAAATAAACAGAACAGCACTGGTCAATATAATAATAATAATAGTATCTGGTAATGATGAGGATAATGATGGTGGTGAGTCACCATCATCATCACCTAACATTTTTTATGAGTGTCAGTGAAAGAATAAATACTTTTATCAGTCACCAGAGGGAGCATAAACACAGTTTCTCCAGTGCAGTGGCATTCTGTCCTGTAAGACCCTTTCTCACCAACAGGGGTCAGCACAGTAAACATGAGAATGGCAAGACTGCTGAAGTTTTCTCTGACAATCCATGGGAAAAAAGGCAATCAGAGGCAGAAAGGGCCTGAGGAAGCCAAATAATAACTTCTGGTGTTAACTTGAGTTAAAAAATTAACATATACCGCTCTGTCTATCTGTTTCAAATGCTTAATCACATAATGAGATCCATGCTGGAGTATTATTTGCTCAAATTCTCCTCTCTCACACATCCCCCTCATAAATTGGTTTTAATTTACATGTACAATGCGTAAATAGATGGTATCTATTGGTTTAAAAAAAAAAAAAAAATACTCAATTGGCCCTCCTCTCAAAAGC
This sequence comes from Anguilla rostrata, assembly GCF_018555375.3. Taxonomy (NCBI): domain Eukaryota; kingdom Metazoa; phylum Chordata; class Actinopteri; order Anguilliformes; family Anguillidae; genus Anguilla; species Anguilla rostrata. Next base: position 25,633,778 of record NC_057945.1, read on the forward strand.
AAAGGCATCTGGTACAGTACTTGTGCATCTTAAGAGGAAAGGCACCACAAACAGTTATCACCAAACTGTTGAATTAAAATGATGACAAAAGCTATGCTAAGCACATTGATCTCTGTGCCACACACCCATAATGCTGTCAGGGAGAAACAAGCTCATGGTCTTTCAAACAAGTGCCAGTCCTTAAGAGTTAGCATAACGGGGTTTGAGGGTCAAACCAGACTACTGCTGTATGATTCGATACCTTTCACAAACGTTTCCGCACCACGATTTGCCAAAAAAAAAAATTTTTTTAAAAGAGAAGAGGTGGGTAAAATTAGGAGGAGCATTCTCAACTGAGCAAAGATGATATTTAGACATGAATGAAAAATCATTTCAGTTTAGCGACACAGAGGAAGGGAAAGCAGACAGCTGTGCTATTATCCTGCAAAGACATTTTAACTGTTCAGATGCTAAAAAATGAAAAAGAACCTGTCTGATTCTGTGTTATCATCACATTTTAAAATAATAATCATAAAAACTTAACAGTACTTTCCAGCATATTTTGCATCAATACAAGCAATATTTAAACCAGTTCAGAACAGGCAAGAGGATGGTCAAAGACGGCAAATTGTGTGATGTCAGATCCTGTTAAATGGATGGATGTGCTCTGACAGATTTCCTGGAGAGGAGCACATCTACATGGTGAATCTGGGTCAGACAGGCACGTTGCAGGGCAGCCGTATTTCTTACTGGAATGGGTCCTAGCTCTGCATGCGTCACAGAAAATTGGCCTGTGCGGACAGGCTTGGTTACAGAACAAGCCACATACTGGTGGCTTTAGAACAGTTCAGCCAAATGGACTAACTTTGCTTATAACCACTCTATAAGAAACAACCACATGAAGGTATTAAGCATGCTTTACGAGTGCCTTTATTACATCACCCATTTTATGAAATATTAATATGAACTAAATACCAGCAACATCGGGACCTACTGTATACTGATAGACTGAAACAGATCACTGATATTGCTTAAATGGGAGCTCATGAAATACTGGTGCCACTGCTTAAGGGAACAGAACTGGCTTGTCTGTCTCACACTGTTGTGTATATGTTACAGGAGCATGTGGTCATCAAAATGTCAAGAATGCAAGAATGTAACAATGTTCAGTGAGAAGAAGCCATTCAGCCCATCTAGTCAGAAGCATCTATCAAACAGTCCTGAACATCTCAAAGGTCTTTGCTTCCACTTCGACAAGTCTTGGTAAGTTATTCCACGCACTGACTTCTGACTTCAAAAACATACATCAGCGCAAAATTTCAATTAATTTCCACCTATGAAACCAGAACTCTATCTGAAATGGCTTCTGTAACATAATATAAATAGTGTCACCCGACTGACAGTATTCTGATTTATATTACATGCCAAAAAATACTGAACACAGACCCTTTGTACTTATATTCTGTGTGTTAAGTGTTCCGGGTGTGATTGTTGTGTATGCACATGGAATTTTTGCCATTCCGATTGCCTTGCCTGTTCCATCCCAGTCTGTACAAGGTTACCACTTACAAAAATTATCTAGCCAAAGATAATATACAAGTTAAACTACATATTTTACCACAGGGTTTTACTATTAGCTGGTATATTGGTTTCCAATTTCTGCATCTCATATACTTATACAACTTTTACTATGTTGTTATTTTTGATGAACATCCCTTATACTACAAACAAAAGGGAATACCATTTCCAGTATCTATGTACAACTCTAGGGCTGTTGGAATGCATGGGTCCTCCAGCCCAGAGACAGTTTGGTGGCTGTGTGTGCAGCCCAGTCCTGGAGAGGCAGAGCACCCCAGTCGCTCTCTCACCAAACCCGACCGGGGCCTTGAGTGCAGGACTCCAGTCGAAAGTTTGGACGACCAGTGCAGGACAGAAATTAATGCCAAACTCATTTAGTATTGCTTTGTCTGCAGTCTGCTCGTCTCTAAAGGAGAGACTGGCAAAACAACCTGGGTTCCACAAATGACTTCTTTTCTGAGGTAAAAAGAAAAAAAACTGAAACAAAGAAAAAGTGGTTAAATTTTTTAATGACTTTTCATTGGAGTGAATTTTCTCCCTCGTTGCCATGCTTTTCTCTTTGCTACCGCACGGCAGAGTGCAGCGCTTCACGATTCATCCGTGCCCCAGCATGCACTTCTCCCGGAGACGGAATGTCTGCACCCTGACTGGTAACCGTGGCAATGCAACTCGTGTCGTAGGAACATGTTGAATTTCAAAAAAAGAAAAGTCTAATAGAAAACAAAAACTGAGATGTGCTGAAATAAAAGAGGCTTGCATTGCGACGTGTGGGCAGAGCCTCCCTCCAGGAAGCCCTGTGAAGCGCACGCGCGCGAGCGAGCCGCCGCGGGGGCTACATGGTGCCGGACTTGTCGGAGGAAGAGGAGTTGCTGGGGAAAACCTTCTCCGTGGGCGTGACGGCGGGGCTGCCCACGCCCGAGGAGCTGGAGCTGCTGGACCGGTGCTGGACGGGCGCCGGCCGGGCGGGCCTGGTGGGCGGGGGGCGGAGCTGGGAGCCCGCCAGGCGGGCCGGCAGCGCCGGCTTGAAGGTGGTCATCATCTCGGACGTGGAGCTGCTGCTGCGCCGCATGGCGGCGTCCGGGTCGCGGATCATGATGGTGTGGAGCGGGCTGGCCGGCTCCGAGCTCACCGGGTTCTTTATGGGCTCCAGGGTGTCCAGCACCACGTCCGGCGCCTGCTTCACCGTGTTCTGCCTCTCCAGCTCCCGCAGCTCATGCAAGGCTGTGGTCATCGTCTTCTCAATGTCCTGCACACCACACAGGGAACACAAGCCACGGATTCAGTCAGCAGGCAAACTGCTCTCTGCTCTACACTACTCTCTCATAAGACTTTCACTCAATTTTTGAAACTTGAAACACACTACATTACTCATTTCAAATATATATATATTTGTTTATGACAGTGATACTGGTCTGATTTCATTGGTTGGTGGCAAGTGGGAAACTATTTTACTGTGGAGGAATTGGAATCCAAGCTTTGTTACTCAGAAAGTATGGTATACTGCAGATGAATGATGCTCCCTCAGAACCCCCTTAAACTATACCTAAGCTCCACTGTGTGGTGAGCCTTGAGGTTTTTAAGGAAGTTGACTTCCTTAAGCAAACAGCTTCAGGCACAAGAAATGGGAAAACCATACTGAGCGTGGCAATCAACCTGATTTGCTTCAGTAAACAGCCAGCCCTCTAAATGCACATAATGTGCAAATACAAGACCGATTACAAAGCCAACAGCAAAGTGGAGATACTGTATGAGATTTATTTATTTCTGAATATGCTGTCTAAGGGCACATTAGCTTCCCCTGTTAAAATGAACATCCATACATCACTCCTTGCATACAGTCAAACCGAGACACCGCTTCCTGTCCATGTTCATATCCACAGTCTGTTCTTAAATCAATTTCCTGCTCGCATAGGAGTCATCAGGGGGCCACAGATTATCTCTGGCGTTCGTGCGTGCGTCCTCATTTCAAAAACAATAACACGGCGCGTTCGGTCCTGTCTGTCTGCGCTCGGCCCGTCCCCTGGAGCGCACCCCCCCCCACCCCGACGGACGGCTCGGCCCGAAGCGGAGCCCGGGGGGTGGGGGGGGGAAAGATGAGTGGCCGACCGGCGTCTCCTAACGAGCCCCGCCGCACTCCCCCACGCCAGAACGTCCATTAATCACGCACTGACACCGGGTGAACAAAGCAATTAGGAGGCAGAGATAGGGCTTTTATCCTCTCCTCTTCCCAGACACACGGCGGGCCGTCGCTGAAATACGGCGCCCACGCTCACGCCGCGGCCGTAAATAACGCCATCATCGCAAAACGTGTCCGGGAGCGCAACAAATTTATTCTGCGCATGAACATGAGAGTGAGGCAGGTGGGGCCATTATTTGAGGTTATTTCGTTCCCCGTGACATGCAGTTAATTACAGCGTAAATCCAGATCTGGTGAGACGGTTTTCAGCTGGGCTGAAAGTGACTGCGCAGCGTTTGTACTGAGGGAAATGAACTGTGTGACTGGCAGAACCGGCGTGCAGGTATTTCAGGTATTCATAATACAGTAACACTGTGTAGCAGGACTAAATATTGTGTGACAGAAATGAACCCCAGTAGTTTAGTGCAACTGAGGAACATCACATGAACCTCAGTATGCAGGAGTTATTAATAACGCTGTCTGTAGTTTAGCTCTTATAGAGTTGGGGAAACATTGCGAAAACATGGCATTCTGAAACATTGGCATTATGTTGGTTTCTGGGATGTGCCAAATAATGTGTAAAAATAATGTGTAATGTGTTGGATTCTAGAAAGACTATTTAGCAATCATTATTTTCAGATTTAAGATGCTTGTGGCATACGTGTTTGGTGCCATGTTGAAAACCACTGGGATGATGCAGAGCCATAATTGTCTTATTCTCAGAGAACATTGAATAAACATTAGCATTGTGTCGGAGTTTAGGGTTAGGTGCACATCTATTAACATGCAGTGGTGCATGTGATTGGTTTTCGGGGTACTATGAGCAGGGAAGCAGGGTCACCTCTGCCAGGGCCTCAGCCTCCAGGGACTTGTGGTCCCCCAGGCTGCTGTGGCGGGTGGCTCCAGGGGTTGGCCTGAGTGGGTGGCCCTCTGGGTAGACCTTCCTCTCGGGGTAGTTGATGCTTCCCACGCTGCCAAACGTGCCCAGCCGGCGCTTCTCCGGGCTCTCCATGCGGCCCCTGCTCCCCGGCATCTTGTGGGGGCTGCTGGGGCAGGCCGCGGCCCGTGGGGGGGTATCGGTCCCCCTGGGGGGGCTGTGGGTGTCAGCACCGCTCCGACGACGTGGTATGGCAGCCCCGTCTGACCGTAACCTCACCCTGGAGAAAAATTGAGTCCAACCAGACAGGCAGTATGAAGGTATTAGAAGGTAACTGTATGTTTTCAAACCAGAAGACCTAGTAAATCACATCACATGGCAGTGTTTTAGGTCTGTCCCCAACACAACAGGAAAATAAGAGGACAATGACCAGTGTGCTCGAGTTGCTAGACAAAAGCCTGTAAAAATACACACATTCTTGAGGTGATGGTCTGCGTAAACACAGCTGCATTATTTGAAGGCTAATTCCAGCCTCTAGGAAGCTTGCATTTGATGATATGTTGAAAAAGTGGATCTTCAGCATTGTTTTGCCTTAAGCAGGTGTTGCACATTAAGATCATAAGCCGGAAGGTTCACAGAATGACTAACGATAAAATGCTTGACTTCCCCCAAGGCGGCTATCCGCTCAGTTCTAATAATACTGAACTTCTCTTACAGCAGTGCTTCTGGTTCAATGTCCCTCCAATCTGGAAGTGGAGCGAGATACTGTACATACTACTGTAGATGGCACAGACTGGAAGACTCACCTTCCCATGACACCTCCAAAGCTGTAGTCAGGCTCACAGGGAGAATGGATGTCGTTCTTGGACGAGGCTTTGTCGTCAAGGAGCGGCCCGCTGCTTGCCTCGCTGTCTGCCTTTTGACTAAGACTGTCTGAAAATGCATCATCCCTGAGGGAACAGAGAGAGAGAGAGAGAGAGAGAGAGAGGCTTTACAAGGGGAGGAATGGATGTCACCAAGGCTGTACAAACAGTATCAGCTTGCCATAACCTGATACTGAAAAAGCAAAATCTACTGCCAACAGGACAACACATGTACCTAGCCAAGATAAAACACTGATGTGTTGGAGTATACTGCTACTATTCATGTTAATGGACAATCATTGTCGCTCTGTAATTAGTTTGACAATCTCTTTGTTTGAACAATTATTTGTTATTATTTGCTTTGGCAAAACCTCACAAAATACAGTCATGCCATAAAATCATGTCAGAACTGAACAAAATTAACTATACATTTTTTTAAATGGATACAGTTCTCAGACTCTTTGTCCTCCAGGAAGTATTCCTCTCTCACGGATTACTCTGTCAGGACTTTTTCCCCCATTAATTTTTTTTCTCATTCACATTTCTCTTTCAAGATGTCAGCTGCATTGTGCTCCATATGAGCTGAGACAGAAGACACAGTGAGTGAGTTAGCGTTACAGAGTCAGAGCAGATGTACGAGTGATTGACGAGTGACAGGCAGGTTTCAGGGCGGAGCTCCGGGGAGACTCACATGTCCTGCACCACGATGTACTGGTGGGGGATCAGGCCGTCCACGCCGTTGTGCCGCCCCTCCCACCAGTCCTCGGACGCGCGGTGGTACAGCAGGAGCGACGCCCCCTTCTTGAAGGACAGCTCCCTCGGGGTACGGCCCATGTAGTCGAACTTGGCGATGGCCTCGATCTGCTCCACCTCTGCGGGCGAAGCGAAGGACAGAGGACAGGCATCAGAAGACAGAAGCCCTCCCCTTTCATCCAGCAGACCGCCGGGTCATTATCCACACATCAGAGACTGAGCAGCCTCACCACAAACCTCCCCGCCCCAGGTTCTAAATATAATCACGTGCTGTAATCAATAAAACCAATTTGGGCCTGTTTTTTCTCCATTTTACAGTAATGACCATGAGGCCGCTGGATCTGCAGTGTGGTTCTGGTGTGTGTCCTGTTATTCTGAGATCAAAGACTGTTACTCAGAGATTAGAGACAAAAAGGGGTTTCAGCTCTCAATGTATTTTTGTAGATCTAAAATCAGAGCTCAGCGCCCCATAGCCAAAGAGAGGTGGGTGTGGTGCGGTGCGGTGGGTTGGGGAGGGGTGGATGGGGGTTGAAAGAGAGAAGGAGGGGAAGAAAGAGAAGCAGTGATGACACAGATGTCAGTAGAAGAGTTGATTAACACGGTCCTGTTCTCAGATGAATCCATTAACACATTTCCCCTGTTACCGCACGCTGATGTGCCCTCTTATATATGGGAACCAGGCTCCGCCCCCCTTGGGGTCTGCCTGACAAGCAAATTATTAATAAGGGTTGAGTGTGCCCAGCTCCCCGGGGGAGATAAAGACCCGCCTTATCCTCACAAACCTGCCCCGCCCCGCCCGACCAGGGGGAGCGTGCTCATGTTTCACACTCAGGAGGGGTCACTCCGGCCGCAGAACACCCACAGAAGAGCAGCACGCAAGCCAATGCACACGCATACAAATCCCTTTTCACAAGGACATCAAAATGGCAGCCTGCGCTTCAGAGAAGCTGTGATCCTCCTGCCCTACAGGGCCCCAGGCCCCAGTCTCAGGGGGAGCACACACAAAGGAGGCCTGGCTCTACAGGCCAGGCTGACAATTTTCTCCCACAGAGAAGTGGGGTGGGGGGGGGTGAGGATGGTCTGACTTTCTAGCAGTGTAACATGCACTGCAGTCAAGAGAAAAAACGTGCTTCAAAAGTGACCCCTAAAATGCAGAGGACATCGCAGTCCACAAAGTATTTGGCAGGCTGTCATTCCAATCTGCAGAATTTGATGGGAGAACAATCTCCCCTCTGATGAGAGACAGAGAGGTGGCAGTCCTGCCAGGGACAGGTCCACGTCTGTGTTTTCCGCAAATCGGGCGGGTCGGGGGGTTAAGCACATGTACAAAATGAATCGTCTAACAGTGGGGACCCTCCAAGTCAACCAGAAAGCCCAATAGTTTCCATTAAGGCCTCCAGTCAGGGGTGAAATTACTGTCAGTGAGAAACAACACATCACCCATTCTCATCACACACACGGAAATCTGCCATAGGACTTTTTTATTACTTTAATGCAAAGCCATACTTATATTTTTATGCCCTCAGCTACGTGATGATCCGTCATGTTCTACTGTATTGCAGAAAATGGCAGGCTGGGTGCCAGCAGCATTGCGGCTGCGGTTTCTCCAGTTTGCCACGGCAAAACCAAACAACGCCAACTCATAAGCTCTCTCTAATCAGCACACCTTTGCTTCGAACCACACAGCAGTGCTTCCCTCAAGCCTTAAAGTCATTTGATACACACATCCAACCAAACAGGACCAACCCTCAGAGCCTCGTTTAATAAACTGTCTCAATTTATGAAATTATTTTCATTTCCTTTTTTTTATTAAATTTAAAAGTGTGAGCCCATCCCTCAGAATGGAGCAGGATTACCCTAGTTATTTTCGTTTTGACGATCCAGCTGATAGTGGTTGTATTTTATCGGCAGCGTTACCAGGAAAATGTTTCGTTTCCGGTGTGCGGTTACTGAAACTAATCTGTCAAAGCTCAGAGGAGGAACAGGAAAATACATAACAAAGGAGAGTCTCGCGGGTCGTGTTGGCTAACGGTGAACAAAGAGAAAGGAAGGGCTGAGAATAGGGGGTAAGAGAGGGAAAGGAAGAAAGAAAGAGTGATTTAAAACCTTAGCAACTGTTATAATAATTGGAATTATGATACACTATAGTGTTAATACTACATTTATTGTATTGCTAGTCTATATTAAAGTGAATAGTCCACCTCAGCAATTTCCTCCAATCCATAATTTAGCATAGTTTAACTGTATATTTGCTTGTTGTCTGTCGTTGCTACTTGCATCTTTTGCTCTGGCAACACGTCATGCCAATAAGGCACCTTTAAATGAAAAATTTCAAAATAGAAATTTATAGAGACAGGCAGGGAGAGAGAACCACAATTACAGCGTGCAAGCCACCGTGCAATCTGAACCACGGCAAGTGTGAGTGAGTGTGACGGAAAAGCAGGAGGGGTAAAGTAGGCATGCATGAAAGCGCACACTGCACGCCTGAGTGCAAGAGTGTGAGAGGGGGATACGAACGCGGCTTCAACCGGAATCTGTTTCTGAGCTGTCCTAAAATGTCAAAGCAAATCCAAGATATGTTTGAAAGATCGCTCAGAAATGCACAGCAAATAAGGTCGTTCCTTGCTGACGGGCACCACCATATGTGTAGCTGGGGCTTGGTATGACTCACGAGTCATCACACAAAAATGGAAAATCCATATTTCTGCCAGCTGAGAGCACACAACACACACACCTCACCTTATCGGCATTTAGCAACACAGACCAGAGCTGGTGATAGGTACCGAGGATCAATATCAACTTTGCATACGGACAGAACAGGATATGTTCTCAACTACGACCTGTGCACTGTTTAACGCTAAGCAGCTAATTTAATACATTAAATGCTCTATATATCAACCGAGCAGGACCAACAGCTAATGCCTGTTATTGCACATGATTTCAATTACAACGGTCCAGACACACACTGCTGCAGTGCTGCAGTGCAGAAAGGCTGCTGAGGGAATTAGCAAGAGTACAGAAGTGCATTTCAAGAGACTGCTTTATTTTAAAAACAATACTCACCCAAAAAGTAAGCGATGGTTACACACTTTATTAGCCATAAAAGAAAATGAGTCCAACATGAGACTCTTCCTGAATCACTTAGCTCAATCAATATGGTTGAACTTAACTTACCTGAAATGTGTAAATACAACGTCTGGGCTCAAAGAACGGTAACTATAGTAACCCAAAATCATAATGGAAATGTTGTAAAAGGCTGGGCATTCATTTAAAGTATTGTTCTAGAGAGACCATGAACAGGAATCCCACCCTGGCTCTTAACTGATTTCCAAAAGCATACAGGACAAGAGAAAATGACATTCATCAGCTGCTCAGGGGGGAGACTGGGCCCCTCAGACTCACCGTCATCACTGGTGTGTGGCTCTGTGCCATTGTCCACCTCGTCGATGGTGCCTGGTTCACTGTGGGGGCTGTCACTGAAGAGGACAGAAAGGAAGTAGGGTCAGGAGCTGTGAAGTTTAATGCCCTGGTCCTACTTCTATTCTTTTTCAGAAGGACTTTACCCTTTATGCTCCAGTTACGGAATGAACAATTAAAATCAATTAATTGTCAATTAATTGTGTTGCTCCGCCCACTCACCAGTACTCCTCCCCTCCAGTCATGCACTTCTCGTAGACAGGCCCCTCCAGCTCGCGGTGGCTGGGGAAGATGACTTCGTTGTTCACAATGATGGTTTTGATGACCTCATTGACGTGCGCTTGGCAGGCGACTGGGTCCTGCCCATCAGGGATGGGCATGAGGGTGGGGCCAAAGCAGATGGCCAGGTTGTAGGGGTCCATCATGTTTTCATCGCTGTACTGGGACAAGCTGGAGGGTGGGGAGGGGCAGGGAGGTTAGGTGGCACCTTAAAAGGGGCCACTCATAACTCATTCACCTGCCAGTACGTTGGCTTGATTTCTTTGTTTCTTAAATTTCTTAAGTAGTAACCACAAAAACTTGGAATGCATAGAACAAGGATGAGAATGTGAAACTTCACAAATCCCGTATAGGGTACATCAATCTTGTGGCAGTGGTAGCCATTAACTCCATGTAAACCGATCATGTAGCTTTGCTCTCCAAAGCAAAACCTTATGATTCATTCAGATTCATGTGTCTGATGAAATATGACACCACCACCTCTTCTGGAGTTCATGAAACCTCACTCTCCTATCACTCCCACACAGAGGGGAGAAGAATTAAAGAGTGGACAGAATATCATCTGAACTCAGAGTGAGTGCCAAGGGACAGTGCTGGGCCCACAGCATGCTGTAGTTTAATAAGCACATCCTTTACACATCCTTTTATGAGAACTTATGGTCAAAACCTAAGGCATGAACAGACTTTGAACAAGATCTATAAAGAGCTGGCTGGAAAAACACCAAATGCCAAAGGGAGAGGAAAGGGGAGTGAAACTCAGGATGTGGCATTAAATCTATTGTTCTGCCAGAGAGCCCAGCAAAGGCAGCATCAATAGTGCTCCAATAAAAACGACAGGTATATTAGCTCTGCAAAGGATGCGTTTCCATGTCTATAAACAACAGAGCCCTGCTGACACATTCTTATAAATAAGAAGTGTTCTGGAGAGTTCCAGCAATTCTGGTACAAATGCGCTCTCACTTTTCTTTGTTTACTTAAGTCTGTCTTTATGCACGTGTTTTAGATTTCAGTAAAACATTTTTCCTGACTTGGAAGACAGAAATGTGTATCAATTTAGAGCTTACCGTCCCTATAACACCAAACTGCAACCCACACATGTTGCCAAACCATATTTTACTACAAGACTGGCAGTTATTCTCCAAGCAAACGATACGGAAAACTGCAATCAGCTTTTCTCTAACTCACTGGTTGAGGAAGGCAAACAGGTATCTCATGACGATGATGATGGTGCGAGGAAGAGTTACAATAATCTGTTGGACATGATGAGCTCTCTCTGCAGATGATTCAAGTTCTGAAAGAGAAACAAATCAAATAATTTTAAAAAAGGATACAATACAAATCTATCTATAGATCATGCATAATTAATTCAACCTCAGGAATATCCTCAATAAGTGAATGTCCCCGCCCATACCAGCTCCGGTGCAGTAATGAATGAAGGGACAGTGACAGGGCTAATCATTAGGAACAGGGGGAACTCCAGCAAACCGGATCCCTGACAAAAGACCGATGTGCTCCGTTTCGCCACTCCCCGGGCTCATTTCACTTCAATCAGACGCAGAGCAGCCTCGGCCTGCTGATCGTTTCCACATGTCGTGCTGTCCATCTCTACCAGAGCAGGTTTCCGATATCCCGTGCTGTTCCCAGGGGATGTGACATATTTCAGTGCTGTAGCAGGCCCATGGCGATAAGCAAAATCTGAGAAGCACTTCCTCTTTGGGGGGGGTGGGGGGCGGTGGGTTCATGTCTCAGACTGAATCCCCTCAGGCAGAGGTACACCAGTGAAATAAGAGCCAAGTCCACTTGTGGAGGCCAGCATGCGATTTGGTTTCAATTGTGCTGCAGTTAACGATCGCTTGTTTACTTAACATGAGTATTACACAGGACTACACAAATCAGCCCAGCTCAGTTCATATAAATAATGCTTCATTACATAATTCGCTGAGGTTATTACATGAAATCCAAAGCATGACGTGGTGCTTAAGTCTGCACGGGCACTCACTGATGGTGGATATCAAGTCCAGGAAGCGCTCTTTGGGAAAGAGCGGATTCTCCAGCCCGCGGAAGTACAGCTTCAGAACGCCGGCCACAGAGTTGATGTCATGATCGCTCTGGTCGTCGACGAGTGGATCCTCACCTGGGGATCGCAACAATGGCATCATGAAAACAGAGGTAATGCGCCCGGGCATCTATCTATTCACAAATCAAACATGCCTTTTAAAAGTTGCAATATGTGTTCTGTGGTGCAAAAAATGTTTGGCAGACTCATTGCTTGGAGTTAATACATTCAATTTCACACTACACCTCCTACAGAGGTAACCAATCTACAGCAAGTAACTGACATCCCAGGCTGTATGAGGTGCCAATCTTATTCAATCAGAAATATAACAAAAACAAATGTGATACAAACAAAGAGAACAGCAGTCTGGGAAAAGAAAAAGGTTAGTTACAGAATTTTATTATAGTCAGTGAAGATGCCCTGTACTTCCAGTGTTATTGCAAGACGAACAGCAGGATGTTTACAGGGAAATAAAAGTTAATTTAAAAGTCATTTGTGGGGGAAATTGGGGGACATGCAGAGACTAACCTCTTTCAAAAGAGTTTTTAATATCATTGACTTCAACCTGAGATCCCGGGACTCTGAATATTCCCTGCTGCTGCAGACCTGGGGGGGGAGAGAGAAAGGCATGAGCGACAAAAATACCCCCCCGCCCCATCCCATGAAACGGCGGACATAAGAACATGATCTGGGAACACTCCAGGGGACCGGAACTGTAATCGAGTCCTAAGGAGAGTCTGTTCTCCAGGAGTGGGCCCCTTGAGGTTGAGGCTTGGCTCAGGCCAAGCACATGGACTGTGTTACCATACGCTAATCACTTTGCAGGATTTGGTTCATACCAGGGAATTTCAAAAGCCAAATGGAGACAGTGATTTCTACTAAGTCACACATGCAAAGTGTACCTGCTGGAACTTAAGTGCATCAACTTCAGCTTCTTTTGTAAAGTAAGGTCAATGTGTATCTGTATGAATTCTCCAATTACGGCCAACCCACATTCTTTGGGTTTTGCTTGATTGACTTCCAACTGTGCGGGTCCAGGCGTGCAATTGTTTGAGCTCATCAACATCTAATGTGCAAAGCACACATGCAAGCACATGCACTGTCATATCGCAATTTCCCAGTCATCTTTGTGTTGATCTCAGAGCACAACTCTGGTGAAGGTTAAATGGGTGGATTGAACAAACATTTCACCATAAACCACACATTTACGAATGTGAACAGAGATCCTTCTTCACAAAGGACTGTTCAACACTGTGTGTATACTGAATATTCAAACCACAGGATATTCAAACAGAATATTCAAATAAAACTTTACATCTGTAATAGTTCCTGAGGGCACTCTTATAAGACCCATACCATGTTACTGGTGATTATGCAGTTAAAATGTATTTTCCTTCTCGGACACATTAAACCACACAAGGGCTTTTTATCAGGCCAAGGCTCTGACTGGCCACAGCAAACTAAGCCAAAGTTAATGTTAGTTTTCTGAAAGATCAATATACGAGTGGCGCCTAACTGCTGTACAAAGCAAAGGTTTTCCATCATGATTTATAATTATTCTTCCCAGACAATAATGTGAGGCTAATGTTGTTTTCTTCACATTCATCCTATGGTTATGCCTTGTGACAGCTAAGATGCTGCATCAACAGCACTCTACTCACCGTACAGATTTATGTATCGAATACAGCTCTCCACCACAAGTGGTATGGGCTGACCTGAGTCCTGGAATGGAAATTAAAATTGAGATATTAGCAATAATCAGCTAAGCACAGATGTAGATGTGTGAAAATATGAAGCCCAACACTGACTAAATGCAGTACTGTTTTTCATGCTGGTGCATCAGCAGGCCAACATGATTCATTTAGTTCACTGGCACATTTCTAAAGTACGAGAACACAACCGTTTGATACACATCAGAAATGACAGCACACACACTCTCCTCTCATGCAGTCACGCCCCCCTCAAAATGACCGTAAGTTTGATTTGTAGTGTGGAGTTAGTGTGGATGCATGTGGGAAAGGAAGAAACAAAGACGCCATTAGTGTGTTCTAGATCCCCGGTCTTCGCGAAACCCCGCCCCTCAACCGCCCCGCGGCCTCCTTTGCAGTCAGAATGATACCTGGTTGCGGGTTCGAGCGTTGCGTCTTCCCCTGGGACAGATAGCAGCAGCATGAAGCAGAGGAACAGAGGCAAGAACAGCAACAGTTAGAGAAGCGGGGGAGGGGGCAGGGGGGCAGGAGGGGTGGGGCGCCCAGGGAGGCCAGCAGGCTGGGGGGCAAAGGCAGATAAAAAGGACCTGAGATGCAGGGAGATGGGTGAACGGTGCGTAGAGCTGCCTCCAGTCCCTCCCTCTCTCTCTCTCTCTCTATCCCTGTAAGCTGCTATATCTGCAGTACAAACTCCTCCCCTCCTGCAGAAGCATTACAGGATAGGTTTCTCTCTTTCTTTCACTGTTTCTCCCCATGTCACTGCCTTTTCTTTCCATCCCTCTCTTTCTTCCTACAAACCTCTGAATTAGCCACTGCTAGCCATAACAGAACCAAGAAGAAGCTTACTTTACTTTACTGAGAAAATTTTAAGAGTAATGTGACAAAACACGCGTACATGTGCGTTTGTTTCTTTTCTTTGTCTCATATTGGTTATGATGCATTCCGTAAAAGTGTCAAAACGCATTTGTGTGAAGGAGCAGATCTGCATGCGAGCGTGCATATATGTATGCATGTGCGTGCTTCTGCAAGTGCGCTTGTATGCATGTTACATGTGCTTTGTTTGTCATGTTTGGTATAATATACGATTAAAACTGTCAGATCATATTTGTGTTAGTGCTCAGCTCATTTGGAAAGCTCAGTGTAGATCGCTGTGACACAGACCTGGGGGAACCTTTCTCTAGGCAATTCCTGGTATAAACAATCTCCTTATTGACTTATGTTTGCTTTTTCCACAGGCTTGCTTCATTTCAAATATTACATTTTCCTTGAAGGAAACAAAACAGCTGTTAGGTTAAATGAGATTTTCATGATGTTGTCTTCAGATAATAGCCCTGAGCACCCTTTAAATTAAATCTTTCTTGTAAGATCTTTGAGTTAAACAACTACTGCTTTGAAAACAAATATGTGAATGCATCCCCGCACCCCAACTGCCACCCTCACTGAACGCATCATCAGAGCCATGGAAAGGAAGGGGGCGGAGTCAGGCTGAGATTAATCAGAGGGCACAGGATGAGGCGGAGCAGAGAAAAGAGCGGGACCAAGCCACCAATCCCTCTCAGACACACACCACAGCCGCCTGGGTACCTTGATGAAGGTCTCCATATTGCCGTTAAAGAGCTTATGGGCATACATGGAGCGAGGCCTAGTTTTCCGCATTTTCTGTGGCTTAGGGGGGAGAGTTGGGGGCCTAGGGAGATGATGGGGGGGGGGGGGGGACAAACATCACAGTATAGTCAAACAGTAGTACAAGGACCAGGTAGTAAAAACCTGAAATAAAGCTAATCCAACAGCCAAAGAATCCTACTCTCTTTCTCTTACCCCTCTCTCGCTCTACAAATACACATAAAATGAATTACCTATTTTATGTTATGTCATTTATGTCATGGTTTTGACAGAACACACTAGTTATTTGAAGTTATATGTACCACTATATTTGATGGATCTACCCTATAAGGAACCTACAATAACCACTGCCAAAACTTTAAAAAGTGCAAACACTGCCCTGGATCTGTATGCTAAAATTCATTCGCTGAGTTATTGAAAATTTAACTGAAGCTAATGGGGCATAATGGATAACAACATAAATGTAACGCAAATTCTAACCAACAGGCAGGCAATAAATGTAAGTAAGCCATCTGAAATGTCACAGGAGTTATTAGGTAGCAAGTTGCAATATGATAAAAAGCCTGCTCAGCATTAAACAAGCAAACTACAGCTCACTTCACCCATGAGTAGTTTAAATCCATAATGCCCAGACAGCTACTATTCGGTTAAATAAACTCTTATGTATATTTTGAAATTCTTCCCGATGCTAAAATGCTCACTGCTTTACGATATATAAACACTAAAAGACCCACTGGAGTCTCTTCCATAAGTCAGCTCTGATGTCAGTGACTGGGGCTGCAGCAAATATGATGCAGGCTTTTCAGTTCTGTTCATCAACATTATATGCTTCATTTTATTTCCTGGTATTTACATACGTATACGTTTTACCATTTTACAGAAACAGCTGTTTTTGTGTTGAGTTCCTCCATTTTCAGCTGTGTGAAAGTAAGTTAATGGACAAACTTAAAAGTAAATCACAGTAATGAAGTCTAGTACTGTATTTGGTTGCATATCCCTTGCATTGGCACATGTGGGCCAGCTCTGGTCAGCTGTTTTGCAATGCAGTGCAGGGACACACTGGCACACACAGGGCCTTTACTCTTGCCTTCTGAAGCATGCAGCTTATGGTACGTTCACGTGAAGACAGACAAATACTGCTGATGGGAAAATGTCCATCGAAAACAGCTATCAGAGTCCGTGGGTGGCTTGCCCTGCTAAAGCACTGGGTTTGAGTGCAGTGACGTGCGCCATGGTCAGGCACCTAATCCAGACTGTGCCAGTGCTGACTGTGGCTAGCAGCCCCAGAGGGCAACACAAACTGGCCACAGCATTGCCCAGGGACACCTGCTACAGCTGTGTCTAAAGGGTGCTCTTCAGACACAATCACTGCTGAAAAGCGGAAAAGTTTAAAAACTGGCAGAAAGGGTTTCAGAGGAGAATGTGCTCTTGTCTGTGCCGCCCCACAGATACAGAGGGCATTATAATGATGAGGCTCTCCAAATTAGGAGAAATAAATTATGCTTGCATATAAAACCAATCTCTCACACTGACACCCTGCTGAAATGGCACTCCACCTTCCTACAGGCGGAGCTATCAGTCATCTGGAATGGCATGGCCCTTAAGTTCCCATCCTGTACATCAGGGTAATTATCCACAGGGTAGCGTGGCACAGTTCCACTGCCTGGGTTATCAATACTGCTTTATTTTCTGCATTTGTGTGCACTATAATAATGGTGATGATAACATTTCTGATGTTTCAGACACTTCCAGGGTCAAATGAAG
Source organism: Anguilla rostrata (assembly GCF_018555375.3). Taxonomy (NCBI): domain Eukaryota; kingdom Metazoa; phylum Chordata; class Actinopteri; order Anguilliformes; family Anguillidae; genus Anguilla; species Anguilla rostrata. The sequence continues at coordinate 25,650,852 of NC_057945.1, forward strand.
GAAGCCGTGTGCTGTTTAAATTGTCTTACCTTGTTGTTCCACATTCCGCCCTTTCTCCTGGAAAAGAGAGAAAGACAAATGAGTCATTAAGAATATGACTGCATGCGCTTCCCGCCACAGCCCCTGTGTCTGAGACACCATCAAGGCCTTAATGAGAAAAAGTGGCGCTACTGCGGGAAAAAAAAAAAGAAAAAAAGAGATGGATGGTTTGGTGCCAGCGCCGCTCCTGAGACAAAAGGCGTGGAGCCGTCGCCTTAGAAACCTGCAGAGGGCCCCAGTGGGACGCTGGCTCTCTGGGGACAGGAAAACGGGCCGGAGGAATGGAGGGGGCATCATTCTGTTGACACGGAGCGATGTCTGCTTCAGATGACTGAGTCCATTGTCCCCGGCCTGCGGCTGTGAATGGGTCTAACACAGTTACCTAGCGCACATAAAAGCGGGAGGCATCGGGGCTCCGGTCAGCTGCAAACATCAGGGGTGGGGACGATAAGGCCCGGCACAACAGAAGGCTCTGCCCGGCCTAGTCCCAAAAAGGGAGGGGCAGTGCGGAGTACCTCTCTGACCACACAGTGAGGGCGACACACGAGGGGAGTATCTTTGCATTTGGTGTAAAAGTATTACATTCATATATTGCAGGCCCCAAAGCTCAACAAAACAAAAGCACTCACTATTTTTCTAAATTGCATTTTAATGAAAAAAAGTTATGTTTTTTTCCTATGTGATTTTGGCAGAAGGGAATAACTATGTGGTCCCTGGTGCATTCATGTGAAGAAACAACAATGAATTCCTGCCAACCATCTCAGTGAGGTATTACCAGATGCGGCAACCCACCCAAGGAACCCCAAAACTACTCAATTTCTTGTAGCAGCAAGATTCAGTGCATTTTTCCCCATTTGTCTGGGATGTCTGCAACCTTCAGTGACAGAATTAGTGAAGCGTTACCAAATGTCCATACAGCTAAAACTTCCACCATTACTATAGTAATACAATGGTTGACACCATATGCATCAAGCACAAGATTACTTTGTCAAAGACTACAATTACGGGAACCTTAACAAAATACACTTTCCCCCTTTGCATGACAACCCGAGGGACCGAAACGCTTCACTGTTACACATTCATTCCAAACACATCTAGGATTCAAGTGTCTTCCAGCAGTGCATATTATTACACAGCTGCTTATAATCACAAGCATACACTAACCACATCCGTACAACAGGTTGAGTTGGGTGGCCTAGCTGACAGAGTGCACTTAATTGATTGGCTGAATAATAGATGAGGGTGATACCCGCAGCTGCCGCACGTGACGGTTTCACGCGCCAGCGGTCCAGTCAATAGACTGAGAACTCTGCCGCTGCGCAAGGGCGCGATGACAGAGGAGAGACGTCTGGGACTTCACGGCTGATGATTACTGGGCTGTAATTGGCCATATGGGGGGAATGCCCTGTCGGGGCATGGACGGGGGCTGGGATCTGTGCAGCTGGACTCAGCTGGCGGGGTCGCGGTCCCCCCTCCATTAGATTAATACCTGACCGACCGGCAGCTGCGGTGCCGCGCGCCGATTGGCTGGGCGCGGGTTCGGGTGGAGAAATGAAGGAGTCCCGGAGGAGCGCGATTCTGGAGGTGGAGACGGGGCCTGACGTGCGCTCTTTCTCTCTCACTATTGCCGACTGTCAAAAACAATAAACTCCCCCCGCGCCCCCCGAATACATCGGACAGGGAAGGGGAAGAGAGCGGTATCACTGTCCCGCAGGCCACGGGCTCCTCACAGGCAGCAGTGTGTTTTATCTGGAGGGAGGCCAGCGTAGCCTCAGTCCTGCTCCGCAATGCGTCTTACATAAGCTCTCCATACACCAGCACAACCTTTTTAAAATAGGACAGAGGCCTCCCTTAATACCTCAGCCTGTGATTAGGAGCTGACCGCCGAGGCCCAGCAGCATTTGGCTGGAAACGGCAGGGGAGCAGCTCTGACTGTGGAAGCATTGCTGACTGTGGAGCCGACAGGCCCTTACCTTCTCCCAGTGTCTGCTTGAGGAGGTCGTGTTTGGCCTGCAGCTTAATGATGAGATTACTGCCGTTCAGGTACTCTTTGAATTTCTGTGAACACAGATAATGGCAATGATGAACAAAGGCACCTGGGGCAGACACTGTGTGACAAGGAAGTCTCAATTCAGGACAAGCTAACTTTTTTGGGGGCTTGCACTCACCGTGAAGTAGAAGACCTCAGTCTCCTGCTGGTTGGCCCTCCTCTTGGCTACGTTAACCTTGCTCATGTAAGTCTCGGAGGCGGCTGACTTTATGGACTCGGTCGATCGACTGTGCTGGAACGCGTCAGACACGTCAAAGTCCTCCACCGTCAGCATGTCCTGCAACGTCTGCATGGTGGCATCCAGCGTCTTCCTCACCTGGAAGAGGTAACAAACACATACACCGAATTCAATCAAACTCACTTTGAGTGTTTAAGGGCATATGCAAAGCAATCAAACCTTCAGGATTACTGCAGCATCTTATCTCAATAAGGGCCACTTTGCTTGACTTATTGAGAGACAGTGACTATATATAAGAGGTTTGTACCAGTGAAAGCTAGTTTTCATAGAATGATTGACACCATAGATCATGTATCTGGTTGGTCAAAAAGCTCCCACCCCAAGCACAGGCACCACAATTTATAGGAAACACCTTTTCCTATTCCTTGAATTTTTCAGTCTTAATTACACTAAAAAGTTTGTTTGATTTAATCCTTAATTTGACTTCAATTTCATATCCTTTAAATCTGCTGATGTGTCCCACTCAGTACCCTAACCTGCTTATGGTAATAAATGGAATAGCTCAAACTGCTATAACCTGTTATTTAAATTTCTGTATCCTTTGACCAAGTTCTTTCACATGAAAAAACTGTGCATCGAGAGGAAGTGAGTGAGAGAAACAGTGTACATTATATCTATTTCAATGATAGGCTGACACTTAAACCAATATTTGACCTTTAAGTGTTTTGATCTGACTCCATGACAGCCAGTGTCTGCCCTAAAGGATCATGGCTAGAGCGGGTCAGACATCAGTCAGACTAACAGCCTAAAATGGAGGCCGGGTGAAAGCTGTAATGGCTGTAACTGAAATGGCTCCGGGCTCTGTTCATGCAGCGAGTAGATTAATGCTGCAGATTCGTGAGTCAACACGGGTCATCCATTACCACCCCGTTATGAGACACGGCATGTCATAGATGAGATGAGGTCATCAATACAGGCCATGAATCCTATCAGCACAAATATAGCAGGGACATGTATGAGTACAGACAGGCTCTCCTGGATGAGAACAGAAAACGGAACCCAAAACTCTTAAATAATTTTTTTTTCTTTCTTAATTTTGAGAACGCTGGAAACATCTGATTTCAACAACAGATGTTTTAAGATAATTATTAAATTATTCTGTAAGAAAATACACACATGGCAGATTTGTTTTCAGGGATTATTTTGGTAAATAGCCAAACGGGTCAAAGGTGCCACCAGCTGCAGCCCCTCATGTCTTCAGTGTGTTCCTGGCCTCAGGCAGGTCACACCACTGCTCTATTTACAGAATCACCATGGTTCTGAGTGAGAAGCTGCTTTTTATGGAAGGTTTACATTAGGGGAAATCAGCATATGATAAAGATGTCCAGAAGACATTATGGCAGGAAAGACACTGAGGGGAGAGGCTGGAGGAGATGCCAGAGCAGCAGTGCTTTGTGAGGTGTTGCAAGGACAGTTCCTTCTCACACTGCATGCTAGTGTCTGCTTAAGATACAAATTCACAGAGGAGAGGGCAACAGCTTGCTCAACATTCAAACTAACTGCTAGGTATTTTTTTTTGTATTATTCTTCTGTGTATTATTCTGTAAATGCCATTTTTCTGTGAATTAAAAATTGTCCATTTGTGTCAAATTGAGTGTTATCTTGTGTAGCGGGTCCCAAATTCAGTAACATTACTACAAATGTATCACTGCAATCTGGACTATATTATAGAAAAGAAACCTTACACAGGGAAAAAAATTGCCTTACAATTCAACTATTCAAAAGGTGGAAAAAGTTGTTAGAATGCCAGCAGGAGCAATGCACACAAAAGCCGACATCACAAACAGCACAAACAGCATAGCATAAGTGCATGGCGGTGTGATGTCGCTATGGTTACAGAGGCTCTGCAAGCTGCAAGCTGCAGAGCGGAAGTGGCTCATTCAGTACGACCGCCGACAGGTCAAACCCTTCCCCTGGGCTCCTTCAGCACAGAGCCGTGCGAACAGGGCGCGGCCGCGGACACCTCACCTCCTCGTTCTCGATCTTGAGCGTGGTCAGGCGGGACTGCAGCTGGTGGTAGCGCATCAGGAGCTCCGTCTGCACGGGCTGCTGCGCGCTCACCTGGCACACCTGGGCGGAGACGGCACAGAGACACACCTGTGTGGCATCGCGTGCGCTCCATATTTCCACCGCTGTTCACCGTTTTACGTGCTTTTATTAGAATTGTTGTGAATAATAACCTAAATATGTGATGTAGAAATCAATGCCTTTGTCTGAACATTGATTATGATACAGAGATGTACTGAATTAAATATAGCAATTAAATATTATGTGGCATTCTGCAAGAGCTTGGCATTGGACATGTCTGGTACTATGGTTGGGATTAGGAAGCCTTGCCAAACATGAATTCTCAAAGCCACAAACCCCAATACTGCAAATAACAAGCGCACTCAGTGTGTTGTCAAAACACTTGCATTTTGTTCTATTTATATGTTACTTTCATGTTATAGAAGACAGGCGGGTTACAGACAAACAGTTGTTACAAGAGACAACTTATTTTTCTTTCATGCTACATTCAAGAAAAGGTTTCTTTTAGTGTAACCTTTTTATGCTATTCATACTCAACAATGAAAAACTAAACACAGTGTTTTATCAGAGAAACTGAAAAGATGTAAGAATAGCATTGTGAGGTTAGAACCCACATCCCTTTGACCAAACAGTGGCCAAAGCACCAGCCTCACCTCGTCTCCCATGTGGGGAAGGTATTCGAAGCGCATGGGTGGGCAGAACACCTGGTTGTGCATGTCCATGATCTTGTGCTTGTCGCTGCGGGAGTCCAGGTTGTCCACGGCATTCTCGATGATGTCTAGGCCCTCGTGGCGTGATGTTTCCAGGTTGTACTCCGCCGACAGGTACGTTCGGAAGGTGCGGGCTAGGCTGGCATGGTAACCGAGGTCACAGCACTAGAAAAGGAAGAAAGCCACCCGTCAATCAACAGAACTGTCAAACATTTCAAAAAGATTAAAGAAATTCAGAGAATGACGCTGAAAAAACATACATTTTACCAGTGCCTTTCTGAGGGAAGAAATTTAGTATGCAGACACATAATGTGTATTATTTTCATTTAATGCATACCCTCATATTGTTTCATTGCCATGATCTGAGGTGACACAATCACGTATACATTACATGACCAAAAGTATATAAACACCTGAATACCAACATCTCCTCCAACATTATGGGCATCAATATGAAGTTGGTCCACCATTTGCTGCTATAAACACCCCCATTCTTCTAGGAAGGCTTTATACTAGATGTTGCATTGCTGCAGGGATTTGCTTCCATTCAGCCAGAAGAGTATCCGTGAGGTTGGGCATTGATTGGGTGGATTAGGCCTGGCTTGCAGTTGGCTTTCCAACAGATCCCAAAGGTGTTGGAGGGGGTTGAGGTAAGAGCTCTGTGCAGGTAAGTCAAGTTCTTGTTCTCAACAAAATTATTTCTATAGGGACCTTGCCGTGTACCCAGGGGCACTGTCATCCTGAAACAGGAAAGGGCCTTCCCCAAACAGTTGGGGAAGCACGGAATAGTCTAGAATGTGATTGTATGCTGTAGCATTAAGATTTGCCTTCACTGGAACTTAGGGGCCTAGCCCAAACCATGAAAAACAGCCCCAAACCATGAGGTGTCCAGATCATTTTGTTCATATAGTGTATATCCTCCTGATTCAAAACTGCACAGCACTCAAGTAGAAATAATTATAGTAAAATGCAGGAAGTAGGAAATGATGAGTACCTAAAAATAGAACTATCAGCACAGCAGGCACTGCAGGTAAGAGGGTTAATTAGTTGAACCATAAAACAGTACAAACTATCCTAATTATAAATATAGTCAATTTAGCTTGCGCTGGAGGGTCCAACATGAACTACAATTTACTAAATGGACTTTAATGAGAAAATATAATTAATTAATGCCAATGAAGACAAATATTTCACAGCGATCCGAGTAGGACTAAACTTGACTTAAAGTATGCTGCAATTGAGAGTATTGTTTCAAAGCTGTATTTGTTAATCTCTGGTGGTTTATATGTTTTATTTTTAAAATTTGATTTACTATAGTGCTTCCTTTAATGGGTTGTTACATATGCCCTGTTTATCACTATTGTCCACAAAATGGATCAGATCATATCAGATTCTACATGCGTGTCTTATTCTATAATAATAATAATAATCATAATAATAATAATAATAATGATGATGATGATGATTATGAATATCCACATTTATCTTTTTCTTAAAACAAGTACATATACATATATTAAAGGGTTCAGTATTGACTGTTGGGTAGAGCAAAAAGGTCTGTTTTGCCTGTAGCTACAATACAGGGATACATGTCCAAAAACACTTCAAATGTCTCCCAGCCGTGTCTGGGCTCCGCCAGCAGAGATAACATAACAGTGCCCACGTTTAGTTAAAGGGACCAATCCGAGACAGATCTTGTGCCAAGTTTTGATCTTGTGCCACTTTTCCCCCATTTAACAGTTTATACTGCGCACACACAGGGCTGCCCACAGGGAACAGCTCAGTTCTATAGCTCACTTCCGCTCTGTGGCTCTCTCTTATTCCATGGATGTGAATGCATAGCTTTACATATCAGGCTAATGAACCCATGCGAGGTCTGGGCATGACTGTCCTTAATGAAGGATGTGCATTTTGAAGTATTTGATATTACAATATTTTACTGATTCCAAGATTTAACATTCAAAATCAAAGTCTAATCACTTTTTTTTAAACCAAGGACTGTATGAAACCTTTTTTTGGCATAAATAATTAGAGTAAAGAGATCAATATAATTGCAGTTTCAAACATAAATAAGTAATATTCATGAATTATTAGTTGCTTTAAAGCAGGTTTTCTGGACTCTATTTTGAAAATATTGGTAAGAAAGAACTTATGTTTCACTTCACTTTTTAGAGAGGCACTAGAATACTGATACAAGTAATTCATAAGCGATCTAAAAGAAGTCTGTCATGCAAATAATAAAATGTTCTGCAGGCATGTCCATGACAGGTTGATTACAACAACGGCAGCTAACCATGACCCAGTTAACAATGACCACATCCTCCATGTGTATGTGCAGTACATACTGCAAACACACACCTCAAAGACCCATTTTCTTTTCTTTTCTCACGTTGTTTGGGTGTGACCTCGCTCGGTCTCATACAGATTAAACACAGGTCCTCACAGTCAGGTGATGCATTGACCCAGTAGGGCTGCAGCTCTGGGGTTTGGCCTGTACTGTGTGAGCTGTAGTCCCTGGCCACCCGGAGACCATCCATGATCTATGTCCTGGGGACATGTCTGTACAAGCCCAGCTCTTCGGCTGTTAATGCCTATTTGCTGGTCCTTCTCCTTATCTCCTGTTGTTTACACTTCATCTCTCGTGTTCCCCCTTTCTTGATGTCTATATCGCTGTTACCCTTTTACTGCCTGTCTGCCTATTTCTCTAATAGCTTTCTTTCTGCTTTTGTCCTTGCCCACTTTCCCGTCAATACCCCCCCCCCCCCTCAGGTGTGCAGCGGCTCTGTTCACTTTGCCCCTAGCAGGAGGCCAGGGAGAGCGGAGGATGCTCCAGCCGCTTAGCTCCCACCCAACCCCCTCACGCTCTGACCGCCAGCCCCACCCCACCCCCACATACACCCTCCGGCTCCCTGCACCCACCCCCCCTCCCCCGCGCCCCGGCTCCCTGCGCCCGCCCCCTCCGCCCCGGCTCCCTGCGCCCGCCCTCCCGCGCCCGGCTCCTGGACCGTGTGTCAGCACCAGCGCTTGTTTTCCTTGGCTGGGCTGTATGTGCGACGGCGACAGACACTGAGGCTGGACTCAGAGTGGAATCCCTAAGGGCCGTGCGTCTGTTCAGAGATAAACGCTACATGGCTGAAAAAAGCAGGAAGGCCTGAGATGCCTGCTGCGTTCACGTCCACAGGGGACTTTCAACACAACCGTATCAACTAAAAATAATATTAGAGACTGTTACAGGTTTAAGTCAAATTGCTGATATATCACTGCATTCCCTACTATACCTGTACATGTGTTTATTCCACAAAATAAAGAATTCAAATGAATTTGGTCAGTCAATCTGCAGAAAAATCATGTCAGATACTCACGTCTATCATGTCAGAGACGTCGTGGATGTAATACTTCGCCACCACTGCGTTTGTTGCTGCCAGGTTCAATAAATAGTCATTCCGGGCTTTTGTGCATTTCAGCTTGTTTTCAGAGTACTTGGCTTGCCTCTGGGGGGAAGAAACGAAAGAACAAAAGAACAATATGTGAACAGAACTGAAATATGTCATCTCCTGTGTCACTTTGCTCATATTTATGTATGAAGTCTATGTTGAATTACATTGATATCCATCACAAATGGCAATCTCATTTAGGTCTTTCAGAACTTGTGCTGGTTGCGGTGGCCAGACACACTTTGGGAGACAGTCTGCTTCAAACACACAGACAGTACACACACGTGCGCGCACACACACAAACACATGCACACGTGTGCACGCACACACACACAAGTGCACACACACGCATACATACACACACACACAAATAAGCACATTCAAACATCTATACACACACAACCGCACCATACACGCTGACTAGTAACGCAGTATTACTCAGTTACAATGAAATTAATTATCTTACTTTCTGCCCGGCGATGGTTCAAAAGTCAGAAAAGGTGCCAGACTGAATACAGTAGGCTGAAGATGGACTACAGTTTCTGTTGCCATGGTTATATAAGCTTGTCCCATCTGCTCGAGGGGCCCAGATGGTAAATATAAAATTTTTATCAAAAAGAATAAATACTCAGTGATCAACCATTCTCCCTTTAAAAATTAATGTTAATTGACAGATACTTCATTGTATTGACAAAACATTACAAAGGCAATTAAAAAGACACTTAATTTCAAAAACTGGCTGAAAAATATGTTTCCAAAAATAAACTATTCATCTGTGAGCTTAAACCAATATGGGCCAGATGGTAAACATATCAAATATTTATATGCGATTCCCATTTCCACTCTGATGCTGTAAATGTTGTAAAAAAAATAAAAAAAAACCCATTAACACAACATTTTCTCTCCAGCATCTAATATATGCATATACAGCAGCACTAGTATAGGTGCCACAGACTCTGACACTCTGGTTGCCATGCGTTAATGCACGACTGTCCATAGCTACAGAAGAGCTATAAACAGTGTGACCTGTGCGGTCTTACCCTGGCAGTTCTCCAGGCTGTGACAGGGGGAGGTGGGGGCAGAGCTGTTGGCCTGACAACCCTCCCGCACCCGCCGCCTCTTGGATAAGATTAGCTCATTAGCATACGGAAAGGCTATGATGAAATTATAATGAGATCTTCGGCTCGCTCCGTTAGGAGGGTTACTGTACAGTACATTAATCAGCGGCGCGGTAAACACGGCAGCGGAGCGCCGGTCTCCCTTCGCTCACTCTCAGCCGAGGAGAGGAGGCGCAGCCCATTCGCTGACCTGGAACAGACGTCCTGCGCGCTCAACGCACAGCAGAGCCATTTTTAAAAAAAACCTCAGTGTTCACCGCCGTGTGGGCAAACACAAGGCGAGGAGGACCGCCCATTTAAGTGGCACAGACTCCCCCACCCCCCCTTTTACAGCCTGTGGCTGTAATGACTGAGCGGTTCCCTGCAGCTCAGCGTGTGGCTGCGGGCACAGCAGGCAGGGGCCGTTTACAGGGCTGGGCTCCTCCATAATGCTCCTCGGCTGTAAGGAGCAGCAGCCTGAGAGGAGCTATGGCTAATGAGGAGCTTCCCATGCAGAAACAAGCTCTTAACAGCCCCCAATGATCCCTAATCCCATATTTCTTAGCACATGTATGAGAGCAGCGTGTTGCCGGTACCCTTTCAGAACTCAAAATAAAGCATGTAAAAACACCCAGCCCCGACACCCCTCCCGGGCCCATGGTGAGCAGGCAGGGGAGTGAGTAAACAGTAAACAAAATCAGCGCTGGATCCCGGCTTCCTCACCTTTTCCTTCATCTTCTCGATCTTGCGGACAGAGCTGCGGCGTTGGGGCCGGTCCTCGTGCCTGAGCACGCTGATGCTGATGTCGCCAGACTTGCTGAACTGCTTCTCCTCCTGCTTCTCCGCGTCCTTCAGCTTGCTCTCAGCGCTGATGCTCTCCGTGTGGTACATGTGGTACGTCTTCATCACCTGGGGTCGGGGGTCACAGGGCAGATAGAGGGAGGGGCATTATTTCAATGTCCAGATGAGAGTGTGAGATTTAGTGTCTGTTTGTGTGACGACCAGACAGGATGACACAGATGGGCTTTTGAGGAGTCTGGTCATGATTTAAGAGATACCCTCTGCTCCCAGCAAGCGGATACTGCCACTGCCTGCCAGACCTGCTGTTAGACAGTGTTTTCTCCTGCCTGATATTGCAATGTGTGTTTAGTAAGTGGCTCTTTTTAATTCATTGTGGCCCGGGTTAAGTCCTGCAGAAAAGAACCACATCAGTATTCTCACCATGGGCACAGGACTGGGACAGCGTGTTAATATGCATGAGTGTTCAGTATGCAGAGAGCAGGGGGCTCTCCCATGGGCCAGGGAGAGGGCAGCGAGGGGAGAGCCGCCCCACCCCCCTCCCCCCGAACCAACCCCCACCCCAACCCCCCCACCCCCCCAAGTGTCCTGAGAGCCTCTGTCACATGATGCCGGGAGCTGTCAGCTTCCTCAATGAGACACCGTTCCCCCGGCAACGGTTCTGCCATCAGCAGACCAAAGACACTACAGTCAAATCAAAACATGCGTGAAAAAGTGCATTTGCGTCCATAATAATAATTACCATCATCATGTCATTTTGTCAGCACCCAGCAGGAAGGAATATGCCCATTTAAAAAACACACATTTGTATGAGGTAACACATTCACTAGTTCAGGGTTATTCCCAGGTTAACTCAATATTTGATGTTTATTTTACTTTGATATTAGTTTCGATGGAGTAATGATTTTTTTCTTCAAATAATGTCAATTTGATCGCTTTTTTTGTTTTTCCATCTCCGCAATGTTTAATCTGTTCCTCTCCACTGCATCAGTCCTACAGCTGACCCCGTGAGCATAAGTGGATGGGGGAGAGTTGAATGGGGGGGGGGGTGGTTTGGGGGTGTTCGGCTCCTCCGCCCTGCCGTGCGTCTCAGTTACAGCCAGCAGATGCCAGTCGCCGGTGTTTCGAATGAAAGGCTGGCTGGGTCTCTGAGCCCGAGGCTGCCACAGCCACAGCCACCCGCGGCATCTGCGGCTCTGTTCGGATCTGAGAGAACTAGCGCGCTCGTTTCATGTGCTGGTGAAAGTGTTAGTGTCCTCTCCCTCCTTTACAGCGTCCCCATTGTTCCCGCTGCCCACAGTCAGTAACGGCGCCCTTGGACCTTATTCATCCAGCTCGTATGATGGGCACTTTACACACCGCACCACAATGGCCCCTCAGGATAAGAGCATCTGCTCAATTAATTAATAATGACAGAGGGGGGGTTTACCTTCTCTGACCTTTTTCTGACCCCCCCCCCCCACCACACACACCTAACCCCACCTTTTTAACCACTGAAAGAGTGTTCTGCTTCTCCCGGAGCCTCAATTCTCACATCCCCATTCAGGAACACATTTTACTAAATCAATTTCCAGAATCCATGGATAAATGTACTGGAAACACCACACTCACACAGTGACTCAACAAGCACACAAACCTAAGTGCGTGGAGAGGCATTCTGCTCAAGGGGGATGTGCGATTTCATTTAAGTAAACAAGTGTTGTTGTAATCTTCGTTTCTTACTCTCACACATTAAGGTGAGTTTCTACATTCAAATGAAATGAAATCAGTTCTTTACTCAGTTATGAAGAAAACGCCAGCGGTAGGTTTGAATGCTCCTGATTGGAGGTTCATCTCCATCTGCAGATCAGCGCGGGACGTTAAGCACACGTGGCGTGCCTTTGTGACATCACCGTTAACCGCGGTGTTAAGTGCGTGAGTCAGAGTCTGGGAAACGCCCCCGGGGGTAACGGAGACCGAGAGCCAATACTAACACCAGCTTGTTTCCCAGCTGCCAAAGGGGGGGGGATGGGGTGGGGAGTGTTGTTCATACCGGGTATGTTGGTACTATAATTAATATAAACACTACAAACACTTCCTAAAATGTCAAGTGGGACTCCATGTCTTTCCAACAGGATTAACACACTGTTCTCCAAGGCTGTACATTTTTTTTTTTACAGTTCTGTAGATTGGTGATAAAAAAATGGCAAACAAAGCGCTGTCAATATTTCCGTGTTATCCCAGAAACTATTGCAATATTGAGACTGCTAGGTAATACATTTCACTCATCATTTCAATTTCACTGAACAATGTACTACTATTTCCACAAACACACAGATACAGCAGCTACTAGATTTGGCATGGGAAAAATTATTTGCAAATAAAACATGGGGTAGGCCGATTTCACACTAACAGCCATTTGAATAAAAATGAAACAGGACTACATTGCTTTTTTCATGAAGAAACGAAAGGATTCCTAGCAGCTTGGTCATCTATATCACCAAAATGACAAAAAATCTCCAGCACAACAGGAAGTGATCAACCTTATAAATGAGGATTGACTGCAAGTGCAGACACCACTTTCAGTTTTCTAGATCAGGGGTGTCCAATCTTATCCGAAAAGGGTCGGTGTGGGTACAAGTTTTTGTTTTAGCCCAGCACTACAACACCAGATTTAACTACTTAGATAATTATGGTCTTCAAACAAGACTTTGATAAGTATAATCGGGTGTCAGGGCTGAAATAAAAACCTGCACCCACACTGGCCATTTTCAAATAAGGTTGACCAGCCCTGTTCTAGATTAAACCTTTTTTATTGACAATGGCACCCATTTAAAAAAAACAAAAAAACAAGAATGTATGTTCTCAAATTACAAAGAATACCTGCAAGAAGCAGAACTCTGAGCCAAGCACAAAATGGCCACAGCAATAGTACTGGCCTAGATGAACAAGGAATGAATATGCAAAAGTAGCGATGGGATGGAAAATAGATACATTAAAAGAATGACCAAAGTGTGTTCCACTAACAACCTGGACAAATATTAAGCTTTTATATTCAAAATTTATAACCTGTCCATACCAACACTCCACACATGCTCCCTAGCACAAATGTAGCATACTAACTGATCCAAAAATGTAACTAACTAGGACTTGGTTGGAACACAATACATCCTGTAGTCCCTTTCACGACCAGAGTCACCAGGTAACAGAAGTAACAATCTGAGGCTTTGGATTTGAAGAGTAGCACATTTCCATGATTCATTGCAGCCAGAAATACAAAGCAACTTTAAAAGCTTGTTACGCAAACAAAACAAGGCAGACATTGTTATCGCAAAACAACGTCTGGTACTGAAGAGTTAAAAATAAGCGAATGAAGAGGGAACGGCACCTGCAGAAATGCAATAAAGCAGGGTGAGTAATTGGCCTCCTGATGTGCGAAACAGATTGCAGGTCTTTGCTCTCATGCTTCCTATCTCAGCTTCCGTGCTTAATTTGAGCCAAAGTCATTATCCTCGTCTTCAAATCAATGCCATCAGCAGCAAAATCAGCAGGGAGTGAATTATATCTCTCTTTTTTTTACTTTCAGTAGAAACTTTGTTTTAAAGGTTTTAATTTTTCTAAACAAACTCCTAAACAGAGCTGTTTTTACCTCTTACCTTCCTTTAGTTATACTGACAGTGTTCACCACCCTTTTCAAGCCCTCATTTACAATCCAGTCTCACTCCTGCTGTAAATATATGTGCTTTGAACAACAAAATGTTTTTTTTCTCGAATACATTAATGGTTCCCTCTGGTCCTTTAGGCTGGTCTGTTTCCTACCGCATGCCCATAGGTGCAGGATAGCTAGGGTGTAATGTTGTCAAACTTTATAATAAATGTTTCTTGCCTTTATAACTAAACCCAGAAAACTATGCTTTTAGTGCAAATAACAGCTTTCTAGTGCAAGTACAACTTTATCTCTGCTCTGATGATGCTTCCAACATGCACAATGCTTTTACAGTACATTTATGAATCCTAGGTATCTCTGTTCAGGGAGCTCCTTCTGTGCTGCCAGAAGGATTCGTATTCAGTTACTGGTGAGTAAAAAAGTGGCTTATTCAAATCAAACCAATGGAAAGATAGCAAAGGCATCTTTGGTGGGATTTTCACAGAATAAGTCATTCAAATGCTAAAATTATGATAAGTGATACAAATATTGTCCTCTGAACTCAAAAACTGATAAAAAATAAGACAGCATGTGTGATCTTTGACTGACTGACCACTAACCAGTAGGGCACAGTTAGGGTCCTGTGAGGCAATGCACACAGAACAGGCCAGTAAATTAATGATAGCATGGATATCTGTAGCGTCTGGGTGGACAGATGGATGGATGTATGCAGATAGATATCTCTGCCAGAGATTGCCCTTTGATGGCTTGCTGCTCATGACATTCGATGAATAAGTAATCCCTCCTCCGTGACAGTCCGTGCACTTGGGGGGGGGGGGGGGGGCAGAAGTGCTGTGGTGGCTTGGAGGACAGCCAGCCGCGAGGACAGCGTCTCCTTCTGAGAGAGTGAAACAGCCTGTGCGTTTCGCCCTGTCCTCTCCTCCAGGTCAGGCAGAGAGGAGCTTAATGCGGGAGCTCCGTGCTGATTAAGCATATCAGCCCTGATCTGCACGCTGCTCCTGACTGGCCACAGAGAGCTGCACTGCGCTGGTGCATCAAACCACCTGTGCGCTACGGAGGGAGGGAGAGCGCCAGAGAGAGCATGCGGAGAGAGAGAAAGTGAGAATACATGAGCGAGGGGGAGAGAGAGAAAATAGGGACAGATAGGAAGAGGAGGTCATGGGACAAGGAGATAAAGACTGTGAGACTGTGTGATGACATACTAATCAAAGACCATAAAACTTAAGTCAGTTGGACTGAGAGAGAAAGAGAGAGAGAGACAGAGAGAGAGAGGGGTACACATGGCATAGACAGAGACAGCAGGACAAAAGGAGTACAGCAGGCACAGGCACTGAATTTGAGCTTCACTTGGCCCAGCTGGAAACTGCAGCAGAGGTCCATTCCATCATCAACAGCATTATCATCATCCACATTCAAATCCAGCACAGCAGTCTGCCTCACTAGCATACAGACCGCGCCACATCGCATCCACCAATAGACTCAGGCAGCGACTAAGACTGGGGTGTTTGTGTGAGGAACATGGAGATCAGAAGCGTACTCTGTGAAATTGATTCTGACGGTCAAAACAGAAAAGGGAAAGGGTGAAGATTAGTTTACACAGCGTGCAGAGTTTGTCAAAAGAAAGTAAGGTTTTTATTTTTTGGGGGGATCACAGGAAAAGTTTGTCATGTACAGGGGAAAATGAAATATGGGTTTACTTACAGTGTAGAGTTCGTTTGTGACTTTCACCAGCTCCTCATGCATCTGGATGCCGATATCTTTGCTCTGAAAACAGAGTGGAGAGGTTTCAGAGCAGAGGCCACAAAATAAAGCTGACACATTACTGCCCCTAGCCCAGCTCATAAATATGCCCAATCAGTTTAATCTCCACATGAGCATCATGAGAAGCTGAAGTTTGCTAAAAAAAAAAAAAAAGATTGCATCCCAAATAAAATAGAAAAAGATCTGTGAAAGACTATATATGCAAAGCGCAATCACATCAAGTAAGCTCTTCAGATAACAGAAAACTGAACATCACAGTTTACATAAGTGATAAAACACTTAGAATGGCATAAAGGACTACTAAAAACTTCATCAATGAATCTAAAGGGTTTAATGATTAAGTGTTTGATATTCCTTTCAGGGAAGTACAAAAACTAGTATATTCACCAACAACCTCTTTGCACAAGTACAACCCTGAAAGCCTCAAGGTCTGAACTAAGCCTGACTAACACAAGGGAGATAAAACGCTTCAGGGAGAACAATGAGGATCAGACCAGACACTGAGGCTGATCATATCAGAATTATTAGAGGTCACACATAAAATAAATAAATGAAAATAAACTAATCTTATTTTGGCAGGACGCATCTCATTTATTTGAACAGCAGGCTGGCAAACTCACTGCATTCTGCACCAGTCTCCATTTGCCGTCGTGCCCACACACGGCCTATGCAGCTCAGAAACACGGATATTCCTCCTGCATGAACACGTCTGCCAGTCAGGTTATCAGCACCACACCACTCGCGGATATTATATGGACTTCCGATCAGTGCAGTTCTTTAGGCACCCAAATATGTGCGCACTGGCGGTCCAGTTTACCTTCCCTCTTTCCTGCCATTATTTGAGTCCTATGTTTAGCTCTGGGGCTTGCAAATGTCAAAGGACTCCTACGAGAGGGACTTCGCCATAACACGAGTCAGGAGTACTGCAGGCAACAGAGTAACTTACAAACCTCTGCTTCAAATGAGATTTCTAAAGCAATATCAGTCATTCAACTGTTTTTGTTTAAGGTAGGGATACCGGTCACACGGAGAAAAATAGCTCAAACTTTTCTGAATATATGATATCAGTCATAATTATAGTGAGACATACCACACTGTGTATTGATATGGTATGAAATATTTAAATTTGGCTTATTGTGTTTTTGGTTCTCCTGATCGGGTGCCTCTTCTGTACAGAGTTTATCAGTTGTTTCTTGTAAAACTGATACACAGAAGAAAAATACAACATGGGGTTTCTGCACTCCTCACCTTACACTGTTGCCACTGACAGTGAAGGAGCACGCATATTAGCAAATACTGTGTTGAACTGTTGAGTTTTTATATTAAAAATTATTTTTCCAGAAAGCAAAGATGTTTAAAAAGAGTGTATCACAAAGACGCCTCTCAAAGCAGTGTTGGAATGACTTCTGTCACGGGTTTTGAAGGGGAACAAATAATGAAGTTGAGTGAAATCTATTCTCGCACACAGAACACTGCCTATCACTCCAGCGTTCCTTCGTATTTCACAGCCAGAGTGAACAGTGACAAATCTCACCTTTCTGCTGCTAGTGCGAAAAAATAACTACCTACTCACCATATTTTCAACACCCACAACTAACTTGAACTACTGAAGACACTTAATTCGGCTGTTGTGTAGCCTGTATTTGCTGCAATACATTATCACTGCTTTGGCATCTCCTGGAATTCATTAGCCTCTCTCCTGCTATGCCTTATTGCACATACATCATACTGGACTTTAATATATACAGATCAATACTGCCCAAAGGCCTAAGGTAGAGTCAGTTTTGTTAAAAGCCTTGTTTCAGAATACGACCCATCGCAATAACATAGGAAAGGCACCATTATAAGAAAAGCAACTGAGTGACACAAAGCCAGTAAAAATAAAATAAGGAAATGGTGTCAACTAGTTTTGAAATGAAAATGACACATAATATCAACAATCAAACGATAGGATGACACAAACATGCGGATGCCAATTTGTTAAATTATCTGAGACAAACTAAAAGATCATATCATGTATAAAATTCTAAGAAAGTTTTAACAATTGAAGAAAGGTAGCAAATCGCTTTAGATTAAGAAACTGCATATGCCCGCCCCCCCCCCCCCCTTTTTTTATTATCAGTAAGCAGTTGATGCAACGTTCACATCTCTTTCATCTCAGAGATTATGAGGCCAGATTGTATGGTGGTGTGGGGGTTTGTGGGGAAGGACTGCAGTGTGCAGAGCAGTCTCTGTAGAGACCTCCCTCCTGAGTGCTTCATCAATGCTTCCCCAAAGAGACAGAGTGTACAGCTGCAGGCCGAACACAGCCAAACTCTCCCAGCAGACCCTTTCTCATACAATCTCTCATCTCACACTTTCGCTTTTTCTCTCCTGCCCCTCCCCCTCCCTCCCTCCCTCCCTCCCTCCCCCCATCCAACCCACGAATCCAAGCCCTTTTCAGGGCCGTCAATGGCGACCCTTTATCCAAATATGAAACTGCACTGAGTGAATGCGACGAGTGGAAGCCGCTTGCGGGGGAGAGGATCTCTTGGCAGGGAGTGAATGGTATTTGTATGCATCGCTGCTGCTGCAGTCAGTACGTCGCAGGGAACGTACTCTACTGCGCTGCCAGAGCAGAGAGGAGAGAGGGCGTTTTCTTCTGAGGAAGAAAACACCCCGGCTCTCACTGCAGCCGCAAAGGACATTACACATTTAACACAATACGTCCTGTACGCTTCTGTTCTCTGTCACTTCTGAATCATCTTACATCTGTGTGTGTGTGTGTGTGTGAGTGCATCTGTGTGTGTGTGTGTGTGTGTGTGTGTGTGTTAATTAACAGTCCACCTGGAATCCGTATGGGTTCCATCATAGTGCTGGGCCAATTTAATGAGCAGCTAATGCAGTTAAAACTAGTACCTGAAAATACAGACTGAGTTAACCTTCAAAGGCACAATTTCTCAGAGCTAAATAACAGACCTTTGCCACCTTCCCACGGTTGAGAAGGCTGATCATTATCATACCAGACACACAGCCCACATACCCAAGAACATTTCACACAAAGTGCACCAAAACAGTATCAGGTCCACCTTCTGGCAAGACAGGTTGACTAAATGAGGTTGTTAAAATTTATAAAGGCCTTTTTGTACAGTAAGTGTTAGTGTTATTCAATATAAACCTTGAATTTAACTATTTTAATTAATGTGTCCAAGGCTAATATGCATGATTAACAATGAAGGAAGATAAATGCTTATTACATACAGCCTAGCATTCCATAGGAAACACTTTCTTATAGAGGAAGTTGGTTCCCTTTTCAGGCAATCAAGCAATCTTATCATTAACTTTCAGCTTAGCAGCTACTAACCCCATTCACCTACTCACTGACTTAATCACTTGTGGACTGTATGGCCCCCCCCAAGGTAATGACAATCCTTTCCTCTTGCCACTAGGTGGCAAAAAGGCTCACATCTCAACAAAGAGCTGGATGTTTACTTGCATAAAATCTACCCGCAGCTCCAGGGTCAGAAGCAAGCACTCCTGTACTGTTTTTAACCCACCTGCTTTCGGCCCTGTTACATGTCATTTGTGCACACGCACTACCGTGGCTGGCAGGGAGGTGGGCCTCCTCCAGGGTGAGTGGGTCAGGGTGGCTGACTGGGGGCTTGCCTACAGGATGCCCAGGCAGGTGGAAACCCCACTGTATGTTTGGGTAAGACCTCAGTAACGCCGGAAATGTGCTGACTGCATTCCAGATCCTCCCTGACATACCCTTCTGCAATGCCTGCCGACACGTGAAATTCCACAGTGTGACCAGCCGGCAAAGAGCAGCCTGTGACCAGGCAAGATGGCCTCCGTGCATGCACACTCATGGACACGCACGTGCACACTCATGGACACGCACGTGCACACTCATTGACACGCACGTGCACACTCAGGCACATGCACGTGCACACTCAGGCACATGCACGTGCACACTCATGGACTCGCACGTGCACACTCATGGACTCGCACGTGCACACTCATGCACACGCACGTGCACACTCATGCACACGCACGTGCATACCCTGACAGTGGGCACAAATGTCCATAAACACAATCATAGCATATTCACTGTAATCACAAGCAGCAGCCAGGGGCATGCTCAATGTAGGTCACCCGTGAGCATGGCAGTTTGCATCTTTTCAGGAGCTACCTAGTTCTACAATTGGGTGCAAAGTACCTTGTGCAATTGGGCCGAGATACGGGTGAACCATAATAAAATACATGGAAAAACTTCTGCTAACTGAAATTTCTCACTCAACAAAGTCATATTTTAGCCAGAATAAGAGACAAAGGCAAGAACCCCAAGACTGACCTTCTTGAAGAGCCGGATGACGTCCTCGCTGATCTGAGACAGGCGCACGATGACGTTGTTGGTGTAGAGGTCATTGAGCGTGGCGTGGTCCCGGCTCTCCCTGCGCGTCTGGTTCAGGACCAGGTACCAGCAGTTCACCGAGGACAAGAGGTGCTGCTCCTTCCTGAAGGGGGTGGAGAAAAGACACGATTCAGAAGTGCGCAGGGTGCTCAGATCATTTTATCAGAGATAAAAACAGTACACCTCTACAGCGTCTTTATTCTAAGGTTTCCGTTTTATACACCACAAACACCCGCTCAAAGGGAAATATCTGTCTGATTGTGGCTTCGAAATTATTACTCAGCTTAGCATTTAATAATACACCACAGAGGGAGGAGACAGCTGAATAAAGCAAGCAACATCAACAAAGCAGACTTTACAAAACATAATTATAAAAGCTTTGCAAGCCAACCCAAACAAATGTTAATTTCTCATTAAATATTTTGGAGTTATTAGATTCTAGGTAAAGTATTATGAGTTTTGATTTACATGTTAAACACATATTTGCCCTCAGAACAGAAAGTAATGCAGCTCCTGGCCAATTTCACCATTCAGAGACACATACCGGAACAAGATCAGAAAGGCTTAAATGTGCTTCTGGGAGAGTGGCCGCAGCACATTCAGGTCTTGTGATGGCAATAATGAGGGCCAAATGGTTGTTCGCCTCCCTTCACATGTTAGTGTCTGATACAGTATCTATCTTGTAATTCCTTAAGGCTGCTGACCATAATAACCAAAGGCAATGTGTTCCGCTGAACGCGAGCAGCTTTCACAAGCCCTTCCATTTGAAGCGTATCGCAGACCCCCACCTGAATCAACTCTCAATGCAAATCAATCAGCGCACTCAGGAAAGAAGACTCCGCTCTGGAGCACCGGGGGGAGAACCACTAGGCTCGCAATTACTCCAGGAAAAGGATGGGCCTAAACATCAAAGGGATCTTCTCTGTGGCGCTGCTCAAATGTTTTCCGAAATGGTAATCACCTCTAATTAATTTGAAATCTGCCAGCTCTCTCTCTAATAACACCCCCCCTCACACACACACACACACACACACACACCAGTGATGCTAATGCCAGAACACAGATTAACCTCATTTTCTACTATACAAGAAGAGGAGAAGGACAGAGGTACACAACATCAGTCAGCCTCCAGCTGTACTATGCATCCATCTCCAAGATTTTTACTGCATTCAGAGGACTATAGAAGATCAAGCCCTGGATTCAATCAACAGATGTCCTCAACTTTTATACACAATTAAATGCAAGTGCAAAACAGTTTGGCAGATTCAGCCATCCTCAAAAAAAAAAAGTATCAACTAACTGTATTTAAAGTCAAAGGTAAGGGAAAATGTTGAATGAATTCAGGCCCAAGACAAGCATTCATTCTTCATCCTGCCTTTACGTAAATCATAACAGAAAGAAAAATAAAAGGAAATAGGTGGACTTCCTGCTTTTCTTCAAATGATTTTATCCTTTTTCTTCTTCTTTCACTTTTTCTACAAATGCTGTTTTAGCAATCATTCCCATTAAACAAAATCCAGCCCTTGCAATAATACTTTTCTTAACCTTTGCCAGTCCTTCAGCGTTGCACACTGGTGGCTTTTAAAAATTAAAGATGCTTGGCACTTAACAAGCGTTTATGTATGAAGAGTCATAGGGGAGCACACCTCTGGCCCTGAAAACACCCCAGGAGGGAACCAAGACACTAAATTGCCTCCGATATCACAATCACAACAGGTCTAGGGCTTCCCTGGCACGTTCTGTACCCATCTCATCAAGACAAGATTTACAGGTCTCTGACCAGTCTCCCACCCCTGTCTCTGAAACGCTGACGAGACACTGCTTTGCCCATGTAACCTCCTCTAAAATATTTACCAGCACACTTACGCAACTTCTGCACGGCGGCGTACTGCCCTGTTGCGAAAGCGCATTTTACACAGCCCAAAAACCCAAAGAGGAAGTTTTACATCCAGACCTGAATACGGACTGCACTGCTTTGTTGGTCGTTCTGTGGTCATTGAGTGTAGAGTGCACAAATGTCCACAGAGCACAAGAAATTAGCAGTGAGCAGAACATGCTAATGAGCTAAAGTAGAGACCAAATGATCCCAAAATACATAATACTTTGATTGCAGATTTCAAAATGGCTGCATAGGATGTTAGACAATAAAGGTATTTTAAATGACAGGTTTAGAAATTTTCTATAATTAAAACAGTAGACATAAAAAGAATCTGTGTCTGAATTTTTTCAGCTCGCCCAGCTGTTTTCCCAAGTAAACCGCAAATAACTGTAGGGTGCTGTAGCAAAGTCGTGGCTTGCAAATGGGTCTTATTGTGGCGGTGCTTACAATGCACCCGCGTGCTCTGTGTCTTCTGCTTGAAGTGGGCCTGAAGCCATTTTGTGGAGTGATCAGGGTACAGGTGAGTCAGCAGCCTTAGTGAGAACACCCCTGAAGTGCCAAGCTTGGTCGGTTACGGCCGTGAAGATGCCGCCCCAAGCGCCCGATCTGGAGGTTTTCATTTCCATCTGCTGTCTCCCGGCAGGCAAACTCTTAAAGTGCTTAAAAATGTTCTATTCCACATCATTGTGCACCCATGTTATGCAGTCATCGTGTAGTCAGGCCTTATCAATAGGACACGCTGGACACTAAAGCTCTGGGGGTCTCATCTACTAACAGAGAGACTGTTCTCCACTGTTCCCTTTCCCACTAATTCAACTCCCCAGCATCTTTTCCTCCTGGTCACTGTTTGCTATCACAGCCATCTCTCCCACTAAGCCTCCCTGGCACATCTTATCAATTCAGACAGAGAGAGGGAAGAAGCTGTTGAGAGCTGGAAGGAGAGAGAGACAGAAAGAGAGAGAGGAGATCAAGGAAAAGATAAAGAGCTTATTGCCTTAGTAGCAAATTCAGTGACTTCACAGTACCAATTTACTGAATCAGACGCATCATTGAAATAAGTCAGAGACCTACGATGGGAAGCACGTGCATTTTCTTTTGTTTTCGTACAGAGACTCTGGGTCTCGTGAAAGTCCTTTGAAAGCACTCCATGGCGGCGGGTCCCGGCTTATCTTTGAACCGGCATAAAAGGGGGCCAATCAAAGGGGGTGGGGGGAATCAAAGTGGTGGGGGGGGGGGGTGGGGTGGGGTGCGCCATTCCATAGCTGCCAGCTAGGACGGTTCAAACATGCTGCTTTCAGGCACGGCTACATAGCGCTGCCAAGCTGGACCCGGCATCTGGGACAGTTTCGGTGCCTCTTTATTTCGCGGATGCTGTCACGGTTTGATGGTAACCAGACATAGGGTGCCAAATCAGCCCAGTTCCTGCTCCAAGGGAAGCCAGGGAGGAGGACGGTGCAACCCTGCTGTGCTCAAACATGCCAGGCAGCGTGGACATCGCTGAACCAGGGTCACTGTGAACCCAATGGTCAGACCCAGAGCCCCTGACAGCAGACTGTTCACCTGCTAGAATCCTACCCAGGGTCATCGCTGTTATAATACCATATTTTTACAACAGACATCCTTATCAGAGGTCACTTACATTTTAATGGCTTGCATTTACAATTATTAATCATTCATCTATATCTAGGGCTGAAGGTCAGTTCAGGTTTGGTCTTGTGCACAACAGCAGCGCTCCAAGGAAGAATCAAACCCGTAACCCTTGTGCATCTCAATACTGAGGCAGTGTGGCATACAGCAGGTCCCTAAACATTACAGGAACATTTTTCCCCAGCACCATAACGGTGATTGCCTGTTATTCTGAAACTCTGTCCAGCTGAGCAGACCCAGCTAGGCACTCATTAGAGTAGCACAGGAACAAGCAGACTGCTGCCAGCACTCCCGCCTGTCCTGTGGGCTAAGGAAAAGGAACCATTAATAACTCATAACATTCTGCTTAGAGTCATTAGAAAGTAAACGCTCACATATTCATGAGCTGTTTAATAATTACTGAAAAGGAATTCAAGCATATGGCAATGACCATGTTAACTACATGCCTCATCCACACGCACGAATGCACACACACATGCATGAACGCAGTGCACAGTTTATCTTAATAAAGCTTTCAAAAACATCAAATATATATTTAATATATATATTTAATTTTTAATATATATTCCTTGGATAATTAAGAATATCCCAGTGGAAGAGATACCTATATCTTTAGGACCAAATATTTCAAACATTTGGAAAAGACTTCCAAGACAAATTAATTTCATCGGGTGCTCTGGCAAATTTATAATAAATTATGTACCATTCCAAAATATGTTGGCAAGAGTAAATATGCCAATGTGTCTATTTCTTTTAGCATGCAAAGTTTTAAGGCATCACACACCACACAATCTAAAATATCGCGGATTATGCATGAAAAGTCTGAAAAAAAGAAAAGAAAAAAAAAACCTTTTTGAAGCAATGTTGAAGGATTCATTTGCAGCCAGCACAGTGTTTCTCAGGGATAAGAGATAAAGAAGGTGAAGTGGGTTGGGGGGGGGCTCTGCTGATAGACTGATAAGCTGATAGACGCAGAGCAGCTGTGGCCACGCACAGAGCAGGCACCGAGCAGCCAGAGCCCGTCTGCTGCAGGGAGATACGGGAAACTCTTTAATGAACCAGTCTGGATGCTAATGCTAATCATTAACATAAACAAGGGCCTATCTCCTTCACACAGGTGAGGTTTCACTCCAGGATTATGCCAGCTGCTTTTCTTCTCTTAGTCATCACCAAAAGAGTATTTTGCCAAAAAAAATATCTTGTGCAGCCTCTTGTTTTCTGTCCATTTCAGCTTGTTTTGTTCACACTCTTTTCTTGCAGTCTTATTTTGGAGATACATATACACAGGGGATCAATGGAAGAGTTGATTTCGAGGTTACAAGTAGGAACAGAAGTCTCAGGTGTAAATCTGGCAGAGTCGACAGATTGAAGAAAAGATCAAGCAGACGAGTTTATGCTGCTCAGCGGACCAATGATATTCCACTAAACTAATGGCTGACACTAATATGAAAAATTTAAAAACAGGAATTACTCTGAACATAACATGTCAAAGAAACTGACTGATTAGAGCATGGATATTTTTCATTGTATCGACCCGAAAATGTACAGTGAATGATTTAAGAGCAAACATTAATAATGTCATTCAAGAGTTAAACATTAATAATAATAAGTCAGCACATAATCCCATGTCTAGCCAACGTATCCATCTTCCTCCTCAATCCCCTTATATTTGCTGTTCAGACCCTTGATAGGGACAGGCACCATATGTCCCACTCTCCAAGGCATGCAGCTACAAGCTGTCTGCAACCTCCCCATCGCTTTACACAGTTTTCACACAGTGCGTGGAAAACCTCACCAAAGAGCAAGTCCTAAATGCACTTTTGGAGTTTATTTATAAATTGCGGTCTTTATAGTCTTGGAGTCAAACGTAACAGTGTGAGACAGCTTTACAATGTTCTTTAGCGAAGTTAATGCAGTTTATAGAAAAAGGCAACGGGGCTCCAGTAAAGTACGGTTGGTAATCAAAGTGTCACCCCTTGGTAGCATTTCACTGGTGTGCTGATTTGGAGCCAGCTGATCTGCTGCCTGTGCGCACTAACCCTTCGTAGTGTTTGAACACATGCAAAGAGCATAATGGTTTTGAAGGACTAGTGGCTTAACCATGCATGCCTGTGTGTGTGTGTGTGAGTGTATGTGTGCGTGTGGGCATGTGCATGGGCATGTGCGCGCGTTCGTGTGTACCGTATGTACACGCACGTGTGTGTGCGCGTGTCGCGCAGAAGCATTGGGCCAAAACATCTGCAGCAACACGGCTTTCCGCAGTCCACCCGGGAGCTCTGGTGCAGACAGCGCACTCTCCAACAGCTGGGCTCAATTACGGCCGAATCCCACCCCACTGCCCCTCAGCCGCAGCACACCGGACAGCCAGGAGCCCTTCAGATGGCCTCTCCGCGTCGCCTCCACTCAGACACAAAGCAGGTTACAGCCGCGCGAGCCTCACAGACTCACGCACGGAACACGCTGCCCGCAGTCCTACTCTACAGTACACCGGACACGTGCCCGCTTCCAAACAGCAACAGCCCTACTCTACACTGGACATGTGCCCGTTTACTGCTGGCTTATACATAGGCAAAAAGACACAAAATACATACAGACTGTTGATTTTGAAAGTTCTGTTCACAACTGCAGGCCACAACTTTCTTTTGAAGACCTTTACAATGTCTGTCTGCTCGGTAATCAAACACCACACTGTGAGTGGTGCAACTGCTGAGATCAGCAAGCTGACAATGTACCCTGGCAGGTCTCCACCACAGAGAATGATCCATTGATTGAAGGCAATACAAACCTTGGGCGCTCTGCATTGCCTGGGCATTAGCTGTGCCACCCTGTATCCAACGGTGACAACCCCCCCTAAGGACACTGTGTTTTCAGATCTATTCATAAATAATTATTAGGCTTTTAAGCAGTTAGTAGAAATACTGGTTTTGCATTCCCCCCTGCGGTTCATATTCAAATCCTAACGGACATCCTTTGCAAATAACTTTACTTACAATATTCTTGAGCTTCAACTAGCCACACAAGATATGATAATTCCAGGTAAACTAATTCTACATTTTTCACTCCACATTTTATCACAACGCCAGAGGCATAACTATTTCCTCCACACAACACAATTTCCAGTTTTAAAAACGTTCCTTCTCGTGTAATTTGGCACACTGAAACAGCTCCTGTTGCACTGTTCCACTTTTTTCAAGGTGCACCCAAATTCATAGGTAATGGGATTGCAGAAATAGCCCAGCAGGGGCAGCAGGAAGGGGGGGGGGGAGCAGAGCGCCTCGGCACGCGTAGCACACACAAATTGGATAATAACTTTGACCTAGTTGAAGCAGAGCAGCAGTGTGGTTTTTAGTCACGGTCTCTTGGCTCTTCTCGCCCCACCACCTTCACCTCCCTCCCTCCCTTCCTGCCTCCCTTCCAGGACTGCATTTCCCAGGTTTCCTTACTTGAACTGCTGGTGCTCCCGTGAGCTGCGGATCTTGGAGGAGAAGCGCTCGGCCAGCTTCTCCAGGCTGCGGGAGTACTCCAGCTGGATCTCGGCCTTGCGCCGGAAGAACTCCTGCAGGTCTTGCAGCAGCTGGATGCGCGACTCGGACTGCTGCTCCAGGCATTTGAACTGCTCCACCAGCTGGTTACGGATCTCTGTCGAGAAACAAAAGCAAAGACGCGCGTCAGCATTTACAGTTCGCCCCGCAAATCGTGTGCGAGAACGCAACGTCGCTTTTCAAGCAAACGGTTCTTTCAACCCACATGCAACATGAAGAAACATTGAGACCAACAGTGCTGAAATAACAAGAAAGACCAATCAGGACTAAAGGCAAATCATGCATGCATGCAATGTGCGTAAAGTAGAGCACACTGAAACCCCTAATGAAATGTGTGCTATCCTTCACCCCTTGTTGATGTTGACAAGCAATAAAGCAACCTAATTAAGCCAATAATGACATTGTGGTGAATTTATATGTAATCTGCCAGCTGAAATCTACACAACCAGCATCTTCTGAGATGCTATATTATAATGGAAACTCCTTAATATATACAGAGAAGATGCCTGAACCACTATATTATAAATGCACTCCAGATTCATCTGGCCGTCATCCCTGATGCAGTGACCCCATCTCCACCTGACTATCTCTCTAGCCACATTTACAAACCACACAGTATCGGCATGGGGTGTACGCCTGTGCACAGAGCCTGAGATTCAGTCAAAGCCCACAAAAACATGATCTGTGCCCAAAGTCTGTAAACTTGTACAGTCAAAATAGAATGGAGAGAGAGAGAGAGAGAGGGGTACACATGGCATAGACAGAGACAGCAGGACAAAAGGAGTACAGCAGGCACAGGCACTGAAATTGAGCTTCACTTGGCCCAGCTGGAAACTGCAGCAGAGGTCCATTCCATCATCAACAGCATTATCATCATCCACATTCAAATCCAGCACAGCAGTCTGCCTCACTAGAGATCCCTGAAGTGCAAGTACCCTTGAATTATTCTGTGAAATAAGAACATAGCATTGTAACCTCAGGCATTTAGAGTGGAGTTTCATTTCATATCCAAAAACATACAATGAAAACCATTCCAAATAAGTCGATTGTTGGTTAAGACAGGCAGTGTTCCTGAGGGTCTCTAAAAGTGCCATAATTCTGTATAAGCTTCCCTGACAAATGAATTTCAGCTGCAGTAACAGCCTTATCAGAGCAGTGAGATTTCATTATGACTTTCAAGCCATCTGTTTCTCTAAAATAAGGCTACTGCATGCAGTTTTGTGTACAGACAAATGATAATGACGCATTTCTTCAAATGCGTCATTATCTCTAATAGACAGTCAGATATTAACAACGCATGGCCTTTAAGTAAACAAATATTTTTCGGTGAAACAGCAGACTGGGAAATATGAGGCACATACCATCTCCAAAAGGCTTATGACGCATTGCGCTTCACCCAAAGTTTGCAGCCTCCTTTTCAAACCCCAGAAGGGACAAGCTCGCTCTCTAATCTGAGTGTAGAACAGCACCACGGAAAATTTGGGACACAAGACAGAGGCTTCAGAACTGAGACTCCCCCCCCCCCCCCGAACCCCCACCCTCTGGCTCACCACACAGCAAACGGAGGACCCTCTCTAACAGCAGACTTATAATCATGAGCTCAAATGTCAACCAGTAGGTGCTGCAGACCGCTGCTCATCACAGAGGCTGGGGAAGAACCAGATGCCATTAAAGAAACATGACACTCTTTCTCCCTCTTCACAAGTCACTCAGTCTACCTGCCTCGGATTTGTTTTTAATAAAGCAAAACAATGCTACTTTTACTGAACTAATGAGTGACCTATTTTACAGCTGAAATCAAACTGAAACGACAAGCTGACACTGATAATGCTTCAGAACAGTTTTTTTCACAGGCTAAGATATTCTACTGGTGCCATCGACAAAAACTGGGTTATGCACACACTCTGAGAGATTCTACTAACCTAAATATGTCATTTCTGTTTGAATGTGCAGAGGGAGAAAAGGGTAAATGACAGCTCCTTGACTGAGCGCTGCCAACAAAAGAGAATGAAGAGCACACACAGTGTCAAAAATGACACCATATTCCAAGCCGCAAGGTGCACGAGAAGCCTAATGATGTCTCTGGTGCATGCTGTGTTTTGTATGCTGTTTGAAACCATTTGCATATGCTATATCAAAGCCAATACATTGGCATATCAAAGCTGGCTGCGAGGCAGTGCCCCTGACCAATGTTGCTTGGCCAGGGAACTGTTATCAGCAAGTTCAAATAACAAAAAGGCACGATGACAGTATCGACATAGCAAGATCTTAGGTAGACCTGCCACACTGCTCTTGTCTTTAGCTCAGGAGAATTCAAATGCCTTCTCCTATTGTACAAGTACATGTAAGATCGATTCATATGGTTCACTATCAGAGAGAGAGAGAGAGATCCCTGAAGTGAAAGTACCCTTGAATGATTCTGTGAAATAAGAACATAGCATTGTAACCTCAGGCATTCATAGTGGAGTTTTATTTCCTATCCAAAAAACATACAATGAAAACCATTCCAAATAAGTCGATTGTTGGTTAAGACAGGCAGTGTCTTTCACTGTTGCTGGTTCAACTCATTTCACTGGGTACTAAAAAGCAAGCATTTTTCGCTGTAGCATAACAGGCGAGCTTCAGTCCATTTTGCCTGTAGCTGCATATTATAGATGGAATATCAGACTATAAATGGAGGGGAAAGGTTCAGTGTGGACGAATAATTAGGCAAGAGGTACTGAGGAGTACTCATAGGACAACAACACAGGCCCTACGTAGACTGTTGTTTATACAGTCCTGCCGTGGACCAGCCATTAAAACAGTCCCCAATACTGGTTTAACAAATTAACCAAAAACTGCAGGGCACATTTTGAACATTTTGCTCTTCCAGTCAGTCCCATCTGGCTATCATTTGATCAGCAGGCCACCATCTCGTTAACCGTCCCTGCACTTCCTCGTGGATGTGGTCTCCGCTTCAGTCCCAGTACCACACAGGCCTACGGACCGATACCTCAAATATCGCCCCGGCCACAGCCATTCAGGGGCTGACTGGAGAACACTACTGAGGACATTATGCACGGCTCCAGACACAGTCTCCACCCAAGCAGGCATTCAGCCATTTTATTCTACTCCTTTAACCCTGCAGCGCATATCCAGCAACAAAAACACAGGGCCAAGAGGAACGCCCTAGAAAATCTGACACGATCCTCATGAATGGCAGAGAAGACGCTGTAAAAATAGGCTCGTAAATACGATGCCGGAAACAAACAGCAGCAGCGGTGGATCTGACAGACGAGCAGGAAAATAGGTCACACACCAAAGGAGCGTTCTCCCCTCTCCCAGAAACACACAGAACCACAGATAATTCCCCAACACTTTGCATTCCACGCATGGAGAGTTCTCCTGCGGCTCCTTCTGAACGCCGTGAGACGAGGATGATGAGAAAACACAGCCCGCGCTCAAATCCACCACACCGCCCTTCAACCGAAAAGTAACCTGGTCCTTGAAAAAGCACAAAACTGGTTGCAAGTGGAACTTATACAACCACAACCCCAGCTATGAAGAACGTACCGAATGACGTGCATAAGCAGCATTTAAGTCTAGCCCAATTGAAACATCATTACAAATCAATACCAATGAAGCAAATGCAAACAGACAGAGACTGCTTCCCTAGCTTTCTGTATTAAGCACTTGATTGTTGTTTGTGGTACATTTTTTAGAATGCAGCAATTAAGAAATGCAATGCATGAACTGCTGAGGAGATTTGAATTATCTAATCAATTATGTAAATGACCATTACCAACCCTTGTTTCTGGGCTATTTGCTAAATTATTGCATTGGAAAACAATGCATTATCTCAGCATGTGGGATGGGTGGTGCGGTAATTCAGCAATGGCTCAGATAAATAGATATGGCCTTAAGTGTAACCATTAATTCAAGGGTATCGCTTTCTTTTTGTTGGCATCTTTTTTTTTTTTTCATTGAGAAATCCAGAAATTACACAGGCCATGATTTCCACCTACTCTTTCCTTGTTTCGATGCTGATACTCGCCTGTGCCTTTCGGTGTGATGCTGTGAGTGTGAACGAGAGAGGCGGAACAGCTATGGCAGGAGGCATTACTCACGCCCACTGGTCAGAAAAGTACAGGGGAGTGTTTTTGGGAGACCCACAGGGCAGAAAAGAGCACCTAGTGGGGCTGGATCTGCACTGGTGAGGTTACAAGTCTTTCACTCATGGTGACTAAAGACAAAAAAAGGGCAGAACACTAAGAAACAACTGGTGATAAATCAATGAAATTCCTGACCAACCGGAATTTTCAGCCCACATTCCACCCATTTTGGGAGCAACAACCCAATAGGAATGCTCTGTCAGCAAGCTGCTTCTGTCTACACAAGACACCCACCGCCCCACATCCCCCACTTACTTTGGGGTATTTGGGCCATTGTAAGCTAGGACAGAACATGGAACATAGCAACCTCTATTTCACCACGACCAAAGAAGACCATAAAGAGATAAAGAGAAAGAGAAAAAGGAACAGAAACACACAGACTGGTGACAGAATGTGACACAGGAAAGATTGCCACTCCAAAGTTAGTTTCTCCAAAGCGCTCATGTATGACAGTGTGAGCTCCTGCTAGCTTTGCCACAATGACAGTCATAAATCACAAATGCATCCATCATTCATTGTCTTACATTCTTAAACCAAGCCGGTTTCATTTAAGAAGCAATAAATAGATTTCATGCAGCACAGGCATGTGGCTGCATGCTTACGTTTTTTCCATCGGCTACTATAGGAACTGCTTTTACGACCAAGGTAACAATTAAGTACCAATTATCTTTCAGACCTTGTTGAGTCTTGCATGAGCTTGATACATTTTCTAAATTATTTTCATTCTCTCTTCAGAATGACAGATTATGCATTATTATTTCATTGGGGAAATCAGACTGACTGAGCTAGCTGGAAAATCTGATGAAGGCGAGAAAAGCAAACCGGCTTAACTAATTGTTTTTTTCTTCTTTTTTTTTTCAGGTGTCCAGATGTCAGTTTCATGACGTCCGCGACATCCCCAAAGGCTTCTGCAATTTTGTGAGTGCACACCAATGATGTAAAGTGCAAACACTGTAAGAGGTTTATTCAGTTAAAGACCTCTACACCTGGTTGCCAAATATTTGACCTTTCCAAGACTGAGCCCAAGCAACATTCTAGTCCCCAGTGCTTCATCCCCATGGCTATATGGCAGGAATGCTTGCAGCTACAGTCAGTTCTGTTTTCAGAAATGTGCACCAATTGTCATGTTCTTTACATTATAAATACAGTCTACAAGCAACTGTTTATCTGTACAAAGATGCACACCATCAACTCTCAATAAAAGGGCACCATTATTAGCAACAATGAACAAGCCATTACTTAGAGCACAGATGCCATTAGTTCTGGAATATGATGACCTTTTATTTACGTAGTCAATTACACATCGTGCAGCATCCTATGCTCATGTAAACAATAATTAGGCCATCAATCAAATGTATTTTAGTTCTTCCCCTTACAGCTAATAATTAAGCAATTAATACCTTAAATGTCTTAAATAGTTACAAAATGTTATTGGCAATCTAGTAATGATACAAAAAAATGGTTGCAGAAAATAGAACTGATGATGCTGTGGTATTCATGAAATCTGTAAAAGCTTCCATCATCGTTGGACTCATCCATTGTGCATTTAACCATGCGATACAGACAGGCCTTTGTGGAAAGCATCAA
Source organism: Anguilla rostrata (assembly GCF_018555375.3). Classification (NCBI taxonomy): domain Eukaryota; kingdom Metazoa; phylum Chordata; class Actinopteri; order Anguilliformes; family Anguillidae; genus Anguilla; species Anguilla rostrata. The sequence goes on from NC_057945.1 coordinate 25,683,852, forward strand.
TCGACAAGGGTTCTCTCCGTCCTAAAAAAAATACACTTGTTTATTTCTGAATGGCTTGTCTGTAGAGACGCATAATGTATCGTTAAAACAGCCGCTGGGCTTTGGTGCTTGGTGGAAATGGATCCTTCTTGGTGGTTGTGAGGGCACAGTTCTGATTCTAATACTTCAAATAATTCCTCTTCCACTGCCTCACTTAAGGGGACAGGCTTCCCCAACGGCTCCATGGTGTCAGAGAACAGGGGCAGCATGATGGTGCAGTAACAGGAGCCAGTGGATTCAGATAGGGCATCCGTGTCAGCTATTTTAGATACAAATACATCTATACACACACATATCAGTAAGGAGTAGGCCTATTCACTTCAACATGTCATCTTACAGTTGTGTATAAATGTCCTACTGAATAAAATATGACTGCACAGATATCTGCACAGCGAGACTGAGGTTAGGGTGAACTCCTGAGGGAGAAGAGTCTTTGTTTCGCTTTTTGTTCTGTCACAAAAAGCCATGCGCTAATAAAAGGAAAAAAGAAGCACAGAATGAATGACGATAAACCAGTTGTCTCAAACCCACATTGATAGAACAGCCTTTTCTGTGAGTTACATGATGGCATATCATATCAACAATGGCAAATGCACCTCCACATCAGCTACCATTGTATTCAAACCCAATGAGTAATTAAAATATCCATTTGTAAGATTTTAATTTCATTGTATTATGAACTGAAAACTCACAAGTGCGTGTGGACTTTCTAGGTCCAAAGGATGTAAGGACATATTTCCCTTATTGCAGAAATTGTAAACACAGATGCAGAGATTTTTACACTGTATATTAACATGATATTAACACCGTTTCAAGACATCAGGAGTCAGAGCAGACATGATATCAGAGAAAGCAGGACTACAGAGATACAGATAAACCCTTTCGCTGAGCAACGGGGGGAGGGGTGCAAAATAATCATTTTAGATGATGATTCTTCTTCACCCAGGACACCTGCTCTATGTGATAATTCAAGCACAGAGTCCTGAGAACCACAACGTAGGGCAAGCTGCCTTCCTGGCTTGAAAAGATGGGGAACCTCAGAGAACAATGGCAGGAAATGGGAGAACCCCGACCTTCAACCTCCACCGAACCCATCGCTGCAGCTGCAGGACGTTAAAGATAATTGGACAAGCATGACCGGGAGAGGGGAAAATCAGGCCAGGGCCAGGGCTTCATAAGACAAGTTAATCCAGAACCTAATGGTACTCCCCAAAGTAATAAATCTCACTTCATCCAAGGTGTTTTTATCTTCCTTTTTGGTTTCCTACAGCCACCAGGAAAATGGTCAACAGATGAAAGATGAAAGACATTTCCATACCGTCCGATGCGAAAGCTTTCCTCACATGAATTATTCTCACGTGCGTACACCACACTGCGCAAGATTTTTTTGTATCCTCACTTAGAAGCAGACATAGTCTAACACACTTGCAGTGTTTCACTGACACGATGTACTTGTTAAAAGTAGAGGATGTAAGCTTTGCAGAATAGATATTTCAAGATAAACTTGTTATCATGCAAGCTGTACAGCCAAACCCACAAGCAAGTCAGTGCTTTGAAAAAAAGGCAGGTCTGCAAGTAAAAGGTGTTTTTCCATAGAGTGCAAATAAAATAACAATATTTGCTGTATAAAACAAACAAATCCAATTAGCTTAAAAGCATACCGATGAAAGCTTGAGACAACCCCAAAGTTTTCCCTCATTTGGGACAATTTAAACAAGTGTGTAAAACTGAATGAGGTTGCAATTATTACAAAACCAACAATGTTAAAATAGTTAATGTACTGTAAGTATAAGCCACTGAACCGTGCCCTAAGATCCCAGTGGCACTGCAGAGGTAAAGGAATTATTAAACCGGATATTTCTTCATTCTTCCTCATTCCAACTACTCTAGTGACAGACCTGTTGTGACCTCTGACCTTAGAGGAAATGAGATGCACATGTTTACATGTGGAATACATGTGTTCTTTCCTTCATGCACTGACCATAAAAAGGAAGGTTTTTGCTAATGAGCTTAGCTAGCATTTTCGCGTACGGTCTGTATTGAGAAAACCGCATTGTCTCCAAGGAGCATCACATTTGGAAAAGGCAAGGTCCCATTTTACCACTCACTACTGCTCTGTGAGTGCACCACATTTATGGAACAATGATAAGTGTGGGGGCTGCCATTTCAAGATCACACTAGACAAAATATCATGTAAGGATTTCACACATCTTTCTCTTTTGCTCTCTTTGCCTACAGGTCACATGATTTCACTCTAGCAATATTCAATCACATAAGAATATTAATGTTCTGTTTTATGTTATGTTATTGTATTATCATACATTATAAGTATGATATATGATACCAATCAAAAATTTTAATTAAGATCACAAAAAAAACACTGAACATTATAAAGATGGTATCACATAAAGCAATCGCATCAAACATAGTCATATTAAAAAGGAGTAATTATGCAGGACCATTCCTTTGCTACGATGACTTATAGTCTCCACCAGCATGGACAAATCCCTATAACCTGGCAGCAGAGTGAAGCACAACTCCTGTGATTCAGGAGGTTACATAACGCCTCCTGAAGGCAATTAACTTGAAAAGGAATATATTAACCTCCCATGGATGCATTAATGTCTTTTCATTAACCATGTGAGACCTGTGCACGAGGCAAGCCCTGGCTGGGGGGAGCGGAGGGTGGTCGTTTTGGGTTTTAAGACCTACTGTTGAGGTTTAAGGTCGAGGGGGGACTAGTTGTTTGGGATTTGAGGAGAGAAGGGGAGGGGTAAGCCACTATATGTAGGAAATACCTTCTCTGCCTGCACTTTAGAACTACAGTATCTCCATATATTTTGCAGACCAAACAGGTCTTCATTTTGTAGCTATACTCGTTTGCAAAAACTGGATAAAATGTAATATTTCTAGTCTCTTCCAGTGGTCATCAAATATACAGTATTTTTTGGTTTAATTTCTTCATATTGGTGCAATGAAAAACAGGGTAGTACAGCCATCAAACATGGCTTTAAACATTGGCTAAGCATAAAGGAACATTATATATGGTATCTCATCATACTGATCCAGATGATGGGGGGGTGAAGGGGGGGGGGGGGTGGAGAAAATGAGAGATGTCAGCAGAGCATATGTAGCATTGGGAATGCCTGACCCAAGCACATCACAATATGTGTAATGTGTGTATTACTATATTGTGCATTAAATTATACTCGTATATTAAATATGACGATACAAAAGATCACCCACCAGCGGTGACAATGTCTTCACAGAGAGTACAGCTCCATCCCGGCTTCCCACCATGGGAGTCACCGTAAAGGTTCTATACGTCTTCAGAGTCAACAGTGCACAGTTAAGCCAGGAACATTTCCCAAGAGCTAAATGAGTCAGTGCAAATATCAGAGCAAAAAGATTTAAAAGGAGAAGTGTTAGTGCTGAAATGCCATCCTTTTTATTTCTGGAGAGCTAAAAACGGTAACAAACTTACGATGGCATTCACGTTTGTGGAAAAAATAATGTCGCTATTAGGTTTCCAATTGAATTTATTTTTCAAAGTATTTACGGTTGTCATGTAAGTGCCTAGCGACGAGCCAGTGCAATAAAATTAAATTACCCCAGAAATGTGAATGGGGGAGCTATACGGGTAGTACTGTGCCCTGCAATCTGATTAGTGATTATGTAATGAACCCCAAACGTTCCTTAAATAATCAATGCATGGACTTGGGACTTTCTCTTCTTTTTTGAATCAAACAACATTTTAGTTCTTAACAATTAAGTCTATTCCTAAGTACATAACACAGGATTAAGGAGGTCTGCAGAGAGAGCAATCAATGCCTTTTGAAGCTGTGATTAGCTGCCGTTTTTTGAGGGCTGTAATTCTAACCATGGAGGCCTCAGCAGGGCTGTGCTTTACTGCCCACAGTACACCTGGACGCATTCAGAGAACAATGGAACCAAAATGCTGCATTTAAACACATCACATGCCCCAAACACATGCATATGCACAGTTTGAAACCAAACACAGTGGAATGTCTTTGTAAATATCTTTGGCGAGTCCCTAAAACATGTGCATTGTGTTCCTGGGTGCCCTGCTGTATAAATGGAGGAAAGAAAGAGTAAAATGTCTAGGAGTCAGCCAATCAGAGCACTGAAAAGGAAATCTGCCTCAGAAACAGCTTACACGGCATGAACAGAATACGCGAAAATGGTAAACCTGTGAGATTTTTTTTTTTTTTTTTCATTTTTCTTCCCCACATCTGGGCCTGGAAAGTGAAAGGCAAACAGCATCAAAAGGAATTGACTTCCTTGGTGACAGTATCCTGCGGCCTATAGCATGCCAGTATGGGACAATGCATACTCCTCACCGCAGCGTAAAGACAAAGCACCCGCCTGCAGTCAAACCTAATACACCTAATCTCCTACAACACCCCCAGCGCAGAATGGCTAACAACACAATACCCAGAACTCTTTGCATCCCACCCATGTATCAAAACTGGACTAATGATCAGGAAATTTATATGAAAACTGAACATCCGAGGTGGCCATCAATACAAAATGTGAAAAAGAAACTGAGGCTTTACTCAAACACAAATTTACCCGCAGGAGGGCTAGGTCTAAACCTCAAGGCTTGTCCTTTGACCATCTGGCAGAGTATAAGCTGATCCATACTACTGAATAGAACACAAACCAAAGATCTAAAAAGCATATGTGGGTCTTCAGGATCTTTGATCTTGATTTGAATATAGAAGTGCCTGTCATGAGCCATCAGTCTTATCCCTGGGCTAGACTAGCTCCCCCCATCCCACCTGGGATGTGTTCATTTCCCTTTGTCTCAGAACCTCTCTCCTGGGTTTGGCTAGTTCCCCCTCAGCCTCACACTCTCTTTAGTCTCTCTAATCCTTCTCTTCATCGGGAACATAGAAGCGTGCCAAGCTCTTGGCGCCTAGTTAATCTCAAACGCTTGATCGCTTTCACAGGGATTAAAATGAAGTGCTATTGCACTCATATCAGCAGTTGTCAGACGATACAACTGATGGAGCTATATATATGGTCACCATTTCCAGTAGTTATGAATCTTAATGAGGTAAAAAAAAATTTTAAGGCATGCCAGAAAAAATTCCTCTTAGTAAAATGTTTTTCTACTAAGCAATTAGGCCAATGGCTAATTCATAAATCGGCTAATGGCCAATTAACTAATCTGTGTGACAAAATATTATATTATTTGAGGTAAATACACAATCCCATAATACAGGCTCAAACGAGCATTTCCAATCATTTAATTTGCACATGTATAGTCTAACTTGACAGTTATAATTTCCGTATATATTAATTAATATAATTTTAAAGAAATGGCTCTGTTTATCCAGAAAGCAAAGCTCCAATACTCCTGCGAGGAAACAAAAGAAAACAATTCTTCCCTAAAAATGTCAGATCAAGATGCCCTTTGAGTCGCACACCGCACGAGGAAAGATTTCCAGACACCCATCAGCAGCATTGATTTTCCCGCACGATTATTGCAATTTCCTCGTGTAACACGAGCCGGGTGCTTTGGGGAAACTCAACGCCCCCGACCCGTGAGATGCGACCTTTTAGCGCAAACAGTCAGCCATCTCCAGATGCTGGCTCGGAGAAGCACGGGCGCGAAACTGCCGTGCGTGCGTCTCCCCAGCAACACACTCGCACACGTGCCAGTCCCTTGGGAAGGACTCACTTGAGACAGAGCGGGGGTGGAGGGGGCATGCAGGTTTTTTTTTTTTTTTTTTTTTTTTTTAAACGTAGTGACAAGACAGGTTTCCTCTCCCCCTCCCCCCCTTTGCTCTCTCTGACTCTAAACTGTGGCTCACCATGTAGCACACAGCCTGTCATTAAACCGCCAGATCTGGGTTCACTGCTCTGCTCTTCCCTGACCCGCTATGGCTATAAATAAAGGGGAGCTGCACCTTCCCAGAAAAGAGGAGCCACATTCAGAGACGTATTGTTTTAGAAAGAAGGACAAAAATGTGTAGCAATTTCAGGCTGAATCTACATGACGCAATCCTAATATAATTTGTCCTTACCTTAAAATAACCTTAAATCATACCATATTAGTGCATATGATCTGCATTGGTTTACTGCATGGAAAACAGTATCTTGCTGAATGAGCAACCCCCACCCCCTTTCTCAGTGAGAGCATTAGGCAGTCTACACTTTGGAAGCACAAATGTAAGAGAGCCCTCATTAGCTAAGGCTTGGCTCTTTCAGGAGAGAGCAAGACTGTCTGCTGGAGATGGCGGAAACCACAGAAGGGAACTCCTCCAGTCTGGTGGTAAACGGGAAAAGTGTTGACGGAAAGATGAGCTCTCTGCTGAGAACAGGCACGGTAGGGGAGAGCCGACGTTCACAGCCATTAGAGGTCAAGAGGAGACGAGAGGGCCGTGTGCTTACGGTCACGGCTGCTGCCTGCGCTCCAGCTCGCTGCACTTCACAGGCACGCCCGTAGAGACGGGCGCATCGAAATTAGAGCAGGACCCCACTGAGGACTGCATATCCCAAGGGACCCTGCACCCGCTGCCCTCCTTCCTGTTTCTGCTGGTATTTAAATCACTGAGCTGCAGAATTCCGGTGACAGACTTGTCAGTTCAATAACACAGGGGTAAAATTTTCAGTGCGAACCACAAAGGTATCACCCGTCTTGGTAGTAACCTGGCGTGCACCTTTGATGTGATACTTCCCGCTGTGTACAAACACCTGTCCGCAGTGACTCACCTGTTAACAGCTCAATTACAGTGTCTCTGCAAAAGGCTCTGTCTACAAAGCTGCCTGAGGGCTTAGCCACTAGCATAAAAGCACATGTCAGCAGACAACTAGCACACTAGTATAAGGGTATAGTATGCATAGGAGCACGGATATAAGCAAGTAAGACCTTCCTTACATGAATATATGAAACAGTCCCACTGATGTTACAGCTCAGGTTTTCAGTGGACGGTAACTTTCACGTGGTATCCATTAACACAGGTTAATTAATGAAGTATTCCAGGTCAAGCACCTTACACAGCAGGCATTCACCGCCACTATTTCGAAAAAAGTTTCCAAGTACGCTTCTGGAAGGCCTGTCCTCATTTCTGTTCAGCCAATTAAACCCTCAAGCCCAATTCTGTGCATAATCACTACGTACACCAATTATACACAAAACATGGACCACATGTAGATACTCTATCACATAAATGACTGAAGCCCTAAATGAGAAAACACCATTTTCACTTCTTTTTTCCATGACTGGCGAAAAACATCAGGACATCAGTGAACAATTCATGAGCCAAAAAGCAAACAACACCTGCAGGATTTTTATGGAGTGCTGCCATTTCTACAGGAACCCGCTAATGTTTGCCTGTGTGTCTCCGCGAATAAGCCTTTAATTTGCCCTGCCTTAAAGAAAATAATCTGAACTTCCAGTATCATTAATTATTCACAGAATTCTCTTTCCAGAAATGACCTGGGGACCAGGGTAAGAGATATGTGGAGCAATGAGAGTGCAGGCGCTTGCTCAAATAAACACTTCCATATGTCGGTCTACAAGAATGTACCCTAAGCACCAGGGCTCGGCTGGCCACTTCAGACACAGAGAGGAGGAATGCGCCACACAGACCTACACTGGGCGTGTGGTTTCAGACTACACAGTGCAATAGCCAGCCAGGTGAGAAAAGTATCCCACTATGGGTGTTTACAGTGGGGATACAAATTGTTCTGATGACATCGTTTTCACTAAATGAATTAGCAAACCTTAAATATATGTATAAAAGTATTCGGCCAAACAGAAGTCTGTGGTCGGCACTGGGGGACCTCCTTGTGTAGTGTAGCCTACTTGTTGGTATTTGCCCCCCTCCCCCTCCCCACCCCACCCTACCCCTAACCTTCAAATTCTCTCCATAATTTGGAATTGCCAATTGTACCTTGAGCTACCACTAAAATGCCAACCACACTGCAGCTGAAGTGTGAACTCCTTTTATGCAGCTGACATATATATATTTGTCAGAGCTGAGATATATAGCTCACAATCCACAGTATCTGAAGGAAATGTTACTTGTTGTAGGAAACAAGCTCATGAGAACTTTCATTTGTAATGGGAACTTCAAATTAATTTGTCCCCTGGTGGCAAAGTGTTCTAGGCCGGCTGTGATCTAATCAGTGTCTAAATGACTAAGTCTTTTCATTAATTGCTAAGAGCCATTGAAACATGTTACACTGCTGTGGAACACAGTTAATTTTGTAGGTCCAGAGGTAATTAGGAGTCTATTAATAGCTTTACCTTCACATTCTTCTGAATTTCATTGGCATATTCTTACTTTCGACATTTAGGATTACATTCGGTAGTCTACTTTTACAAAAGTTACTGCTCTGCAAGGTTTTTTTTTTTTTTGTTCCACATAAATTCCTCCTGTTTGGGTGTTCAGCTTTTGGTGACAATAAATCCCTAAATAATTTGACAAAGCAAGCAGTACCTCTATGTCCAAAGAATCTTTGTGGCCACAGAACTTGTGTGTGGGGGGAAATGGGTGTAAAATATTAACCTTGTGCTATCCAACTGTGGCAAACCACTCACTCTCAGTGAGAAAGGCAGTTTTTCTCTTTAATGTGAATCATTTGTTCATTTACCTATTTGTTTGTGGGAGGGTGTGGTTTTATTTGTGTGTATCGAGGGTGAGGCCCATTCTTACTCAGTTGATCACAGAGTGGTGAACTATACTACAGGATAGGATACTACAGCAGAAGTTTCATTTTATCGCACATGTCTGGTATACACCATCCTTCCATCCAGAGAGCACAGCATAACAATTGAGATAGGCCTACTACTTAATTGGTATTAAAAATATTCCCTCATTACAAACAAAGTATAAATTACTGTGAATTCACCATGAACAGCTGTCCCATAACTTCCTCAACCTAATCTTCTGGACCATGGACAACTGAGACAATGTCCAAAGACAAATGCATATTCCTGCACATTGTCAGTTTGAAAATAATACATCGTGTTCTGAGCCTGCACAGACTAAACATCAACATCAGCACCACCTCATCCTTCAGTTGATAGTTTTTTTTTTTTTTTTAAGTCACACTTTTGTTTTTTTTAACAGCATTTCTGCAATGCAGCTGTGCAGTTTCCAAATGCAGACCATGTGTCTGTTTTAACTAAGCCTGTATAGAGGGAGAAATGTAGGCATCTTAATCTTGCTTTCTTTTATGCTTTCTTTCTTAAGCTGGCATAAGCTGGGTTTTAGAAGCAATGTCTTAATGTGCGCATTTTACCCCCTACTTTCTTGAAGATTGGAAAGGTCAATTTGTGGGTGCGTGCTCATTGCTATAACCTCCTCTGTCACTCTGGGGGAGCACAGACAAGCACACACTGCTCCAAAACACATGATGTCAGCCTCTGTTTCTTTGCCTTCAGCTGCCCACCGGTTAAAGTGCATCGAAGGAGGACACTTCATCTGTAGCTTGGACAGGCAGACTGAGTAATACTGATTGACCACTGGTTTGTGATGTGACCCAGACCTACCACAGCCCCATAATGCATCTTCCTGTAGGGGATGCCAGCTATATGGCATGGTCAGACTATGACACCAGAGCATGAGACCCACTCACATTACAATAGGGTCTTAGCAGGATCAAAATAAAATAAGAGAAAAATTAATCACACAAAATATAGCCTAAGCCTATTCAAACAGAATCATTTGTAGCTTTTGGAAAGAGAAAGACAATGAATGAACACAAAATAGTTACATAAATACACAATAAAGGCACAAGGCAAGAGCAGCAGATGGAGCACAAATGCAAAACTCACTGTCAAAGTTTTCATAAGTTATTAAAAATACTGGCATTAAAAATACTGGCTCAAACATAAAGTGCCTTCAAATAGCCTATCTCTCAAGTAGGCTGTTAACCACAAAGGAAAAGAAAAGCTAACACCGCTGAAATGTCTGTTGCCAGTACATAGCATTAAACTTTTACATTACTGCCATTTACCAGACACACTTATACAAGTCATACAAGTTATATACTGCTTCAGCATATTTACTGAAGCAATTCAGGTTAAGAACTTTGCTCAAGAGTACAACAGCAGAACCTCATATGGGAATCAACCATACAACCTTTGAGTTGCAAGCCCAGTTCCCTACAAGCCCATTTTATTACACTCCCTCCCGACTGAACTTCTGCTCACATTCATGACTGTGATGCTACAAGGGGCCACACTCTTAGTTCTACCTGTACGTCTGATGCTTGGCAACAAATCCTTAAAAGAACTTCACTTTAGCAACTCTTAAACCCATTAGATAAAGTTATTACCACCTTAAATGTACCTCTAGTCACCTAACAGACAATTCATTATGTTACAATCACTTAGCAGATGTTAGCCTAACTGTTAACTGAGCTGACCTTACTGGTAGCATGAAGAGCAGCAGTAGAAAATGACTGAAAGCAAACCTGTATAAGGAACCACAACTGAACTGCAACAACATTTCTCATCCTATATTTACCACAAAATTATGAATGACCTACTGAGGTTATATAGTGTTAGAATGTGGTTAGAAAAAAAGAGCCTGGTAAGATTCTACAACTAAAGGATTCTCCAAGTTGTCATGCAGACAAGAAATGGCTGCTAACAAAACGTTTATTTAATTAAGGAGGAAAGGATTTAAAGAGCAGTGCTCACTTCACCCAATTTACCCATTTTACCAGACACCCCAGGGTGAGAACATGGCCAATGAGTTATGGATTATTTGAAAAGTCATTTGAAAATTGTACGTTTCATGCAAGATTAACCAAATGCACACTGGATATGATTGCTTCTCTGTTCATATTATAAATGAAGTTAAATTATGTATGATAGGATTCTAGTTTTCCCAAATATGCAAAGAAAATCCATTTGATCAAAATCCCTTGAGCACGTCTTATTTGAGCAATGGTAACATATTACTAAATGGATATTCTGACTGTATTGCTGCAGTCAGAAGTCCCTCTACAGACTCGTTCTACACATCAATGCGCAGTGCTTATGAGACCTTTGGTTTGTCCACTCCTGTTACAGTGTCTGCTGAATGGCTGCAGTTAGTTTGATTTAAGAGGCTGAACAGCAGAAACCTGATCTGAAATGTGTGAAAAAGCAGTTCTCACTGCAGCAAGGCCCACTTCCTGTAACTGTGTGAGAATTCCACATGCATGCACTCGCACGTCGATAACCACACAAAGCAGCATCAACTCCCACTTTAGCGTGCTGCTCAGTGGAGAGAAACATCAGTCCCTAGCATATGATAGAAGGTTCACTATCCTGGATTGAAGTTGGAATATTACACTGTTGCATGATTAGCCATGTTTATACTATATTATAGTATATTATATTACTCTGTTGAAACCTACTGTAGTAAATTGATCCCAGACAGCAAGTGAGGTAATAGAGATTAAGTAAGCCTGTCTGCTAATCAAATCAGCTCTACACAGAGGTTTTGAAAGGTGCTTTCTTCTGAATCTGGTTTCCATCAGCTGAATGGTTCGTTTTTGTTCAGCTGCAATAAACTAGACCCTGTGCCCATGCCATGAATGAATACTTCTGGGAATGACATCAGACTCTTGAGATGTATAAAGGTAATTATTATACACTGTATTTACCTGGAACAGATGTCTCTATGGTGGACTAAGATTTTAGAACAACTTTAACAACTCAAAAATAGCTAAACTATTACCGGACCTGTGTACTCTAAAGAGCACTGGTGGTATGGTACGTTTCTCCCTAAAATAAAATGACTTCCAGGGACAAAAATAAAATAAAATAAAAATAAGAGCATGAACATTGGAACATGCAGTTTGGAACATCAAAAGGAAAATGCAATGCAGTTACCAAGAGTACAGCCTTCCTTGATTTGTTTCAATTCATTTTTCATGCACACTAACAACTAGGCCTACTCTGTTTCCAAAAAGTTATCACAAGTCAACTGCTATAGTCATGAATCACTACAACACCACAGCATCTGTTTGTACAAATGTCCCATTTACATTTGGAATAACGTAGAAATAAACTAACAAAGCATTATCAAACTGTGAGGAGCACATGCTGTAACATATTGCCAATTTAAAAATATTAATGCCTCAGTACTGTCTTTCTGCATTCAAGCTAGAGAACAACAATTTGGTTTGCCTCAGGTTTTTAATTCCGAAAATTAGCAATGCACAACTGAAAATTGTGAATTTAGAAGCTAAATCTGCATGTAAATGTACAGACTGAAATAAAAACATACCACAGGGCTTCATTGACGTGGACAAGTAACAACTAAATGCAGTGCAACAAAAAAGCTGCAAAAGGTCTTTGGTTGGATTCTCTATTTCAGACAAAACCTTTGGTGATGGTGCACTCTCTGGTAAATGCCTGAGGGAAATAGTCTGGCATCTCCTCAGAAGGCAGAGTTTTTGTGAGTGCTGTAGAAGACAACCAGCATCACCCCACAAGTTGTAGCAGGTCAGGGACAGAAGGAGAGGAGAGGAGCCAGAAGATAAATAATGGACAGATCTAATAACAAAAAGAGCATCTCAAAAGACAAGCCAAACACAGCAGCCACGCCATATGGGCAAAATACACAAGTGAGTGGTTAAGAGAGATTAGGGTGGGTTGGGAGGGGGGGAACAGTGCAACAACTCAAAATGAGGCAACGTCCTTATCACACCAATATAGATTAGAAAGCACACATCCACGGCACACCTGCGGTCACATTTAATAGAACAACATGGAACTAAGATCTGAAAGAAGCAGACACATTAATCAAATGTGTGCATGCCTGTTAGAAAGAGAGAGCGAGAGGGAGTGTATGTGTGTGTGTGTGTGTGTGCGCATGTATGTGTGTGTATAGTGAAACCTCTCCTCTCATGTTCACACTTCCTATTATTCAATTGTTCATTAATCCCCTTAGCAGACAGTATTAGCAGTAAAAACAGTGACTGCCATTGGCTATACATGCAAAAATAAATTCTTCAAGTCAACAGTTTTCAGCCTGTTTTTACTAAAATATTCTACTGTAGGCAAATGAGCTTGCTCATTAGTATGACGATATTCTAGTTTGAGGCTTTTTGAGAAGTCGGTACTTATTGTAGCCTCTAGCACTGCTTGTTCGGTCTTGAACCTATGTAATTTTAAGCTATTTCCTCATCTTAATTTTTACATCTTACATTTTAGCCTCTTAAATTTTCAACTGCATTTATAATCCTTGAGACTGATTTTAAGAAAACTATCCACGGTTGCAATAACATTGGCCTAAAAGACCAACTCAATACCCAATACCTTCAGCAATACACTGCTGCTGTTTCCATAGCAGCCTGTTTCTCTTCCGAAGCCAGCTCCTCCCAAATCTATTCCTGTTCACCTAGAGAGCATTTGTGCCCAACAACCTTCACAGCAGAAAAGCTTTAAGGGTGCGAGAGTATATCAGCAGAGAGGATCATGGGACACACTATGAAATAAGGCATGCCTATTTAAACAGGAATTTACTGCACCTTCTCTCACCTCTCAGAAATGCAATGCAGCACGCATACAGTCTCTGTCTGATCATTTTGCTTCACAGCAATTATCTGCTTTTTAACCTTCAAAAATCAGCAAACCAGTTGAAATTGCTGCCTCTCAATTGTTTCCCTTCTGATCACCATTCATAGTGGTCCAATGGCAGCAGTTGTAAAGCAACAGTACAGACCAAGTTGTTGAGACCAATGCAAGTGCACAATGGCCCATATGGGCAGTCCCATGTGAGCATGGGAGAGAAAGCATCAGCTTACCTTCCCTGCCCTGGCATGCTCTCTCTTTCCGGCGAGGGGATCATCCAATTACAGCTCACCCTGTTCAAATGAAAAACCCAAAGGTTCCGGGACTCCACAGTTCCCCTCTGTTCTTCCTTTTTCTCCATTTAAATGCAAATCAGGCAATTCGTCAGCTGAAACAGCTTGAACATAGATGGGAAAACACAGCCGCTACCATCTTAACAAGTCCCTTCTCCATTCGCCATTCAAATTCTGCCTGCCCTCCAACAGTTCTCTCACAATGTGCCAATTCACATTCAAATCATGATGACAACTTTTTGGATCTGAAGGAAGGAAAACATTTATTTTAAACTGCTTGTACAGGAGTCCCATTTCTAAACTTTAGGATATTTTGCAGTTCAGAATTTGCTTATAAATAGCCTACATCAAAGATCTATACAACTTCTAATTACCAAATAACCCTCAAATGCATGCACATGTCTATGTCCTAGTACAATAGTAAACACCTGCCACCAGAATACTTGTCGTTACACTAGAACTGGGTGTCCCATCTTATCCAAAATGGTCCAGTATAGGTGGTGCATGTTTTCGTTTTAGCCCAGAACAATGACACCTGATTCAATTAATTATCTATTATAGTCTTCAATCATGACTGGACAGCCCTACACTATATTCACTGTGCTTAAAAGTGAGACCAAAGCCATTATATTACATTACATTGCATTGTGAAAATAAGCTTGTAAACTGCATGGATTTTCCAAAAGGTGTACTGCCGGGCTTCTGATGAAATTTCTGATGAAAAGTTCCAAATGCAAACAGAGCCAGGATTGTATATGTATTTTTTTCTTGACTTTATGCTATGCTTATCCATCATAAATCAAGTTCAGTGAACTTGAGATTTTTTTCAGCTTTATAGTAAACAATAACCATAGAGACTGTAGTTACCATCCACTATTTGTCATCTGTTTTCGTTTTAGGCGCATGGCAGGAAAGGGAACATAGTAGATCTAAAAATCAACTCCGCCTGTGCTGGCTGTGAACTCCCACCTCAGAGTTACGAGGCCCCAGAGCCTGAGCCCCAGTTTCGAAGCGGTGCTCTGCTGTTCACAGCGCCAGTGAGTCAGTCCGCCTACACCCCGGCAGGCTAGGACAGCCCCTGGGTAACGCACACTCGCGCAGGGAAAGGGAGAACGCAGAGCTGCTTATTCAATCGGGTGAAATTCAGCAGCTACGTCCTCTATGTGCTGCATTCTTTTATTTTGACGCATTGCCCGGGGGGGAGTGGGGGGTGGAGGGGCGGAGGGGTGCGCAGGGCGCTGGGCATATGAGCATGGCATGCCGACCTACTTTCTCAATGCAGGAGGGGGGGGAAGAAACACCGGCTACAGATGTCTCCTAAACACTTCCTAATTCCATTCTCTCAGGTCATTAAAGAAATACAGAAAAATAGCTCAGCGAAATGCAGGAAAAGCAAGTCATAATGGGAGTGATTGAGCCCTATGGAATGAGCAGGGAGTGAGCAAAGTTCATTCACAAAAGGACCCAGCGGACTTTGCCTCAGGACAGACAAAGTGTAACCTGAGAAATCCTGAGACACAGACTTCAGAGCAGTACAGAGTTAAGTTGTTGCAAGCTTGGCGAAGAGATGAATTGAACCATGTAATCCAGATTTTCATGTAGCTGAAGAGGTTGGCATGGGTAAAGGTCACCTTGCAATTACATTAGCAACACACCGAAAACCAGTATCAAACAGACAGACAGGTGTTTTTATTAAGTACTTTCATTGCACTGCTACACTGCAGCGTACTAATGGAAATTGGAAACAAGGAAGTGAATGGCATAGGATTTAGTCATGTTATGGTAACACCTCAAAGTACATTTTAAAAACAGCTATAAGATCATACAAAATTAATAAAAATAATTTAAAGCTATACCTATATTTTTCATAATGCCTTCATGTATCATTTAGTTATTAACAGCTTTTAACAGTGTGTATACATTTTAACAGTAACAGTTAATTAAATAGTTGAATAGTATTACTAAAAGACCCAGCAGGGATAGTTCTTCATAAAATTATGTTATGGGCACTATTCACAGACTCTATATAGCCTAAATGAATATGTTAACGTATTGAGTATTGATGATCAGCTAAATATCTTAATAGAGTGACTTTATAACCATTTGAAAGGCTGGGAGGTAATTTCCTGCAACTTTGAGTCAGTGGACTGGGAGAGAACATCATCCACTGTATGATAACATTGGGACAGTCTAGGTGGATGACAGACTATTAGCATGAAAGTAGTTCTCCTGGATCTGTGGTGACATTTAGAATCAGAGTTAGTGTAACTGAGGGACAATAACGACCATAACACAGCAGTCTCTGATGAACGTATGCTACTTCCAACAAGCAGAAAAAAGTGAGCAGACCTCAGAATCATTCAATGTTCATGTCCTATAGACCCCAATCCATCACGACTGCCAATGTTAATCTCGCCAGGTATAGCAATCTGGCATTCCGTGGATCTGTCAGCTATGAAGCTGTGATACTTCCTTCCCTTTTCACACAGACATGTGCCAACAGTCACATAAACCAAAACATAAACAAATCACACACACAGGCACACACAAACAAACACACGCACGCACGCACACACTTTCTGTCTCTCTCTGTCTCTCTCTGTCTCTCTCCGTCTCTCTCCGTCTCTCTCCGTCTCTCTCCGTCTCTCCGTCTCTCTCCGTCTCTCTCTGTCTCTCTCTGTCTCTCTGTGAGATGTGTCATTTCAAAACAGAAAGTCATCGCACTGCCTTCACACAGTTCTGAATGTGCCACAGTTATGCAGCCCACTGAACAAAAGACCCGGAGTTTCAATCCCATAATCCCCTCAGCATTGGTGGCTCCACATATATTTTAGCAGCTGAGGGTGAGCAGAAACCAATTCTCCATAAATTAGCATCATTCTCCCTTCCTCCTTGCCTAGGTCCTGGTCTCCTTAGAGAGGGCCATTTTATGAAACGAATGTTCTGTGCCCATGGCATCCCTAAATGCAAAGAGCATAACTGATGGCTGAATGCACAAAAGGGCCTGTAGTCAGCCGAGCAGCACTGCAGCCAGTTGACTGATGTAGGCCATGCTGGCAGAGGAGTGCTAAAGGATCCAAGATGCAATTATAATGAGCTTAGCCATCAGATTTAAAAGTGAGAGCTTAAAAGCTCTTCATACACACTGGGTCTCTGGAGTCAAAGGATGACAGAGAAAATTCTCTCTCTCTCACTCTCACACGATTCTGAGGCCGTTTCGCACATGTCTGTAGCAATTAGGAGGGTGTTAAACACTGCCACTGGTGTTCAGACCCTTTAGGGCTGCTTCACTTCATAGAGCCACCCTTTATCAAGCATGCTGTGCTGTAATCACAAGCCTACAGCGGCTGATCTATGGTCCACAGCTACCCTACTGCTCCTGTTAAAAATCAAGCCCTCCCTCTTCTTCCCATGCCCTTTCCAAGCGAGGCCCCCCCCCACTTATCAGGTGAACACATCTGCTGAGTAAGAGATAGAGGAGCACTGATGTTAGCATACATCAAGCTTTCCTCAATGAGAGAAGATTGCCAGTGGGTTACATTAAAAAAAGACATGTTTCATTATCATCAATTGTTTCTTCCATACTGCTCCAGCTCACTCTCACCATTGAGCAGCAATATTCACTGTGCCCACTGTGTCATGTTGTTTTCAACAACGGCAGGACTCTATTTGTTGTCAGTCACCAGGCAATGAACCCAACCTGTGGTTGTTTGGGTCACATGATTCTGGTACAGCTACTGTATCATTAATAAATGGTCACACGATTCTTGTCTTGAGGCGTGGCATAGATGGGTATACCATAGGGCTCGATGCAAGTGGATGTATTCAATGAGAGATATGGGTTAATTTCCCTATCTAAAAAACAGACAACCGCCTCACATTTAGCAGTGCAAAGAATCACAGCTTCCTCCCATAGTGCCAGCGCTTTTCCAGGCATTTTTTCTCCCTTCACAACCCCCATCGCCTTAACAACCATCTCCATGCCTTTATTATTCATGCTGCCAGCTTACATTATTTACAGTGTTTTTTATAGTTTGCTTTAGGTACGTGCCGATCCCTTCCCACCCATTCTTTCAAAATCATAGAAGTCTTTTTTTCACGTGATCCTGACAGCTTGCCAGTGCTTCTCACAGAAAGAAATTTAAACTGTGATTCTACTGCGATCCTCAGTGGCATGCTCTCCAAACAGAGACCAGAGTGGGGCCATTCAAAAAATACATCAGCAGCTTTGCAGCAAACTACATCAATGTGAATAGAAATTCAGCTGTTAGCAGTACAGAAACTACAATTGTTTGAAACCGGCTGGATTAACAGGACACACTGAAACCACAGCAAGAGGCTGGCACCATTCATCTGGAAGTGGTGGTGCATTTAATTAGGTATTATTCAAACAGCACAAGAAATGAAAACATACTGTACTGGTACACAAATAGCCAATCATACCATGGCTTTGGCTTGAAGGGATATTTTTTAAAAATCATTATTTGACTGGATATTCCTCCAAAAATCACTAACTGCAGGGGTGATGGGGTACCCCTCATGGGCAGAAAGATGAATGGATATGCACTCATTTTTATCCTTGCACTTTTTATCAGTCTGGATGAATAAAGCAGGAAAGAATCTGAAATGCACAGAGGACATTTCTGTCTAGCTCAAACCAAGATCATTACTGAGGTTCTGCTCAGCATGTGCAGCCATTTCTGAATTGCCCACAGTTCACTGGTGTTTATGCAACAAAATGCATTCAGGCTAATACAGACAAAGCTTCCACTGACAGTTCTTTCACAGAACAGTAACAAATACTTGGTGTGGTGAAAATACTCAACTGGGAATGGACTACAAATCCTTCCTGTAATTTTTAACTGTATAATGTCTTCTCATGTTGTGCTTATCTCAGCATGTCTTGTGCAAAATAGAAACTTTAAATGTACTGTGCGAATAACCAGAACTATTATATGCAGCTCAAGTGTTGTGAATAGAATAAGATTACAAATTCTAACCTAATATTAGAACTTCTTCCCATAAAACCATGATTTGTTTATTTATATTAGCTGGTCTAACACAGACTACTCTGGGGGAAAGATCCTTCCTAAATACAAGTCTGTGTCCTTGTGGGTCAATAGGTTTGCTGTCAGTTTAAGGAACCCATAAAGAGCTCAAATATCAACATTTAATGCATGTATTGATCCTTTTTTGTGACCAATTTATTCATTAAATTAATATTTTTATGTAATAAATAACCAAATAGAACATGGGAGATGATAACCCATTTATAATGTGGACTGAGCGATTTGCCATGGTTGCAGTTTCATATATTGGCTTGTATAATACTCTGTTATCTCAGGTGGCATATCCAGTTAAAGTACTAGTTCTCAGTGCAGTGACATGCTCCACACACTGCAAACTGAAAAGATGCAATGATTTCACAAATTGGTATGATTTCGGTCACATCGCTTGGCTGCTTGTACAGGTGGAAATGTACAGAAATGCTCCACAATCGGTTGACCCACACGATTCTGGTATGGACACAGGAGCTATTGCTCAGACATCATAGATAAACTGTTACACCACACTACTTACATTTGAAGCAGGCTAAATGAGCAACTTCCACAAAGCATTGGCAATAGGTGCATTCCACACCACTAGATGGTGACAAGGCGCTAATAAGAGCCACCTATACAGTCACAGTCTCTGAACTAGGTTCATTCCGGCACATTCTTGTATTTATTTCTGCCTGGTATTTCCCTTTCTAAAAACAACGCAGGATACAAGTCAGTTCCCAGACCAGACACAGTCTAGCCTTGTCTCCAGGACTCCACATGGATACCTTTCATGGAGATGACCAACAGGGTCAGGAAGCCCATCTCTCAAAGCGGCCTCCATCTCTAGGGAGATCAGCCATGAAAAAGCACTCCCACTTAGGACAGATGCTCATCTCCACAAGCCCTCAGGGCAAGTGGGACAGCCCTGTGCATTTCAGCCCCAGAGGCTCCTCCCCACCCTGCCAGAGATTGGGCTGTTGTTACAGACCCCATGTTGCCAAACAGACATCACTCAGCTAGACTCTAGAGGCAGAAACACAGGAGCAGTATGGAAAGGTACAGTGCTGTGTTAGTCATGTGGATAACTAAAGAGAAGGTTTATGCCTGTTTCACACAGTGCGTGCCACAAGATCTAATATCATATTAGGTGGAGCACTTCAACTGTAGCCTTCAGCAAGATGCATAACCTCAATTAACTCACCAAATACCCAGCTGTCTAAACGGAAAATAAAATGATCATTAAAGTTCATTATACATTAGTGCATTAATACACGAATCGAAACTATAGTTCTGTCCCCGTAACTGAGTCTGTAAATCGTTCAAAAGAATGAATTGTAACCTACTGTGTATGTT
This sequence comes from Anguilla rostrata, assembly GCF_018555375.3. NCBI lineage: Eukaryota > Metazoa > Chordata > Actinopteri > Anguilliformes > Anguillidae > Anguilla > Anguilla rostrata. The sequence goes on from NC_057945.1 coordinate 25,704,131, forward strand.
TGCTCTCTGGTAAAGGTGAAAGTTGTGCTGTTTATGGTATACTTGGATTGCCAAGTTTTGTTGCTTTCGCATTGTGCATCTTGTGAACTGACAGTAGTACGTGCCTATTTTACGTTTCATATTTCTGGTTAAGTTCACATTTGACCCGGTTTATACTGGTTTTCTTTAAGGCCGCAACAAAGGGCCGCAGAGCGTAACAATGGTAACAATTGCATGGGCTTGCTCTCGAGGTCCACCCATATGCGCGCAGAGCCTGGCAGACTTTCAGTACAAAAATCTTTCTACCCAGCAACATCGCGTGCTGCAATATTTGGCTCACAGAACTGACACAAAATACTTCAACAATGCAATGACAATGAACAATTCAATAAATATCCCGCAATACGTCAAGTTACACGTTAGGTTACTGTCCCATCTTTAAAAATTAAAATTGCTCGAATAATTATCGCAGACAACACAGACTCTGGCAAGAGTCCCGCACCTCGGCACCACGTTTATATTAATCATAATTACTACTGAACTTACATTGACCCTGGTCTTTTTTGAAGAATATACGGCCGGGCCACCAAATTATCTAAACAAGTTGAGACTATTATCTCAACGCTAGACAGTGCACACATTTAAACTGTTCAGAGAGACTCCAGTAAGGGCTAAGGCCAAGTGGTGCGGCTAACCTACGGGTTGACATGCGATTGTCAGCTACACTCAGCCACAGTCCCTCGATAGCGACACATCTGCATGCCTTCCTAAGAAAGCAATGCACAATCTTGCAAAATAACATCGTGCGTAAATGTTTCGTTGATGATGAAATTATACGCAAAATTAATGTTCCAAAACCGACAGCCCAATTATCAACTAGATACATGGTATGGTGGCTTCCACGTTTAAACATTGCTATATGGAAAACAACCCTTTTTTTCAAAAGAGCATAGCTCATTTCGTGGGAAGCTCAACGCAATGTATGTTTTAACAAAACCAACCTTTCACTTGCGTCTCGTATTCTCCTATGATCTCCTTGTCCTTCTTGAATTTAGTTTGAGATGACATGTTTCCTGAGGTATGAACGGTACGGTCCAGTGAGATGTCTTGGCGTGGTAGAAATCTTCGGCTCGATCAAACGTGGCAGCGTGAAGGGTTTTATTTATTTTTTATCTCTTAGTCTTTTTTGTCCTTCAGGTTCACAGTGCTTAAGATTCAGATTGTCCCGCAAAACACAAACTGCAAATCGTCAATATATGCTTTCGCTACGTAAAATTACGCTTCTCTGTGAAGTAAGCAGTATTGTTTCAACCAAAACTTTGAAGATTCACTTACGCTCACCTGCATAGGTCTATTTAGGCATCTACGTTAGCATGGAGAAGTGCTACAGTAGGGCAACGACGGCTCCTCCTTGTGATAGCATGCCATCCAACGCACGACCTGGGAGAAAAAATCCTTCTGTTTATCCAAGAAAATAGGTGGACTGTAAAAGATTAAGCTTTGTGTGCCGTTCCATTCTTTAGTCTTAAGTTAAATTATGTCCTCATTATGTCCATAATTGAGCAGCTGTGCACGCAGGCAGAAGATGTGCATCATTAGAACAGCTCCGCACACTGAAGAATTTTTTTCCCCTGCAGGATGAAATGAACTGAGGCAGACGTCACATCGGACTCCTCCCACTGTAGGAGCACCCCCCCTTATATTTTATAATTACAGCCTCGTGGCTGTGAATGGGACCAGGCAAGTGTGCATGATCGAAAAATGTTTAAAATTGCAGGAAAATAAATACATTGAAGCACTGAAAAGAAAACACCGTATGCAAGTATTTGTTCGCCTTTGCTAGTGGCAGAAAACATACTTCCCTGCCGTCCCCGAATGCAGCCCAATGTTCCACATCATTATTTTTTCTGAAGGATAGGCTATATTAGTCCCGTCCTGAATGATACAAGAGGTTGAGTTTTCGTCTGGCTTACGAAGCCCACGAATGTGGCCAAACCTGGTGATGACTTTTAATATGACAGAAACAAGTGCAATGCACAGCCTGTCCCTGGTCTACAGGTAGGACCCGTGTGAAAAAGGGCTCCTACCAGCATATCATATTGAAATAAAATTGTTGTTTACCAAAACATTTGAAATTGGAAACACAATAATGTCTCTGTACACAGGGTACCATTGTGGAAAGATTCAATGGTATCTAAGGTATGTGCTGATCTACTGTATGTATCAAGTTCATTCATTATGCAGTCACCTAGTGAAAATCAGTCTGTTACAACACAGTAGAAGAAAGCTTGTTGCTGCCATCACAAATGCATTAGTGTACCATTATGAGCTGATGTAAAGAGGAGCTCCTTGAGCAGCACTCTCATTGGCCAAAGCCATATGGCAGGGAACTGGTCTACAGAACCTGTTATTCAACCCGTAACTCAAAATTACACTGTGTTCTGTAAGTTGAAACCCCTCAGGGAGAAATATAAAAAACAATGAGTATGCCTATTTTCTCTCCCAATGCCTCCTTCTACCTTTCAGCTTTGTTGCTGTGCTTGAGATAGCAGTGCATCAAGCAAACAAAAACGATTCACCCTTAATAATGCCCCCCCCAGTCAAAATGTAAGTAGATGAACAGGGAGACATTTCCTTTCAGTGGCACTCTTGGAGAAGTGTGGCATAAACTGTCCCAAACAATTCACCCACAGTCTTCAATAAAATGAGGCTCTGAAGAGATTGTCAAAGGTCAGTCAGGAGGGGTGAAATTGCCCCCCTGGCCACCCCCACCCCTGACACACACACACCATTACAGCCACCAATATCCACCACACAGAAGGCAATAGAAAGGCCTGAGTGACTAGAACTGGCTATTGTGCTTTGCAGTGAATTTCCACACGCCACTCACAGAACCTGTCAGTTAGCTCACCTTGACTCCAGGGGCATTTTGCAAAGTCAGGTGATGCCTCGGATGTCAGAAATACTAACTGACAAACATCTGAAATGAAACATGGTAAATGTTCTCAATACTGTGTGTTACCATAGTTACCCCCCACCCCCCGCAACCCTAACCACCCCAACCCTCCCATCGCCATATCCCCCAGCCACACTAACACACATTACTTCCATTGCAGTGGACCCCATCAGCATTCAAAGCCAGATGGGGTGTTTTCTCAGATATGCTACCCCGGGTGAGAGAGAATGCCTCTGTGTTCATTCAACTCACCCCCCACACAATAATGAGTTCAGACATGTAGTGGTCAGAGAAACACTTGAAATGCATATACAAGGCTGTGGACGACCATGTTAGTTTGATATGCACGTGTGGGTGCCTTGGGGAGAGTGGGGTGAACAGACTTGTGCTAATTGGATTCTGTTCTGCCTCACACATGTGGCGTGACCAGTCTTGCAGGGGCTTATCTTGATGCATGGAGTAGCTACTATGTGGGCTGTCTGTCAGGGTCACAGTGTTGAGACTGAGGCCCAGGTTAAATCTGAGTACAGAGGGCCAAGTTCTCACCATCCAAAATCATTTTAGCTCACTGTTATACTCTTGTTGATCAGTAATAAATATTTTTTTTGTATTTGTTCCCATAAGCTTATGATGTTGTCTAGGTATTGAAAAAAAATATATATCTGCAGATGCTCAAAGTTAGGAACAAAGCACATGATGATAATATTAGGTATTATGAGAACAGTAATATGATGATGATGATGCAGATTACAGCAACCGCTTGTACTCAGATTATAACTGGAAACATATTCACTGTGAGTTGAATTTGTGGCTGTGAGGTCTTGTGACTCTTTTTTCTTTTGTTTATTTATGAATTGTTTTGTTTTTCCTCCTTTTGCTTTTTTGTTTCCTTTGCATGCCCACCATTCACTGTGGGTTTCCACCGTCCAACTTGGCAAGCTTCAGTAGCATTGACGGCGTTCCCATGGAATGGCGTCAATAAAGGAGCGCTCACAGAAATTACTCCCAGCGCTTGCCTGGTCCTTCTGCTTTCAAAGAAACAATAAAACTAACAGCATAACGTGCGAAAGATCCCCAGATGGTTCATTCTGATTTGGGGAATTACACCTCGGCACAGACTGTGAATTTTGATTGCTTGAAAGTTTTAGCACCAGATTTTTTCAGAAATGTGTCAGCACAAAACAATCAGTGTTACAGGCATAAAATTCATCTATCACTTTACTCACTAGAAATACATTTGTGGGATGCTTCCTTTCCAATGCTTTCTATCAGGGGTAAATATATTCAGTAGACAAAAATAAAGTTTCCATAGGTAAAAAAAAGCAAAACATTTTGGGGAATGTACAGTGATGGGGATTGCAATCTTAAATGATTTGCATTTTGTCCCAAAACAATTTTTATACAATAATATGATATGAGCGGCATGAGTATTCTTGCATCAAACTGGCCTCCAGTATAACAAGCCTAAAAGCAGTTTTCAATGCAAAATGGCACCTGTAAGCACGAGTCACATGTGTTGTCATTAAAAGCACCATTTAGGGTCCCACCGCAGGCAATTCAAGTAGCTTAAACCTGATGACTTGCCCCTGACAACTCCTATCAGCAGGTTGTGAAGGGTTGTGGTGTAACTTGCCTGAGGGTGACTCGATGCCAGCTATCGCACACTGTCATGTGATATTCAGGCTGGAAGGGAAACTTTACTGTGACCCGCACGAAAATTTAGCCCCGATTAACTGTGTCTGAAATTTGGGAGGTACATAATTACAGTTTGCTGCTTTATGTTTTTGTTGCTGTGGCCACTAATTACTTTTCAGCCAAGGGTTTTGCCGCATATTATTTGTTTGGGATTTCTAAGGCTTTTTCTGTATGCAGTTCATTGATGGGACCCACCGAACCCAGTAACACGAGAGATTTGCACTTTTCACAGTCCCATAAACTATAGTTGTTGTCACACATGCACACATGTTGTTGTCTCAGTCCTCATTTTTTTATGGAAATTTATAAGACCATTGTATTTTCATTCTGTAGCACACCCAAGTTATCCTAGCAGTTTGTAACATTCTCATAAACATTTGCTCGACTTTTTAGGTGTGAAATGTTTTACGAAAGCGGTCCTTAGCATTACATTAAAATGAGAAAAGATCGCACATTACCCTCAAGAGAATTATCTGTCTGTTGTGCAGATGACAGCAAGTTGCATCGCTCTGTGCCGCTCACATTGCAATTGTGCTAATCTGGGCAAATCTGTACGTGCATGCCTCTTTCCTGGAGATAATGCACACAGGAGTAGGCCAAACAGCTGTCTCCCAGCATTCTGCTGTCTCAGGATATTTTCTGGATGATGAAGCCTTGCCCAGGAGGAAATTACAGCTGGGTTCACGAGAGAACACCCTCTGAAATTCTAAATGGTTTATGACAGATTGTGGGTCCTGCGGTTGTATTTGATTTTTACCTCTTTGCTGACCCGCACATGTCAATGACTTCTGTAACTTCATGTCCCCCTGTGGTGATGCTAGCCATTTTGTAAGTGTTACATATTTTCAGCTTTTTTTCTCATTCTTTTTTAAGTCATAAGGGAGGAAAGTATGATAAAAACCCTTTGAGTCACTTGTTCAATGAGAGTTCTGTGGGAGATTTTTTTGCATATGTACAAAGTTTCTTCCTAACGGTCATTATGTTAATTGGAGCAAATGTCATCACTGTGCATTCTTGTGAAATGAGACAACTGGGTGCCTATAAAGTAGCCGCAGTTAATTTCACCTGCGATGGTGGTCAGCTGGGCATGGGGCCCAGAGGATCCAGCCAAGGCCTCTAGGTGGCCCTTTGCGATACTCGGAAGGATTTCTGCCTTTTGTCTTGCAACAAAAAAGTCAGCAGAAGCCCCACCGCCTCCTTTCTCTGCTCATTGCTAGGCATCTCAGGGAGAAAGAATCCTGGGAAACTATGACTTCACTGTTTCTGAGGCACAAAGATCCATTGTCCAGGGCCCCTCACTATTTCATTCGAAAGGGCCTACTGGAGCTGCTGCTGGCCTCCACCAATGCTGGGACTCTGGGCAAAAGACAATGTCAGGCCCAGGGATTCTGTCTGCGCCACTGCGGCAAAAGGAATCTGAATAGCGCTGAGAAAGGATGGCTGGCTCAATAGAGGGGGATTTGGTATCTTAAAAATTTCTTCATTGCATAAATGAGGCCAAACTTGTTAGAATGGGAAAAAAAAAGAAAGGCATATTTCTTTTCCTATTCTCAATTATCTATCATTATTTAGACATGAAAACCACTGTCTATAGGGATTACTTTCTTTCTAGAACTATCTGTCAGTTAGTTTTATTGGCATAGTGGTTAATTTGTAACTATAGTTTTGATTCTTTCTCTTTGATTTAAATTATTCTGCATTATTTATCATAACATACATTTACCAAATTATGTATCACTTCAATTGTGGCATATGCAACAAATGAACAAAATTAAAAACAACAATTATGTTAAAATAAGCATTAAAAATGGCAACCATATTTTAAAAAGATGACAGAATAGGTACTGTTCATCCTCTAGTGGTACAATACTGGTATTGCAAGAGCTTCACACCCATTCACACAGTCTGTTAGTCAGTCAGTGAGAACAGAGGACTTTGTAGGAGTTACCTCTTCCACTTTCAAACAAAAACCTAATCAACAGTAACACTACAAGGGCCATGTTTTAAGAGACAGTAAAGAACTAAACTGACTGACAGTCTAAGTCTTTTCACACTATGAGCTCTGTAGTACTTGTGGGATTGCTGTGAGATTAACCATCCATGAGCTCTCCTTTGTTTTGTCGTCACTGAACATTATATCAGTATAGACTGTCATGTTTCAAATAATCATAGAAAATATCTCAAGCTCCTTAAATCTACAATAATGATAATGCCCATTTGTGAATGTTTCCTAATGAGCAGACTGCAGTATGTAAAGAGACTGTAAAAAAAAAAAAAGCACGGCACATATTTTCAGAATATGCTTTTTAAAAGGAGCAATTTTCAATAGTTACCTCAAGTCAAATGGCCGGTGTTGACAGTAAGATGACACATTTTAATGAAACGGTCTTTTTTGTGTCCCATTGCAACTTCTCTCCATTCATTATGCAGCGTCTTTGATGTGAGAACAGATGCTAATCCCAAACAATCTTGACATTTTGGAAATGCCATTCCATTGAAATAAGTCATACTGTATAGGGCATTCATGTCCAAGCCCTTGGAAAGAGAAAAAGTAAAGAGCAGGATTGACAGATATCCTAGAGCAGAACTAGACAAGTTAGTATTATATCATCGTATCATCACAAAGAGTATATATAAAACTGATAAAATGCTGTTGTCCTCATATATAGTAACAACAAATGTAAAAATATGTAAACTGAGCATTTTAGCAAAGCAATATTAAGTAGCTGTTAAGTAATACTGTATATATTTTTTTTCCATTTTGTTACCAAACAGAAACAAACACACACACACACACACCCACCCATTTATAATATAGTCATCTCAATAGTCAATACCAAACTTATCTGCCCACAAGCTTTGCAGAAATCCTAAATATTTCCTCCATAAACGTGGCCTCCTTATTTCTTTTGCAGTTCACATCTGGAATTCAGCTATACTGTATGTATCATTCCCTATTCCTGCACTGCTGTAAGGGTATTCGGGAACTGACTCAATGTTTTCATTTATTCAATTAGGCCAAAGGGTTTAGGGTAGCATGCAGCCCTGGAGTCTTACTTTAGGGTTTGGGTCCCCCTCTGATGGAAGAGAACACCTAGCACTAGTGCATTGATAATGTTCTGATTGATAAAGACTGCTGCGGTTAGAAGTGCTCACTCATACAATATATATATATATATATATATATATATGGAGTATAGACTGAATATATATATATTCTGTTTTTCCTCAAATGAGATCCTGAATTTGAGGTTCCTGAATTAAATCTTGCATCCTTTGTGAGTAATGTTGTGCTCAAAAGACAAACTGAAGAAGCAGATTCTCCATGGACAATCACCTCCGTGCTTTGAAAAAGAGTAAATCCCTCACCGGGAGATTTCTTTCATTCTATGCTATCCCTTTGAGAGGCCTCTCATGTCCATGAATGTGGCCTCCTTGAAGAACATCCTCTCTAGCAGTCCCACCATCTCAGGCTGGTGCCAAGGCTGCAGCAAGAAATGGAGAGGGGAGCGATAAAGAAGAACCAGCAAAGAGTTTCTTTATCCTGCGCTCAAAGCCACACTCATCTCTGATGATCAGTGGATATGGCAGCAGAGATGGCGTCTTGTGGAGTTTAATTGTGCTAATGGGCTGACCTCAGGAGCTTAAGTGACCGCAGCACAAGGGGAAAGTGTCACTCTGTCATCTGAGGGGTGACCCCTGGCTGACCCCTTCGCACGGTGATATTGACAAATTAGGATAATGACATTGTTTTCCACGGTGTAGCTGAACAGGGTCTTTGGTTGCACAGGCCCTCCATATGTTTGCACCAGTCAGTCATATTCATTTTTTGGCCTTCAAGGGAAACTAACCAACATATTTATGGCAGTGTGTCCGTTGCTCTTAAAACTGGTATTTCAGTTTGACTTGCATTTTTATTAGTGTGACTAAAGTTTGCATGATGCCCTGTGCTGTCTAAATTAAGAGGTGCAACTTCTTGGGTTTTGAGGGCACCTTAAGTTGTGTAACTAGTAGATATAAAAAGGCTTTTGTACCTGAAGCGATCACATTTTCAAGCTAAAAAGAGCTTACTGTGCATCATGTCCTCCAGCATTTTTATCCTTATGGAAAAGCATTCGTTTTATGTCATGTTTTATTTTTATATTTGTATTGTCCTGTGTTGTAATGTTACTTTTTAACTGTGGGTTGTCTGCAATATCTGACTATAACACAAATTTACCTTTGGGAACAATAATGTCTACCTTCAAATACAATTGTAAAAAATATTACAATGAATTGCCAACCTTAGCTCATTGAAATATTTACAAATTATATTTATTAGGATGTCTATGAGACAGTTTCCTTCCAGAAGGTAATTAACTGGAGCAGAAATAACCACAGTGTTTGCCACCTGCAGAGTGTGAGAAACTAACACAGTCTGTGGCACCAAGAACCTGCAAGCTCCACACTTCTGACTAATCCATATTCCTGACAGATTGCAACCGTACACAGTGTCTTTATCTCAGAGACTAATTTTCTGTACACTGAATTTTACATTTTCCCCCCTCACTTACACCATAGATGAGGCTAATAAGTCATTGCTGTAGTATACATAAGCATTCAGATTCCTCAGCTTTTAAATGTGAGCCCTTGTTTCATTCATTACAGACCCTAAAGATAAATATATCCCCCAGAATGAGGCAGGAAACAGCATTCTTCTCACATTAGAGAGGGAGAGAAAGAGACAGCGAAAGCTCTTTCAACACCCTTCTTTACAAATCAAACAGTGCCAGAAGATTGAGTCGCATTTATGCAAGTACAAGTGGATCTTTGGAGATAGATGGACAGTTTTCTGAAGCTTTGAAGTATCTCTTGTAAATGGCAAGGCTCTATTTCTCCTCCCTTGTGAGATAATCTGTACTCAAAGTGTGCTATGTTTAACTGAGCTGGAATAAATGTTGGTTTGCCTTCACTCAGTGGCTAGCCATAGTTTGCTATAGGGGACAATTGTCTTGAAACTAAAGTCTAAGCAAAACTAAAAGTTATTGTGATCACCACGGCACAAGGACACATTCAAAACTAGCAATGTGTTTTAGAGGGTCGACAACTTAGTATAGTGTTTGACTTTTAGTACTAGATAGGGCCTTCCACTGAACACATTGTAAGGGTCTGAATTGCTTTATATGTTATATGTTTCAGTAATCAGTAACAAAAAAAGGGTGTTTGCTAAATCAGGAAGATACCTTCATCCCAAAAACAAAAATCTTATCTTGTATGAATTTGAAAATGAGCAAAACCAGAAACACTAAACAAATTTTACAAGACAAATCAATGTTTTCAATACCAAACAGAATTTGTGATCTTAAGACTTATATATACTGTTTAGTGACAGTATATATCAGTGACTAAAAACTAAAAACAAATTCATTCTTCCACCACCCAACAATCAGTGACTTACTTGCTATTCCCAATGGCCTTTTACACTTACTTTATTATTTGTCAAAAACAGCTGCCTATTGTGTGACAGTCAGAGGCAAAATAGATGCCCCTTGTCCCATAAAACAAAAGTTTTTGTTTTGTTTTGTTTTTGCCAGGCAGTGTGGAATATACAGCCCTCACAGCCACCCTGCCAATGAGAGCTAACATTCACTGACAAGCTTCCCTCAGTTTCCTCTAATTACAAATATTACATGAGCGATAATAGAGAGGCTGCTCTCCACAAAGAACTGAGTCAAATAAATGACATTTCCTTCTTTAAGAAATGGGGTGAAAATGGGAGTGTATGTGCAGTCTGGCAGCTGGAGTGGGGTTTTTAAGCAGGGGAAAGCCATGTGTGGCCTGGCTTACAGGCACCCTCTTCAGCCCCCTTTCCAGCTGGGAGCAACAAACAAGCCCATCTGGATCACAGAACCCAGGTCATGTGACACAGCCAGACTTGTTGTTATTGTTCTTTTTTCCAGTTTCAACTCTTTCATTTTCCAACTGCAAGTTCTCATCATCTCAAAGCCAAAGATTGCGCAAGTCAAGAGAAAGAAAAAAAAACGTTTGCTCCGAATAACATTAACAGTTTTTTTTTGTCAAGCCTTGAAAAACCCTTTTTTTTCATGTTTTGGAGTTGAGGAAAGGGGGCTTTTAAGACCTTTACCAATCAGCTGGCCCTGCTGGTTGGTATAGCAGGGGTGTGGGTGGTTTGTTTTGGAAGGTCATGATGCTGCTGGCTGCCTACTTTATTTTTCCACTCCTACTTTTGAGGCAAAATTGATTGTATATCAGCTAACAAGGCAAAACAAATACACCATTAAAATAGTGAATCTGGGGCTGGCACCAAGAGACACTAAATTTCTCAACAGCTTTCACTGAACTGATAAAAGGTGTCCATTGCCTGCAGTAGAACACTGATGGAATATTGTTGATATATTTAAAAATTATTTTCTACATTACCAGAAAAAAGTTAACCGCAGTGATATACTGTATATGTCTCACATTAGATATACCAAAATCCCTCTTTCCATTACAACAGTAATTTGCTTTTAAATTTCTTCCTATGAGATACAGCCTTATGGAAAAAAACACTTTTAAATATAACAGAATCAATTTGAAACAGTAACACACTATACTGCAAAGGTGAATTTATAGCCGAATTGGCTTAGGTAATATTTGTAATAGGAGAGGGGTTGAATACTAATGCAATTTAGAATCTTGCAATCTTCTTTTTTATGATGTCACATATTTACAGAATACCAAGTGATTTTCCGGTGTATTATGCTGCACAGCACAAATGGCTGTCCCCGTAAGAAAGTTGTGCTTTGGCTGTCATTCAGAACACCTTGGCACAGCACTAACTGGGTTAATGCTTGATCATTTTCAGGGCCATATGCTGTTGTTCGTTGATGGATCTGTCCTACTGGCACTCATGTATAGGTCAAGCAGAAGCTCTTTATTGCACAGGAGGAGATGACCAGAGAAAGTCAATGGAGGCCAATCAGGATGTCGTGAATCAACAGGCCAACAATATTTAATTCATTCACTATTTTTTGAGAGAGTGGGTGGATGGGAGATCTGAGGATAGCTTTGTGCTTTTGTACAGCGTAAAATGATAAATGAACTGAATTCCTGAATGTATAAGTCACCTGAATAATCTGCTGGTGTTATGCCACTTCATGATAAATTTACTTGATATTGTAATTCCAATTGGCTAGTTCACACTTTTAATGATAAAGTTGCATAACAATTTTTAAATCAGTATAAATTTATAATTTGCAGAAAAGCTATCTGACAAAAAAGTCAGGCTTGCAGCAAGCCAGTTATCTGTAGCATACCATGTCTGAGAGTATACAGTGTAGTGCAGTTTGTGCAGGTCTTGGCTGGGCTCACAGATGCCATCATGTACAACCTCTATGGCTGAAGTTTTATTTTTAGAATTAATGTACATATTTGCTCAAGGGACTCCTTTTGAAATAGTTTTGAAACATTTTCCAACATACATGAATGTGTAAGTATAATTGACCATTTCATGAGACCAGTTTCAATTTAAATATCAGATTGTAGAACCAATTGCTCTAGAAATATTTAAAGCATTGTTAGCTCAGAGACAGCATATGAACAGGTGATACATTCTTGCTGAGGCAGTAATGATAAATTGAGGCACATCTCCAACCTTTAAAAATATGTTGCTGGATAGTTGAATGGTCCTAAAGGGGCACTGAATTAAGTAAATTAATTAACAGTTATATAATAATAATAATAATAAGAAGAAGAATTTAAAAATGTGTAAACAGCATGTGGACAGGACTGCAGGCAGGAGATAAGGGAGGGTAAGGATGGGCTAGTATGTATCACGAATCTCTCCTCTGAGTCCATTAAATGTCTTGATTGGCCCACACAGCACAAGGTAACTCCACCCATTGCACAAATATATTTCTTATGATATATGTCACAATGAAACAACATACATCAACATTTCATACATTACCACCAGACATTGTGAAAATTCTTAGTATTTAATTATCTCCATCTGAGTAAAGGTATCCTTATTTAACAGAGATCCTTTATCTAATCCCTCAAGTGCAATTTTTTATCAAATAAAGTTTTCTTTGATTTCCCATTTAAGGTAAAAAGTGTTGGTGTCTGCTGTAACTGGGATTTAAGATTTAAGGGAAGAAAATAATGTCCTGGAATAGAACTGACTATCACACCATCACCAGCTGCCTACTGTCTGCATGCAGATGAAACGGACTTGGATTTCCTTTGCATCTTCTTATGAGTGAGAACCAGTACCCTCCAAAGTTCCACACAATTTCTCTTTTAAAATAAATCTATTCTGGCTCACAATGAATGGATTCTAACACAAACACGTATTTGTATTAGAAACTGCAAAGAACTCTGCATGTGAAAAAAAGCAATAAATCAAGGCCTTCTGAGATTAATAACTTCCCATCCAGGCAACATTTCAAATAAATTATACTATGCCAATTCAAAAGGGTCCCTGCAAACTAGGAACTCTGCCACAATTTGAATGACGCCATTGATTTCCTGTTCAGAAGGCACTGCATGTTTTTTATGCTTAAAATGTTCTGCAGTGTGAGTTACTGTAAAATATTTGGTTTCTTATTTAGGTATTACTAGTCTGATTTTAAAGTTCATCACCTTTGCCAAATAGTCACTAGCAACATGGAAAAGATATTATTTGAGAACTGAAATACACATTTTCAGAGAATGAGAGTAAACAACAAATCTTGTTTTACTAGCAGCAATAGCAGAAATGTGGCAAAGCCACATTGTTTTTGTATAGTTGCCGTCCTCTACAAATATTGTTGCGGTTATTGCAATATTGCAGTGCTTGTGGGCTTCTAGAAATGAAGCCCATTTCTTGTGGTTATCTTCTTTCTTTGGAGAAGAAAAAAGTGCATTGGTTTTTCTGCATCTAGAAAAGTGCATTGGTTTTTCTGCATCTTTGGCATTTCCAACTTAGCTTGCCTACACTGATGTGGCATGAGCATCAATTACATTTTACAAGTAGAAAGGATTACATTGGTTTTAGCGTTTTAGTGACATACATTGTACCCAGCTAATCCTGCCCACTGAAAACCCAGTTTATTTATTTATTTATCAAAATAATATTTAATAATAATATTTCCAAATATTTCTGGGCCATTTCTGAAAGCAAAAAGTATTAAAACTACACATCAGTAAATAATTAACAGATTTTAATTTCCTGGACCATTAAGAATCACATGACTATGATTTAAGAGACATTTTGAAATGCAGTTAATTGTTGTAATTTGCAGATGCAGAGAAAGTCATTCAAACATTAATCTCTTCAAAATCAGTGCAAAGCTCTCTACCCGTGCCTAAATGGCAACAAAAAACTTTCCTTCAGTTGTTGAAAAATTCCACTGCAAGACTTTTAACGAGACCAGAAACGGGGACATGTGCTAATATAATCTTGGCCTCATTACACTGACAGTTACGTTTAGAATAGATTTACGATTCTATGAATAGTTTTGATAATATTGTGTGGCCAAGGTCCTCAGTACTTTTGTATGAAATCTCAGGTTCTCAAATAAAGGTGTTTTTGTCCCCAAGGGCCATTTAAAAACTAAATGTGATCAAGAAATCTATTTGCTGGCATCTTTACATTTGAATTCACTATCAGTGAAACTTAAAACTGCACTAAAACTCTCTACTTCAAAGTAGGATTTGACTGAAAAGGCAGACAGAACTTTAATATAAGCTGTAGCTATGCATCATTATAATGTGTAATGTTCATTGTTCGCTGTATTTTTCTTAGACATTCCTTTAAACCATGCAATCATCAAAATGAAAAAGTCTGATCACATCCCCTAGAAAAATTGAGGGGAAAAACAGGAAATAAAGCACATATTTGATGTACCAGAATCTTCAGATACAAAATCAAGACCACAAACTAATACATTCCAAAAGATATTAAATCATCGTACTGTACATGTTGCTAATTCATACCTTCTTGTTTGCCAAAGTCGTTTAAAAACAGATATCTTTCTTGTGACCTTTTTTTAACCTTTATTTTACCCAGGGTAGGTTCACTGAGCATGGATGCTCTTTTGCAGGAACGCCCCGCTTCACACTCATACACATTCACACCTGGGAGCTGCCCAGTACAACCACAATTCTCTATTGTTGGCCACTGAGCAGCTCCACTGGAGGGAGAGAACATTTTTTAGCCACTTAAATCAGGGGATGATTAGGTGGCAAGTTTTTGCTGCTGAAATAAATAAATAAATAAATAAATAAATAAGCGATGTAGGGAATGTCATATTTGTCTATAGTTCGTAATTCCAGATCAGTGTTTAACGAGATTTTATGGTATTCTTAAGGCGGTTGTTGCAATCGTCCATTGCTGTTCTTCCAATGTATATTGTCTAGCCTTGCACCAAGTCCTGTTTTATTAATGTTTCTGACAAAACATCTGCATAACAATTAGATACACCTGAATACAGTGTATTATCACGATAGAAAGCTCATGACCCGCAGCTAAAATCATAAATGAATGAAGGCTTACACAAATTATGCATGATCCACACGCCCTCCACCGTTCATTCAACGACAGTGCAATTCTTAACTGTCTACGCGTTATCGTATTCTGAAAAATGCGGTATTCTTCGTAGGTATTTTCCTATTTTAGTTGAAATGTCGTCTCCCATTCTTATGTGAATTTTGTAGAATTTTTATATTAGTTTTGGAGAGCGCATGCAAATTGTAGGTCATTGAAAATCTTAACTTACCGCAGCACAGTCAAGTCAACTAGGGTGACCTAGCTAGTTTCAGCTGCAAGCTGGCACTGTGAAAAATTGTGGTGTTATATCGTCAGCTATATCTTCAATATAATATTTGATTTCAAATGGGTATAATTAATAAGCAAACTTACACGTTTTAATGATATTAGAGGTAAAGGTAACGTGTAGCCAATTTAGCTATGAGCTAACCCGGAAATGCTTTGTTTTCCACATGGTGTTATGGGGAAGCAACGTGCGCTTGTTGGGAGCTAGCGACCGTATGTGACCGCAGCAGCAGCATTGCTAGGTAGTTTACATTCGGATTAGACCCAAATATCTAGCCCATGTCAGCAAGTGGAGTTACATGTGGGTAATTTAAACTGCCACATTTGGACTTGAAGGTAAGAAAGAATCAAGCGGGTTGCATCGCTAACCAGCTGGCTAACTAGTTAGAATTTACTGTAGCAGGACCTGTGTGATTCAGTTTCACCCACTTCGATTAGAGAATGGTAACGTTGCTTTAGGCAACTAGCAATCAAAGTATAAATTCTTTATGTATGTATAGAGTCGTATTTTTACCAGTGATAACTAACCAAAGCTAACTATTTTTGTAGCTTGCTGACGTTAACTATAAACTAGAAAAATGCCTCTTTCAACTGTTAGTTTTAACCACTGAAATAGCGTTAGCTGTCACTATTATTTATGATCCCATCAAAAGATAAGTAGTCTGTCATATAACACTCTTTATGCATTTTCTCCTCTTGCATAGGCAATCAGTTATTGGGAAATAATATACCAATTTTACTGGGGGAAAGAGGTACACCGAACAATCCGACAGCTATGTCAACTATACAAAATGAACCCCAGCGCCACGAAGGTGCAGAGGAAGGAACTACTGCAGAACAACTTTCAGACGCCTTTACTGTCACTGTTGGAGCAACAGTTCCTACAGGGTTTGAACATACTGCTGCAGAGGAAGTCAATGAAAAAATAGGAGCTGATGTAAGAATTAGCAAGGACCGTGGAAGGATATACTTCGAAATAACTACAGAAGACCTGCCCCGGGTAAGAAACGTCTAGATAATCTATTGGCATCTATTTGTGGTAGTTGTTTTGTGGCCACATGTCCTGCCCAATCTCAGTTACCCTTTCTGTTTAGTATCTTATTCTGTCTCTCTTATTGCAAGGATTAAGACTTTGACATAGGCATGTACTTTGATTTAAAAGCTTTACACACCCTTTGGACCTCCCTTCTGTTGACAGATTTGTTGTGTAAGACTTACAGTTACAAATTTCAGAAATTGGCAAATTTTTGTAAAAATGACGTGCTGCTAAAAATGACTACATGATTACTAATATTATGTAAAGTTTTTAGAAAGGAGTGTTGACTGTTTTTTATTTTATTTGATATTGCTAAACTGTTCACTGTCATGTGTTTGTTTGTGTCACTGTTATTTATTGGTTCCTAAGATACATATCCGTTTGCTTTTTTCACTTGTTTCACTGAATCACTTTTTAATAAGTTTCACTGCTACAAGAATAGTCTTAGTACAGGCTGAACCATTCTCTGTTTTTTGTAGGTACATCATCTGAAGTCAGTTGACAACTTATTTGTGGTGGTGGAACAATACAGCGACTATCAGTTTAAAGACACAAAGGTCTGTTTTTATCTTATACTTTAGAAATTGGCTATGTAAAGATACATTTTCACAATATTATATATCCATAATATCATAAGATAAACTGATTCTGAAAATCATATGTTCATTGTATATGTCATGTTCAGTTATTCTTCATGCCATTTTGCAAATTGTTGTTGAAATACAATTAGCAGTAATGTTGTTTGTTATGATATTGCTGTTGACAATAATAATGATACTAATCATCATCGCCATCCTCATCATCATTTTCATCATATTATGCAGGAGGAAACATTGGAGGACTTCCAGAAGCTTGCTTCCAAGCTCTCCTGGACAAACCCCCTTGAAGTGTGGAGAGTAAACAACGCCGTGAAAAAGAAGAGGTGGCGCCGTAAAGGGTTAAATGGCCCCAAGGGAAAGGCCGGTGGGGACAGTGGCAAAGACGAGGTAGAAACGGTCACCACGGAAACGGAGGGCCTCAGGCTGGAATCTGGAACGCCAGCAGGTGGCAGCGTGGAGCCTGAGGGTGACGGTGCCCTGAATAACGGGGCCCCAGGCGAATTGGACAAGGATGCGGAGGAGCAGGAGGAAGGGGCCGCAGACCCACTGCTCAAGTTCAGAGTGACTTGCAATAGGGCAGGGGACAAGCACAACTTCACCTCTAACGAAGCAGCGAGGGACTTTGGGGGAGCCGTGCAAGACTTCTTCCTATGGAAGCCAGATATGACCAAGTTTGACATCGAGGTAAAGGCTATGTTGACAAGCTAATTGTGTCTTTTGTTGTGACATGCAGCAGGTCAAAGGCTGCTGTCACATGATTAATTTGAGAGAGAGAGTAGTAAAAGGTCTTCCTTTGCTCAAACACGGGTTTGCTTCAAGGTAGTTTTTCCCTCCATGTAATCCAGGTGCTCTTGAACATCCACAATAGCGAGGTGGTGATCGGCATTGCACTGACGGAGGAGAGTCTCCACAGGAGGAACATCACACACTTTGGACCCACCACCCTGCGCTCCACCCTGGCCTATGGCATGCTCAGGTCACATACCACACCTGGAGAATCCCGCCCACAGCACACCATCTCTCACAGATGAGCTGACTTATCACACTAAGACGAGCTTTCATTTGCTGTTTTTACAAAAATATTGTAAACACCTGGTATGGGCCGACAGTGTGGTTGTTGCAGCTGTCACTAATTATTTTAAACAGGCAATCTTTGGTTATGAAGTCATACAACACTGAGTTTGAAGACTGTTCTGTCTAGTTTACATATATTTTAGGTTCCATCAGCAAATCAGTGCTGTTTAATGATTTTTAGTGTCTTTGAGTGCACATGAATTACAAAATCCAATGTTTTACATGTCATCGTCATTTATCCTGTAATTAATATTATATTCAATACAGACTTTGCAAGCCTCAGGTTTCTGATGTTGTAATTGACCCGATGTGTGGCACTGGAGCTATACCATTAGAGGTAAGTTTTTTGCCATGCTCAGATCATTTTTTAACAGACCTTTCTCTTAAAGTTGGGGCTTTGAATCACAAACAACAATGTGCTTCACCTGAAGTACTCTAGTAGTAATAATCAGCGAGGTGAATAGATACAATGTAAACAGTGCAGATAAATTGAGGCTAAGAAAACACCTACTTCGGGATGAATAACAAAACAAACTTTTATTTGTGCAAAGATTTAGAGTAAACTGATATAACTTTCTTTTGTGTTATATTAGAAAGAATTAAAAACCTGTTTTTAGTGTACAGGGAGCTCCATAATGTTGGGGGAAAAGTCGTATTTTCTCTTGATTTTGCTTGTACTCTGGATTTGGAATCAAACAACTCACCTGTGTTTCAAGTGTAGATTCTCTGCTTTTATTTAATGGTATTTTTACACACTTTAGGTTCTCCATGTAATTTTTATAAATACCACCCCCCCCCCCATTTCAGAGCACCATAATGTTTGGGACATATTAATGTTATGTTACTGAAAGTAGTAATGTTTATTACTTTGTCTGGATACTGAGAGCTGTCTTATAACTCCACTAAGGAAGCAATTGAACACACTTGAATAATCAGAAACACCTGTGAAGCCATTTGTCCCTAATTGTGCCCTGAAATGGGGGGAGGGGGGATTATGTATAAAAAGTTCTGTGATTTCTCTCTTCCAGTTAGTAGCCAGTGGTCATTACTGTAAAAGGATCTCATTAGTGTAAACCGATCTTTTCGGTGTCTCTACCAGGGAGCCATGGAATGGGAGCACTCCTTCTACCTGGCAGGAGACAACAATGACATGGCAGTGAGTCGCACAGTCAATAACATTGGCCATGTCCACAAGAAGAGACAAGACAAGGGCAGGTGAGACCGTAACACCATCTCATAATTCAAAACGATATGTATATGGTTTGTTTTGAAATGTTTACCCAGACGTCTGGTGATCAGTTTCTTAAGAGGTTTTTACCTGTGAATCCAGCACAGCCTGGGGTCTGCCCATAGACACAGTGCAGTGGGACTTGTGCCATTTACCCATGAGGACCAACTCTGTGGATATTATTGTCACGGATATGCCCTTTGGAAAGAGGTACTGTAACATGTCACCCTCACGGAAATTGTTTTTTTTCTGCAGAATTGCTTGTGCACGTCAACTAGATTACATAACATTGGTGTATATATACTATTGCACCATTCTGCGTGGCATGGAATGGAAGAAATTAGTTTAGCCTGTTCTTGTGATTGAAGATATCTGCATCAAGAGATCTTACGTACTCTTGCCATATATGTTACGAAAATGTAGAATTAATTTCAGTTCAAATCTAGGATAAGACATTATGCACTATGCTCTGCTTTTCATTTTTTAAAAGCGTTTGTCCGTTTTCTGTAGGATGGGATCAAGGAAGAAGAACTGGGATCTGTACCCTTCTTGTTTGAGGGAGATGGGCCGTGTTTGCAGACCTGGAACAGGAAAGGCTGTGTTGTTGACTCAGGATAAGAAATGCTTTGCCAAGGTAAGAGGAAATGTTCCCGGTTAGCCTACAGTACCTTGGATTGATTGATTGATTGATTGATTGATTGACTGAATGTATTTGATCAGTGAAATATAAGAGGAAGTTCAAGTAGGAACATCATCAAATTAAAAACTATCAAGAATAACACGAGAGAGAGCTAAAAAGTATATTTCCATTGTGGCTTCACAGTAATTAACGGCAGTAAACTCTGGTGAAGGCACTGGGCTTGCCTGGTTCAAGTCTTCGGTTGTGTTGCATTTCATGTTGGTTTGGCTTGAAAACAATGTGAATTTTTTGTTATTGGCTCCTTTAAAGCTTACACATGATTTCCTGTTTTTCAACCGGAACACAGATTCAGATTTCAGATTTTGTTACCTTAGAGTTTGCAACATTGTTCACATAGTAATGCTTTTGTATACAGGTGTTTTTAAATGGGATTTTTGTTTTGTGTAGGCTGTGTCAAAGATGGGGGGACTTTGGCGGAAGTCCCTCACTGTGTGGGTAAATATAGGGGGGCTGCATGCAGGTGTGTACCTCCTCAAAAGAACCGCAGCTGTTTTTGGGACGACCCCCGAAGACGTCAGGGAGCCACAAGGAGCCAGTGAGACAGCAAGGGACACAAAGAGGGATGAATAGAAAAATTCAAGCCTCTCTGGTGTGCAACATTTTAACTATATTACCTCTGAGTTTTAAGACATTTGCGTTTTCATGAGTGTTGTAGAAGTAGAAGAGCTAACCCCGGAAGTTCAGATGCATTTCCTCAAAGAGTTTCACAAGACACACCATTTATTTATTTATTTTTATTTTTTTTCTGTTTGCAGGCATATGTCGTAATGGAAAGAACAGACTTATTGCTATCTTCAATGAATCCCATTTAAGTTAGGATTACCAGAGATAGTTCTTATTATGTAATAATTGTTATTTTGGTGTGTTTGGATTGTATGTTGCACTGGTTAAACTAAAGAAGTGTGAACTGTACATTTAAGAAGTTTTGAATTGAAGTTGTTGGCAAGAATTTCAGGGCCTAGACATAGTTAACCCTGCATTTACCTAATTGAATGTTTAATAAATATAGCTTTATTAAATGATTTATTCATACAGAATTTATCTTTTATTTTTGTTTCCTTAAAACCAGTGAATTCAGTTAAATTTATAAATTCAGTTTAATAGTAGTCAACTACACTTCATGGATGAAAGGTTTAATTTGGGGTATATCTCTTGAATTCAGTTCTGAAGTAAATTATGTGTCTCCGAGTAAGTTGTGGGGTGGAGTGGAATCAAAATGTACAGCATATCCTCAAGGCGAGTTTAACTTAAGTTTTTTTTGTTTGTTTGTTTTTTGTGACTAAGTTTTTATTTTATGAGAAAAGGGGGGTTACAGATACAAAAATAAGGTCCTGCTATAGTAATGGCAATATTATAGTAATTCAATTTAATCGAGATAGAGGACAATAACTAAACGTAGCCTATTTAGTGGCCATTGATTTGTTTTCATGTAAGCGCGTACAGTACACATCTTCGTGGTGTCGCAGAAATAATGACTGCCTGCATCTTGTAGTTTTTTATCCTCACGCAAGAATAGAACGTGCCACATTCTACCCTTGGGCAAATTACTGAGATAGTAGCCTATACGCAAGCACAGATCACAATTTAAAGCAAGGTCGGACGCAATAAAATGAAGATTTTTTCAAGTCCTTTTTAAACGTAATTTTTTTATTCTTAATGTGTTTTACTGGCGTGGGAGCAGCGCGCGTTATAGGCATACATAAGTATGAACATGTAGTTGCGAAATACAACTTAAGTGTATAATACAATCTACATCAGGTGTAGGCCGACATTGTCCTCCTGTCTATCTTTGGAAAACTGATATAATTGGAAAATATTTCATTTTGGAATATTTTTTTGTCCCCCGCTAAACAATAACAGGGATTGTTTATTTCGCTTTTGGTCCTCTGCAAACATTGTGCCGAGATTTAGAAAACAGAGCCTACGCGTTTATCCGCCCCCTCTAAATGACGTTATTTGTGGTCCTCCCCTTAGCCTATAATATGCCGCAAGAAAAATTGAACTGACAGGTACTCAGTGCTCAAAAACTTCACACGCGTTCATCGGAGAAACTGTGGACTACAACGCAATGTTCTGGACAACTCTTCTGCTTTTACATTGTGTTCTCGTTCTCTTCTTGATACTTTCAAATCGGTCAAGGTATGTATCTACAGTAGCCTAATTCGAGAATTCATCTGTCAATATAAATTATCCAGCCGTTGTAATTTTTGAATAAATTTGTCTCAGGAACAATATTAGGCTATGGTTTGCCTTTTTTGGTAGGCTACACACTGCACTAGGGGAGAATCGCTATAAATGTTACCGTTTTTTTGTTTTGTTTTTTTTGCTCATTTAATCGGAAAATGTTTAGCCTAGCACTATACAATTTTATCTCAAACAGCTTTGACATGTTAGAATTCATTATCCGTTTCAGTTACGTTCATAACTTGATCTAATCGGATAGCCTACAATTTAAACCGAAATACAAGCAGTCCGATGTTACGTTCATACGACCTAGTCCGTATATTTGTAACAGAGAGGCTGAATAATTAGCAGTACATGAATACGCCACAATAATGCGCGTATGGAGGCGTTTTCTGCACATACTAATGTAAATCAAGGAAGCGCACTTTCAGTGGTAATGTGAGACCAGTCACATCCTCAGACTATGAACTATAGGGCTTTATTCATGAAAAAGACAGTGCGCAAACATTGACACAAGCAATTTCTAAACTTACCGAGAAGTGAGTTGTGGTAACGTACACATCGATTCGGAAAGGTAGGCTACTTTTGTTCGTTTCTTAACATCCAGGTAAGCTTTTACAAAGAAAATAGGCACAATCTTATTATAAATGCCTGTGATCAGGTGGATGTTTCTTTTCTATTAATCACTAGGAGCATCCGGATGCTATGTCAACGCAGCAAGCAAATTAGCAGAACACATTTAACATCAAATACTGACCTAACTTAAAAAATCATTTTTTGACATTTAAAATGCCGAAAGTCTCACCAAAATGACTCTACATGTAGATGGCTTTCAGCACCCTCTAGTGTCCCTAATCTCCAAATCTGAAGCCCTCAATGACCACCCTGGGTACCAGCCCTCTCGTTTTCTCGTTAGATGGCATTCAGTCTACAGAAAAAAAACGTTATTTGTTGTAAAGACGGCATTATTGTAACAGCTTTTACATTTATACAGACGAGGACATCACGTCATTTAAATGTTTTATTTATTTATTTATTTTTATTATTACCCAGTCTAGCAAACAATTCCCGCTAAAATTCACCCAGAAAATCATACTAAATTTTCAAGGACAGATGACTGCTTAAAATTATATATGATTTGGTTTATTGTATATAAAAATAATGCCTTATATTCTAAAATTACTAAAATGTTCGAACAGATTTTTACTTACCTCGCACAAGAACCGTTTTTTAGAAATATTTGCGGCGACCGTTGTCGAATCGCTCAATTCTTTGGCCCGCGGTACAGGACTGAATTGCGCGTCTATACACCTGATATTGCTACTGTTGCAGTAGTGCACAAGAAATTATTGACCGTGTTACATTTACAATGCGTTTATAGCGACTCTCCCATACCTTTACCCTCCCTATGCCCCCCACCTGTAGTTTCCTTTTGGAATAAATGATGGGTGTGATAGATGCGTGTGTTACGATAAGTTTCATTGTTGTGACATTGTGGCAGGCCATAAGGGCTGTCACTTTGAATAGGAGATACATTTTGCTATTCAAAATGAGTCTGGACTTGCATGTGACTACCTACCGTCAAAATATCAGCCTGTAGACTATAATATCATGGCCAGAGAAACATAGCTCACAGCGTCTCTTTGGAGCACATAATACAAGGATTGGGGTTACATTTATATTTCACAATTACATTTTTATGAGTGAACTTTTGATCTATGGCAGTCTACTGGAATTGCTGCCTGTTAAATCAGCATCGACGTTGCCTATTGTAGCAGATTAGCATTCATTAAAAAAAAAGGCTATTAGCAAAATATTCGATATGTTTTTATTCATTGTCAATGTAATTTTGTCATGGCAACTAAACGAACATCCCTACGCAGTTGGGTTGGTGTAACGTAGCCTACGTCAGTTGCTGTGAAATAAATCACTGTCCTACTACGTCACTGTTGGCTTAGTGCGTGACGGTGTTGTGCATGAAAAAGATTATGTATGACAGACGTGAATGTGTTTAGTTTGTCTCTTGTGTAAGATGATCTTAAATGAGCCTCCACATTAAGTTCTACGTGTTTATATTGAAATGTTGTCGTTGTTTGCGTTTGTCGTCTCATGAGTTTGGCTTTCAGTAAACATTGGGTTCATCCGAGTAGGCCTACTTCATGTAAATATGTGCAATTTGTTTGCTTTTTTTAAGGAAAAACATATCCCGACTTTCTGCAATACAAAATAAAAGACCAAACCTTTTAAATAAAAGTTAAAATATTTATTCCATATCCGATTCTGCTTGTTATCACGGTGCGCGTTACATCTGAGCCAAGACTGTTGGACAATATAGATATATTTTTGTAAACTATACAGATCAACGATTTAATTTTTTTTTTATTAATTAATGTATTTATTTTTTAATGCAGATCAAAGAAAGAACCTCCGTTGGATAAAGGAATCATTCCGTGGCTGGGTCACGCGCTTGAATTCGGACGAGATGCCTCAAAGTTTTTAACGCGAATGAAGCTGAAACACGGCGACATCTTCACGGTAAGAACTGGACCCAGGGAGAGCCTTTTGTCAGTTAAACTCTTACTCTGCAGGATTGAGAATAGGTTACTGAAGGACTAACGTGCACACGTCCTTATTTGTTATTGCCGTTTGGCAAGTAGGATATCTGATAAATGTGAAAGAAAAGGCATTACTCCGAGGTAGAGTTACAGGTCTAAATCCAGAGCATTGCAGTAGACGTTTGCATTACAGTATCTGAACTGGCCCTGCAGAGCTCCTGCTGAATAAATATAAGAACAGTGAAGACTGTAAATGTGATGCTAAAACAACAACAACAACAATAATAATAATAATTATTATTATTGTTATTATTATAACAACAACAACAACAACAATAATAATAATAACTAGACAATTCCTGCAGAAATTGTGAAGTGTGGTTGCCGCCAACGCAAAGTCGACTTTGTGCTGAACGGAGTGAACAGTGGTAGGTAGTTGCTATGATGTCTGAGGCAGTTGCTAGGGTGTTGCTAGGTGGTTCTATGGAGTTCTAAGTGGTTTCATGGAATTCTAGGCGGTCGCAAGGGTGGTGCTAGGTGGTTGCTATGGAGTTTCAGGTGGTTGCTATTGAGCTCCAGGTGGTTGCTAGGGCATTGCTAGGTGGTTGCTATGGAGTTCTAGGTGGTTGCTAGGGTGTTGCTAGGTCGTTGCTATGGAGTTCAAGTGGTTGCTAGGGTGTTGCTAGGTGGTTGCTTTGGTGTTCCAAGTGGTTGCTAGGGTGTTGCTAGGCAGTTATGGTGTTCCAAGTGGTTGCTAGGGTGTTGCTAGGTGGTTGCTATGGTGTTCCAGGTGGTAGCTAGGGTGTTGCTAGGTGGTTGCCATGGAGTTCTAGGCGGTTGCTAGGTGGTTGCTAGGGTGTTGCTAGGTGGTTGCTATGGCGTTCTAGGCAGTTGCTATGGTGTTGCTAGGTGGTTGATATGGAGTTCTAGGCCGTTGCTAGGGTGTTGCTAGGTGGTTGCTATGGAGTTCTAGGTGGTTGCTAGGGTGTTGCTAGGTCGTTGCTATGGTGTTCCATGTGGTTGCTAGGGTGTTGCTAGGCAGTTGTTATGGTGTTCCAGATTGTTGCTAGGGTGTTGCTAGGTGGTTGCTATGGTGTTCCAGGTGGTTGCTAGAGTGTTGCTAGGTGGTTGCTAGGGTATTCTAAGTGGTTGCTAGGATGTTGCTAGGTGGTTGCTATGGAGTTATAGGCGGTTGCTAGGGTGTTGCTAGGCATTTGCTATGGTGTTCCAGGTGGTTGCTATAGAATTCTAGATGGTTGCTAGGGTTTTCTAGCTGGTTGTTATGGGTTGCTAGGTCGTTGCTATGGAGTTAGAGCCGGTTGCTAGGGGGTTGCTAGGGGGTTGCTATGGAGTTCTAGGCGGTTGCTAGGTCTTTACTGAGTTCAATGACGCGACCCATAGTTCTCTATGACAAACGGTTCAAAAGTTATGAAATATCAAACATCGGCCAATCAGGAAGGGGGGCAAGGCTGATCTCCACCAATGGACAAAGGACTCTCTACTATGTCCAATGAGGCATTGTACAATTTGTGGGCATTTTTTCCCTATAGAGATGAATGGCAGAATGTTCAAATCTAGAGAGAGACCAGAGTACTGCTGCTAGAAGACAGGGCATTGTGACATCACAAGGGTGAGAAGACAGAGCATTGTGACATCACAAGGGTGAACATTCCGCCATTCATTCCCTATGGGGAAAAATTGCCTACAAAAATTCAAATTTTTCAAAAACCGTGCAACCAATCTTTCCACAAAGTAATAGCACACCATTCCCGATCAAGCCGCTCGATTTGACATATTGCAGGTGTATGTGGTGCGAAAACTCTGGGAGGAGTAGCGGTCCAAAAAATGGGTGGAATAATAATAATAAATAAACTAGACAATTCCTGCAGAAATTGTGATGTGTGGTTGCCGCCAACGCAAAGTCAACTTTGTGCTGAACGGAGCGAACAGTTTCTGTAGCATGAGCAGAGACATAGTATGGTATACATGATATAACATCACGGCAACGAGTTCATTTGCAACACACGTATTCAGAGCTAAATTAACCCTTCATCAATACTTGAGATCAGCGATTTACTCACGGTATGCTGTGACGAGTGACGGCGAATCATAAAGCTAGCTGGCCACTTCAGAGGGTCTTGGAAAAACGTTATATCTGCACTGCACAACCGCTCCATTTTAAAAAGCAAGACAGGGCTAGGGAGATTAATGTGATTGATTTATGGTTTT
The DNA here is from genome assembly GCF_018555375.3 of Anguilla rostrata. Lineage (NCBI taxonomy): Eukaryota > Metazoa > Chordata > Actinopteri > Anguilliformes > Anguillidae > Anguilla > Anguilla rostrata. The sequence continues at coordinate 25,731,164 of NC_057945.1, forward strand.
ACGTTAAGTTCAGCTCATTTTTACCATTCAAATAAAAACATTTAACTGTGCTGCAATTCAGAGTTTAATCTGTTACCTTAGATACGAACTCATAGACACAGGATAGCCTACTACGTGTTAGCCGAACCAAATTTCTGGAGTTAGACCGGACCTGAAACTGCTGCACACGTGCTGTTGACAGCGTTGTTCCAGTCTTCTGTACAGTCTGGCTTGTTTGAAAATTCGTTTATTCAGTAGCTGAAAGCATAAGCTTTCTAACCAGGTATAACAGCACGTCTATTTTTGTTTTTTTAATATCGTTTTTTTAGGTCAACCGAAAGCTATGTCATCATGTCATAGAACGTATTCGCTCTTTGTTAGCACTAGCATGCAAATACGCAAAGTCTGGCTTGTTTGAAAATTCGTTTATTCAGTAGCTGAGAGCATAAGCTTTCTAACCAGGTATAACAGCACGTCTATTTTTGTTTTTTTAATATCGTTTTTTAGGTCAACCGAAAGCTATGTCATCATGTCATAGAACGTATTCGCTCTTTGTTAGCACTAGCATGCAAATACGCAAAGTCTGGCTTGTTTGAAAATTCGTTTATTCAGTAGCTGAGAGCATAAGCTTTCTAACCAGGTATAACAGCACGTCTGTTTTTGGTTTTTTAATATCGTTTTTTTTAGGTCAACCGAAAGTGCTCTCATTATCGCATTAAAGCCATGACTGTTTGTTAGCACTAGCATTCTAAGACGCTGCATGTGACGAAACGTCGTCAACGAATTTGCGTAATATCTCGTGAAATACTATTATTATTGAGGACTTCTGGGTATGCCTAAGCCATATGTTTGTTGATATACCTAGCTGACAGCGTTTTCATTTGTAATTTTTCATTTTGAATATCGTTCTTTCACTTCCGCAATCAGCTATTTCCTATCCTGGCTGCTGAGACCGTAGAGCTGACCGCATCACGTGTGCAAAGCCGACCAATGCTGTAACTTCACCGTTCGCATATGAATGACGTCACCTTCTCCATTCATCTCTATGGGGAAAAATTGGGCATAAAAATTAATATTTCTCAAAAACCGTGCAGCGAAACTTTCCACAAAGTAATAGCACACGATTCCCAAAGAAGCCGGTCATTTTGACATATGGCACGTGTATGTGGTGTGAAAACTCTGGGAGGAGTAGCGGTCCAAAAATGGATGGAATAATAATAAATAAATAATATGTGCAATAATAATAGTGTAGTTGCCCTAAGGCAACCACACTAATAATAATAATAATATGTGCAATAATAATAGTGTAGTTGCCCTAAGGCAACCACACTAACTAGACAATTCCTGCAGAAATTGTGAAGTGTGGTTGCCGCCAACGCGAAGTCGACTTTGTGCTGAATGGAGTGAACAGTGGTAGGTAGTTGCTATGATGTCTGAGGCAGTTGCTAGGGTGTTGCTAGGTGGTTCTATGGAGTTCTAAGTGGTTTCATGGAATTCTAGGCGGTCGCTAGGGTGGTGCTAGGTGGTTGCTATGGAGTTTCAGGTGGTTGCTATTGAGCTCCAGGTGGTTGCTAGGGCATTGCTAGGTGGTTGCTAGGGTATGCTAAGTGGTTGGTAGGTGGTTGCTATGGAGTTCTAGGCAGTTGCTAGGGTGTTGCTAGGCAGTTGTTATGGTGTTCCAGGTGGTTGCTAGGATGTTGCTAGGTGGTTGCTATGGAGTTATAGGCAGTTGCTAGGGTGTTGCTAGGGTATTCTAGGTGGCTGCTAGGATGTTGCTAGGTGGTTGCTATGGAGTTATAGGCGGTTGCTAAGGTGTTGCTAGGTGGTTGCTAGCATGTTGCTAAGTTGTTGCTATAGTGTTGCTAGGCAGATGTTATGGTGTTACAGGTGGGTGCTAGAGTGTTGCTAGGTGGTTGCTATGGTGTTCCAGGTGGTTGCTAGGGTGTTGCTAGGTGGTTACTATGGAGTTCTAGGTGGTTGCTATAGTGTTGCTAGGTGGTTGCTTTGGAGTTATAGCTGGTTGCTATAGTGTTGCTGGGCATTTGCTATGGTGTTCCAGGTGGTTGCTAGTGTGTTGTTGGGTGGTTGCTATAGAGTTCCAGGTGGTTGCTTGGGGGTTGCTAGGGTATTCTAGGTGGTTGCTATGAAGTTATAGGTGGTTGCTAGGGTGTTGCTAAGCAGTTGTTATGGTGTTCCAAGTGGTTGCTAGGGTGTTGCTAGGCAGTTGTTATGGTGTTCCAAGTGGTGGCTAGGGTGTTGCTAGGTGGTTGCTATGGAGTTCTAGGCAGTTGCTATGGTGTTGCTAGGTGGTTGCTAGGGTGTTGCTAGGTGGTTGCTATGGAGTTTTAGGCGGTTGCTATGGTGTTGCTAGGTGGTTGCTAAGGAGTTCTAGGCCGTTGCTAGGGTGTTGCTAGGTGGTTGCTATGGAGTTCTAGGTGGTTGCTAGGGTGTTGCAAGGTGGTTGCTATGGAGTTCTAGGTTGTTGCTAGGGTGTTGCTAGGTGGTTGCTATGGTGTTCCAAGTGGTTGCTAGGGTTTTGCTATGCAGTTTGGTGTTCCAAGTGGTTGCTAGGGTGTTGCTAGGTGGTTGCTATGGTGGTCCAGGTGGTTGCTAGGGAGTTCTAGGCCGTTGCTATGGTGTTGCTAGGTGGTTGCTATGGAGTTCTAGGCAGTTGCTAGGGTGTTGCTAGGTGGTTGCTATGGAGTTCTAGGTGGTTGCTAGGGTGTTGCTAGGTGGTTGCTATGGAGTTCTAGGCCGTTGTTATGGTGTTCCAAGTGGTGGCTAGGGTGTTGCTAGGTGGTTGCTATGGAGTTCTAGGCAGTTGCTATGGTGTTGCTAGGTGGTTGCTAGGGTGTTGCTAGGTGGTTGCTATGGAGTTTTAGGCGGTTGCTAGGGTGTTGCTAGGTGGTTGCTATGGAGTTATAGGCAGTTGCTAGGGTGTTGCTAGGGTATTCTAAGTGGTTGCTAGGATGTTGCTAGGTGGTTGCTAGGGTGTTCTAGGTGGTTGCTAGGGTGTTGCTAGGCATTTGCTACAGTGTTCCAGGTGGTTGCTAGTTTGTTGTTGGGTGGTTGCTATGGAGTTCCAGGTGGTTGCTAGGGTGTTGCTAGGCGGTTGCTATGGAGTTCTAGGCGGTTGCTATGGTGTTGTTAGGTGGTTGCTAGGGTGTTGCTAGGTGGTTGCTATGGTGTTGCTAGGTGGTTGCTATGGAGTTCTAGGCCGTTGCTAGGGTGTTGCTAGGTGGTTGCTATGGAGTTCTAGGTGGTTGCTAGGGTGTTGCTTGGTGGTTGCTATGGAGTTCTAGGCGGTTGCTATGGTGTTGCTAGGTGGTTGCTATGGAGTTCTAGGCAGTTGCTAGGTTGTTGCTAGGTGGTTGCTATGGAGTTCTAGGTGGTTGCTAGTGTGTTGCTAGGTCGTTGCTATGGTGTTCCATGTGGTTGCTAGGGTGTTGCTAGGCAGTTGTTATGGTGTTCCAGATTGTTGCTAGGATGTTGCTAGGTGGTTGCTATGGTGTTCCAGGTGGTTGCTAGGGTGTTGCTAGGTGGTTGCTATGGAGTTTTAGGCGGTTGCTAGGGTGTTGCTAGGCAGTTGTTATGGTGTTCCAGATTGTTGCTAGGGTGTTGCTAGGTGGTTGCTATGGTTTTCCAGGTGGTTGCTAGGGTGTTGCCAGGTGGTTGCTATGGTGTTCTAGATGGTTGCTATGGTGTTGCTAGGTATTTGCTATGGCGTTATAGCCGGTTGCTAGGGTGTTGCCAGGCATTTGCTATGGTGTTCCAGGTGGTTGCTAGTGTGTTGTTAGGTGGTTGCTATGGAGTTCTAGGCCGTTGCTAGGGTGTTCTAGGTGGTTGCTAGGGTGTTGCTAGGGGGTTGCTATGTCTTTGCTATGGAGTTATACGCGGTTGCTAGGATGTTGCTAGGGGGTTGCTATGGAGTTCTAGGCGGTTGCTAGGTCTTTACTGAGTCCAATGACGCGACCCATAGTTCTCTATGACAAACGGTTCAAAAGTTATGAAATATCAAACATCGGCCAATCAGGAAGGGGGGCGAGGCTGATCTCCACCAATGGACAAAGGACTCTCTACCATGTCCAATGAGGCATTGTACAATTTGTGGGCAATTTTTCCCTATAGAGATGAATGGCAGAATGTTCAAATCTAGAGAGAGACCAGAGTACTGCTGCTAGAAGACAGAGCATTGTGACATCACAAGGGTGAGAAGACAGAGCATTGTGACATCACAAGGGTGAACATTCCGCCATTCATTCCCTATGGGAAAAAATTGCCCACAAAAATTCAAATTTTTCAAAAACCGTGCAACCAATCTTTCCACAAAGTAATAGCACACCATTCCCGATCAAGCCGCTCGATTTGACATATTGCACGTGTATGTGGTGGGAAAACTCTGGGAGGAGTAGCGGTCCAAAAAATGGGTGGAAAGAATAAAATATATGAATAATAATATGTGCAATAATAATAGTGTAGTTGCCCTAAGGCAACCACACTAATAATATGTGCAATAATAATAGTGTAGTTGCCCTAAGGCAACCACACTAATAACAACCAAGAACTTTGTCTACTAGGTACGTGTTGCTGGACACTACGTGACGGTGTTGCTGGACCCAGACTCTTATGATGCAGTCCTTCAGGACTCGGTCACACTAGACTTCACTCGCTACGCCCAGGTACTGATGCAGAGGATCTTCAGTTTGTCACTACCGAATCACAACAATTCCACAGAGAAGGCCTTAATGATGCGGTAAGTGAAGAACTGCACAAATGCCTGAAACATGAAGTATGGCCAAGTATTTCTGTTAAGATTGCGTCAGTGGATAATTTCTAATATGGGTATAACCTGGCTCCTGCCTCAAATGTGGATTTATACACAAGCATGAACATTTTGTCTGTAGATCCCGCTCCATTTTGAATGTGGTAGAGCTGTATTAAACAACCCATGGTGTGGTTGGTGTTAACAGAGCACTTGGCAACAGGTCTTAGCACTTTACAGTGCTGTACACCTTCATCCTCAATAATAAAAGCTGAACTGTCACGCCAAGTTTTGAGTGGTCTTCTGATGTAAAGATATAAAGAACATTATGGTGATGTACTGAACCACTCCACAGGGACGCCTGTAGTTGTACTGTGTTACAAATGAAGCGTGTTTGCTCTTTAATCCTCTTGTGTTCTCAGCGTAGGTGCATTCTACCTTGAAAATTTGGCCCATTTGTTCAGTTATCTGAGACCCTGCTGATGCTAAGGAATGTTTTTGTACTCAGCGGCTGGGTCTGCAAAAGTGGGCGATGATGGTATTTACAGGGACTGTGTTAGAACACTAGCGCCACAGTGCATTATCAGAGTGAAGATTTAATCTGTTTGAATCTGAGCTTTCAGATTCAGTTGAGGGAAGCAGAACATATCCACAGAAGCCATTCACAAACATGACTTATTCATTAGCTTGTTCAATGGATAACATATGGGTAGATGTACACGACAGAGGCACAGTTAATAAATTAATGTTTCCCCTGTGCCCTGTCACCTCTGCGTCCACAGGCACTTCCAAGGAGACAGCCTCACCTGCCTGAATAGTGTCATGGAGGGGAACCTCCAGGCCCTACTGCAATCTGAGACTATCCAGGACCAGAAGAACTGGAAACAGGACGGGCTCTTCAATTTCTGCTACAGCCTGCTATTTAGGTACATAATTCATTCGATCAGTCTGGGGTTTCCTCAGCTACGCCCGATAAACAGTTTAAAAACATAAGCCACTCCATATAAATAGTTGAATTGGTGTTTATCTGATGATGACACTTAACTGCAGACCAAAGACAAAACAATTCAAATTTTTTTATTTATACGGGCCCACAAATCCGGGTGTCAGGGTTAGTGCTACTTCTAAGTTGAATGTGAATGCACCAAAGTACTGCTGAGCTGGAAATGGAGTCGTAAAGAAACCTTGGAAATTAATTTAATTTTGATTAAATTGCATTAATTACAAATCTATTTGGATTTGAATTCCAGTTCAAGATTTTGATTCTTACAGTGGGGAAGAGTTAGGTGGGAATAACAGAAAAAGCACTCTGTGTTGAAAGATTATCTAGCAGGTTCAAATTTATGGTACATCAACTGTCAATACAGTATACATGAACATCGACAAGTTTATGGCACTAATGTGAATGCCATCAATTAACATTAATGGCATCACAGTGACATTGCTTCAGTATAGCTATTGTCCTATGTCATTACATCTTGTTCTGAAATGACAACCACCCCCCTACCCTCCACGCTTTTAACAGGGCTGGATACCTCACACTGTTTGGAGCGGAGCAGAGCAACCACTACACAGACTCATCTGCAGTCTACAAGGAGTTCAGAAAATTTGACAGCCTCCTGACAAAAATGGCACGGAACATGCTGAACCCAGGTAACAGAGTAGCTCTGTGGTGGATATTCGCTCCATAGCTTTTTGTTTTTGTTGTGAAACCGTTGAAATCCCATTTGAAACATGTGATAGTTAAGGACTAGGCACCAGAGATTTGCGTCACTAGGGGAACTTTGTTTACTTCAATACTGCTTTGATTCTCCTTCTTCATGCCTGCCTGACCCTTATCAGATCAGCAAAAAATACCTGAGGAACATTATGTAACAGCATATTTCAGCACTTTGTTTAAAAACTGAATGATCATACATGCAATAGGCTAATTTGGTTTGACGCGCACATGTTTATTAAAAGCTGGGAGCATCCATTCTTTCAGACCTTCAGTGATGTGACAGTATTTTCAAAACAAACATGCACCTCAGACTATGATCATAGAACATTGATGGTATGGGCCGTATTGTGTCTTAAGCACTAAACTACTACAGAGTTCCCACGAGACTATGCTCAAGATTAAGCTAAATCATTATGCAAACTCAAACACAAGCTCAAACTTAAAACACAAAAGAAGTCTTAAAACTTGCCTGTGCCCCACCTGTCAGGTCACATGTACTGTGTGATCCTTTCACGTCCCAGTCTCTCACCTGCATTTTCTTTTCCCTTTCTGGTGCCACCTTCACTTTTTTTCCTGATCCTTCCGCCTGTCTCAGTTTTCCCACCTTATCCCTGTCTAAGATCAACTCGGTCTAACTTTATCCTCCCCTCGTGTGTTTAGTGCAGTCCTGTTCTTTGATCACACTCAGCATTCAGCTTTACAGTTTTTCACGGCAGGATAGAAGTGTTTGGCCTTCATTTCTTTCCAGTTCAAACCTGTCTTTCCATTCCTCCACAACAGAGGAGAAGAGGATCGCCGGTTCTGTGCGTCAGCAGCTATGGAGCCTCCTGTCTGCAGCCCTGCCAGGTGAGAAGACAGAAGACACGTGGTTACAGAACTACCTTCAGCACCTGAAGGATGAGGCCGTAGATGAGGAGATGCAGAAACGGGCCATGCTACTTCAACTGTGGGCCACCCAGGTGAGCCACACTGTTTGCATTCTTTTCTATTTATAATGTGCATTGCAACACTGTCATTTCAAACTGCTGTTTGTTTGTTTCTTGCGGTGCAAATGATTTTGGAATTTGGGGCAGACGTTTTGTTTCCATGACACCCAAGAATGAAATAAAAAAAAACAATGAGGCATATCATTCTTTTGGTATGCCTCCGGGGGAATCCCAGGGGTTCGTTGACTTCTCTGGCATGGTGAAATTCCCTCACAAATGGAATCACTATCTCACATGCCAGTGCATACACAGATTGTGACTGCCTAGTTGCACACGTAAGAAACATTGCATAACTCATTTCAAAAAGCATATCAAATAAGACATCACCAGGGATGGGAGGGAACACACTAACTATCTTCTGTTAGTCTAATTTGGCTCAAGCCAGCACAGTTACAAAGTCATTTACATTTGGAGTAGATGTAGCTAATGACACAATGAGTTCTCACCCTAAAACAACCAAAAGAAGTAAATGCGACACAATTTATAAATGCAGAATATGAAACGCACACACAAGTAAAACATGACATATTAATATTAGTATATGTAATTTAACATATAATGTGATATGTGAAGCAATACATTCCGGTTTATCACATTAATCGTAATCGCTAGCTGAAGAGCATCCTCAGGTTTATGTCATCATACTGTATATATATAAAATCTGCCACAGGAAGAGGCTGTGGTTGTGACCAGTTTCATACATGTGAGAGACTGTTCTCTGAGGCATAGGGTTTCCAGACAGCCTTTCCCTGGCCAGGAGAGTGGGTGGAGTGTCCTTGGCCAAGCTGCTGGCACTTCCACTGGGTCACACCCCATGCATCAGCCTGAATAGACAATGAACAGCCTGCCTCATGCATTGCTGCTTCCTAGTTAATCATACTACAAGCACACCGGCCCATTTCCAAAGGCTGCCACTGGGTATGCAGTCACCTGGCTGCAGTACATCTGTGAGCCACATGGGTACAATGTTGGCTCAGTAATTTGCTTGTTGAGTTCGCAGACTTGCAAGTTAAAATAATATAAAGTTATTCAGAAAACAATGCACAAATTGAAACTTATGTGGTGAAGGCAATGTAAAATGTAATTATTCAGTATTTGAAAACAGAAATGCAATAAAAATCTAAAATGAAAATAAAACAGGAGCTCCCTCTACCCAGTCTCTGGCTTCAGCAGTTCCATCCCATCCTGTACACCTAAAATTACACAAGAATCGCACACAGTTTAGTTACACATTAAAGGAAATTGCAGCGCTGAGGGATTGGTGGTGTACACCTCATGTAAACATAAGTGAGTTCTTCAGTCTTCAATTGCAACACAGATATATGACTCAGGACCAGACTGTTAGATGAAGACCAATGCTATTAGATGAAAAGGAGGATGCATACAATCCTTTATTCATATGCTATACAGTTCTTGGTTTTATTTTGCTTATTTTCAGATAAATAATCTCTGAATTATAACTTTTTCCTGTTGTATGTGTATGTGTGTATGTGTGTGTGTGTGTGTGTGTGTGTGTTTCAGTTGATTTTGCTGAATTTCCCATTCCATCATGTAATGACAGCAACATTTCTTTGACAAATGAGCAAATTTCATACTAGATAGAAGCTGAAAATTTGATTAGTAAAACTGCAATGCACGCCACATCATCTGCTGTCTGCTACCTCTTTCTGTTGTTGATGTGAATGTTTGGTTACTGATCCTGCCAGGGTAATGTTGGACCTGCAGCTTTCTGGCTTCTTGGATTCCTGTTAATCAACCCCGAGGCAATGAATGCTGTGAAAAAGGAGTTTGACAGCCTCTTACTGCAAGCCGACTCACCACAGGGCCTCCCATTTGACAAGTTACAGAACACACCAGTCTTTGGTAAGTGTTTGGTGGCCTGTGTATTTCCCCAAAGCCAAACTGGCATTACCACAGAACTAGGATCGGAACAAAATGTTTTGACTACTTAGACAAGTGATGGTGAGATATGTGCTTCCTGTTTGTTATCATACCAAGACACTGTTTGTTGTTTGTAAACTCTTAAGAGTTAGGAGATGTCCTGTGTTGTTAGGTGTAGTTACAGCCCAGATTCCATTGAAGTAATTAGGTCACCACAGATGAGAGGAGCAGTAGCAGGTTATGAACAAAAGGAATTTAGCCCTTACAGGTTTTTGGGACTCAGTGATGCAAAGTGTGCGTCAGTCCTCCAGGGCAAGGAAGCACCTTTTTAATTTGCAATTGAGGTGTATGTACCAAATAAGTGAGTTGACCTCTGATCCAAATAACCAGACCCACTCAGCAAACAAGAGATGACCTATAGTGAAAACTAGATACCCCTATTCTGCAAATCATACCTCTGCCACACACTGCTTCCTGCAGGCTGGCTGTAAATTATTTAGTACGGCACATTCACAGTAAGTTAAAGCTCTCTTTTTATGGATGCATGGTTTTGACTGAAGGCCTGCAATCTTATGAAGAGGAAAATGTTTGGTAACATACTCAGGGGTATGCCAGCAATTCTCCTGCTTGGATTTGAACAAGCAGTGTTCTGGTATTTAAGTCTAATTTTCTAACAGGCATGGCATATGAGTGGCCACCTCTGTAACCTACTGCAGCCTGATATGGTGTATTGGTCTTATATTTCCAAGATAAATTATCAATGGAGGCAGAAATTTCTATAAATAACTAACTAAATAAATAAAAGGGTATTACAGGATGCATTTTAAGTTGAGTTCTGTCAGTAGAATTGGAGGACATATGCATAAATTGGTTAAAGCTAAATTTCTCACTGTTATTTAGATTTTTTTTAAAATTATTATTACTAGTGTATTAGAGGAGTGTATAAGAGGAAGCAGAGGCCTGAATTGTTCTAAGCCAGTCTTGGCATTTATGTTTATATGCAAAATGATGAGCCTACTGTATATGGCCTGAATGACCCATGGCGCTGATTAACCTTGCTGTTCCTATGTTATCATGTGACAGACAGTGTACTGAATGAGACGCTACGGCTCACTGCAGCCCCTTTCATCACTCGAGAGGTGCTGCACAGCAAGACTCTGTGCATGGCCGATGGGCGGGAGTATGACATCAGGAAAGGGGACCGCATGTGCCTGTTCCCCTACATCAGCCCCCAGATGGACCCCGAAATCCACGAGGAACCAGAGGTAAGGCCTACTTCAGCCACAGCGCGGCTGGGTGCAGATGCCTCAGCTGAGGCTGATCAACAGCCTGACAGGACGAGTGGCTTTGCAGAAGCTTGTGGCATTTCTTTGCATGACCTCAGCCTTCCCCCGTCAGTCAAAGCTATTGTGCCTTTCCCTTCCGTCTCAACCTCCTTTAGCCTCGTTGGCACATATGTCACTGTAAGCCTATTGTTATTTTAGTCATATGGAGTGCCTTAAAAAGCAATAAAAATTGTATTGTAAAGATTGTATGATCACGTAATTACAAAGTGTAATCATATATGCAAGCACTGTTTCCATCAGTCTCAGATTACCAATGGAAAGGTTAAACCCAGAATGCCACAGGATTAACTGCATGCTATAATAGAAACAAAGATAATAGACGTGGGAAGTAGATTTAGGGCAGTCTTATGAGCTTTCCTCAATCACGCTTCCACAATGTACACAAAGGCAGAAATCGTCTAGAGTCATAACAAATCATTATTATTGCTGATTGTGTAACAACCTCTTACAACAGGTTAGCCTGACTGGTTGCATGCCAGGGGGATACTAGCCTGCTGAACCATGCAGAACCTTTGTGTATAATTAACATTCGTCACACAGTCTGTGTTTCCTGTCTGTCTCCCATTGTAGAAATTCAAGTATGACAGGTTCCTGAATTCCAACGGCAGTGAGAAAAGGGAGTTCTACAAAGGCGGGAGGAGGCTGAAGTACTACACCATGCCATGGGGGGCGGGGAAGAACAAGTGTGTGGGACAGCAATTCGCCATCAGCAGCATCAAACAGTGAGCATTCTGAATTAGCCACCTGATCTCAGAACAGGGAACTGTGAGGTCACCAAATTCCTCTGGAAACGCAGGAAGTGGCTTTAGTGTTGGCAGGCATGAATTGATTAGCTTATTGAAGGATGCTGGATGGTTGCCTGTGTTAGAAGCAAAAGCCATTAAGAGAAATGAAAAGAGGAGCTCATTTGAGCCATAATTCATGGCTCTGGATTACTTTATTCCTGTAACAAATTGGCATTAGGGTATTTCTTTTTGATCACTTGATTCAAATAACTACTTATTAAATTGCTGCTGTGTTTGACTCAAATTTTATTGTTTAGTGGAAGAGAAATAACAAGATTAGACATTTGCATTCATTTTTAAATAGTTAAGAGATGCAGGTTATTAAGTGATCTCTCTTCCCCCTACCTTCTTCCTTGTGATGTCCAGGCTTTTGCTGATGGTGCTAACGCGACTGGACCTGGAGCTGTGTGACCCGGCCTCTACGATGCCCAAAGGGAATCCCAGTCGCTATGGATTTGGGGTGCTGCAACCGGAAGGAGACATGGAAATACGTTACAAACTAAGATGCACACTATAGAGTCCAGCAGCTTTGCTCACCACAATGCAGTGTTAAATCAACCGTAACAACTCTATTATGAGTTATACGTAGGCTACTCTATCAGAGTTGATTTACACAGAACGTTTTATGCTGAACAGCTTTTCCAGGTTTATAAACAAAAGCATGTTCATTTGTATATTATATTTTGTACGTATTTTTGTATTTTGTTATTCATTAAATAATAAATATTGTCTTTATTGCTTTTCTATATGGTGTTTTTTTATTCAGAGTTGTATATTATTATTATGTCATGTACACCTCAAGTAAATTTTTGACACAATAACTTTGATTTTTTACTTTTTTTTATTTTTTTACTTCATGTCTGTATGTTGTATTACTCATTTATTTGCATTCCACTATGGAATCTCTTTAATGGAACTGCTTTAAAAAAGTTGCCATTTTAATTTCATTTTGCCAGCACCGATGCCAAATAACTAAGCTATCTAATGCATGTGTTTGAAGAAGGACCCATTCTAAATAACGAGTTGGTAGTCAGTAGTTTAAACACTTTCTGACTGCTCATTAATTGTGCAGACCCGGTGTTTTCGGATAGTGTTAAACAATGGCTAGCTCGAAGGAACATGATGACTGCAGAGTTTAGATTTATTTTCTGTTCTTTTAATACTCAAGGCAATAGGAACAACAGTATCTCTTTTGACCCACTTTTTTAAGCGTAAAACGGGAGCTTCTTTCCTCGTCGCCGAACGCCTACACTCCACTTTCGAGGGCACGATGGTTGCTTTCAATCTGGACGTTCTGTTGCCGCTCGGAGTAAACACTCGCGGACGTGTTTAAGGGTAAGCGGCGATATTTTATCAATCTTGTACCTATGTAATTAACCATCGGTCGTTTTCATAAACGCCATGTCTTTCGTCCCAAATGAACTAATTTTATTCAGAATAAAGGATGAAGGTGACACAATTTCACATACCTCTACGGATTTGTGGGAGAAGCGTGGAAGATGAACGAGTACAGCTGCCTAACTTCAAAGCTATATTAATCATATGGACGTTTGGTTTTCTCGCTAAAGTTTTTACTAGAGGACAGATATGTTGTAGTGGCGGACGGAGTGCACGTATCAGGCGCGTTTTAAAAACCATTCCATGTTATTAATCCCAAAAACCTGAAGGGAGCGGGTGTGTGCGTGCGCACGGTATGCTGCCTTAGTCGCAGTGAATTGTGTGGTTAACGGGTTGTATGGTATGAGAGGAGCTTGGCGAGATCCTAACTGCCTGGTCGGAGAAATGTAAACATGCAACAATGTGTTCTCTTCTTTGCCGGCACTACATGCGCACACTATAATTTGGATCATCATTATAAACTCAGGTTACCTGTGGTCAGGACCTGTATCGGTTCTGTAACAAGTCCCTCTGGGGTTACTATGTAGGAAATGTGGAGTTTCTCTTACTTCCTGTGGTGTTTGATATATTATACACGTTCATAACCATGAACACGTTCATGATCCTGATCTTAAATTACGTTATGAATGCTTTTTCACAAAGATGAACCACTCGCAGAGTTCTCAATAGACACGTCGAACAATTGTTTTGTAATTACTCTTACTCTTGTAAAAACTGCATAAAAACTGTGATTGAACAAGTGAGCTTGTTTGAGAAATGTGCAGGCTATGGTGATGTTTCAGTCCATTTTAAGGTTACAGCCTACTCTAAAAACACGTTAAGGAATGGAGTGCGGCTTCGACGGAATCTTGACGATATCCGTGGCGTGGTAATGCGGGTACCAGTGGATATATGTTTCTCACTCTAAGTTGGAGGTGAGAGTTGCGCGGCCAGCCCCTCGACCCTGGATAGCAAGAGTTAAAAACGCCGCCAGTGTGCTGGAGCCCGATGGTGGAGCTGCCGCGAAGCACCCCTCCTCAGAACCCCGCAGCTATGTCTTCCTTCACGCGCAGATACAAGAGTCAGGTACAGCAAAAAATTGTACGGATTCATAACGTTGGCTACTTGTTGATCCTTTACAGTTATCTCCGGTTAAAAAGAAACAAGTAGGACAAACGGATTGGTTTTTTGTATGGTTTTGTCTCCTACTGAAACATGTCTGGGACCGAAGTGATTACTTAGGTGCAGGGTCTGAGAGGGGTGAGAGGAAGAACAAACCAGTGATGTCTCCCCCATTTATCTCCATTTAAGTATTTTAAATGTCCTTTCCCTGATTGAGCCTGGTGGAAAGGACAATCGATATATACATCAGACGTTATCAGTAACATTTTTCTTTGACGTTTGTGAACTCCGGCGAGGACGTAGTACTCAAATTCACACTGATGTTGCTTGAAAAAATAAATAAAAAATAAAAAAACACTGGCAGTGAACCGAAGGTTTACATTAAGTGTGTAGCCTATTTAAAATCCTCTATATTTAAAGGGTGTTTAGCCTGTATGTATGTATATTTAAGATTTATTTAACTTACAACTCGCTTTGTACGTCGCTATTGTTGTGCATTGGCTACAGGCAGCATTGCCCATTTGTTGTGTCCCGACTAATAGAAACTCCTCACATCGGCAGTGGAGTCTCCGTGAACTCGTCTGTGATTCAATTATTTGGTCGTAGGGCTTCATGAAAATGGATTAAACCAATAATCTTCACTAACTGGACGTGTATCTCTTAAATGTTTCTAACTCTTAAACAAACCAGCAGGGCTATTTTCTCTTTGGGAGAGATCCCAATTACGAGAACACCTTAGAATATCAAGGAACTGCTAGGTTCTCTTGGCGACAAACCGAATGACTTCTATTGAAGTATCTGCAGAAGTGCAATTATTTCAGCACTGAAACAGAAAGGACAGTGCAATGAATTGATTGTTTCCTAGAGTGACAGAGCGGTGGTTTCAGCACTGTTTCACTGGACAGCGCTCGCTACTGGAGCCGAATTCTCTCATTAGACTTCCCCCACCCCACTGCTCGCAAGGAAAGCTGCTGGATTATTTCTGAAGCAGATTAAATTATCTATTTGCTCCTCTGATTATTGGATAAACCAAATGACATTGCCTGAGAAATGTTCTTTCTCAATGCCGTAGGTCATTTGGGTTCGGTGTCCATTTTAGAAAGTGTTGCTGATATTTTTCCCTCTTTTCCTCCCTCCCAGTCGCAAGAATGGAGGAACACAGATCCAAATGTTGACGCTAACGCAACGCCCGGAGTTTGTCTTCAGGACTGACAGAATTTTGCCAATCGAAAGAAAGAAAGTGGACGAACTCTTCCGTAGGGATGAATAAATCCGGATCTCGGTCGACTTGCTCGCTTCCCCCTGAGCCGGTGGACATACTTCGTAGCAAGTCGTGTTCCCGCCGTGTGAGGCTCAATGTCGGTGGTCTTCTGCACGAGGTTCTGTGGAGAACGCTGGACAGGTTACCCCGCACGAGATTGGGTAAACTACGAGACTGCAACACGCATGATTCCATAATGGAGATATGCGACGATTATAATTTGGAGCAGAACGAATATTTCTTTGACAGACACCCGGGGGCATTCACTTCTATTCTGAATTTTTACCGCACCGGAAAGTTACACATGATGGAGGAGATGTGTGCTTTGTCTTTCAGCCAAGAACTGGACTACTGGGGAATCGACGAGATTTACCTGGAGTCCTGTTGCCAAGCTCGCTATCATCAGAAAAAAGAACAAATGAACGAGGAGCTTAAACGCGAAGCCGAGACTTTGAGGGAAAGAGAAGGAGAGGAATTTGATACGTCGTGCTGTGCAGATAAGCGAAAGAAACTTTGGGATCTTCTAGAGAAGCCAAGTTCATCACTTGCAGCAAAAGTAAGTATGCGGATATGGCTACTCCATGGTTAAATAAATAAAACGAGTTTAATGTGTCTTGTTAGTTAATCAGTTCGCAGTAGGATTTCCTTTCGAACTTGTTCAGTCTATCATGGGATTTGTGTGTTTAAGCTCGATTTAAATGGATCGCGGAGAACTGACGCATTAACTCCATGTACTCTGCCCGAGGTCAAGTAATTTACGGCAGTTTGTCAACACAGCGCCAACCTTTACATGGTGATTGGATATCGTGAAAAAACAAGAACAACATATTCCATAAATTTTTCAAAGATAATTTATAATATAATAATCCCACCACCACCACCACCAACAACAACAACAACAACAATTAATAATAATAATAATAATAATAATAATCATAATAATAATAATAATAATAATAATAACAGAAACCTGATGAATCATTCTTTCGCGTTTTGTTGGCATGATTAAAATGAGGGAAATATAAAGTGCAGAAATATGGTCCTCAAAAATGTAAAAATCTTTTATGAATATTATTGCTTTGTGCTGTAGATTGCCATAATGAAAGTAGCATAATTTCCTATTCTCTGAACAAGAGAAATGGGCTTAATATAATAGAATATATACATATATATCATTGGGGGCTTGAGGGTGCTGATTCTCTGAATTGTGTTCCTGACTTGAAATGACTAGATCCATGAATTAATCAATCCTTTAATTTGATATGCCATTTTCAACAAAGGAAATGCCCCAGAGTGTTCTACCAAACAGAGAACTAAGTCATGGAACACATTGCACATTACAAAGGATATTTCTTGAAAGGAACACCTTTCTTTGCTTTAGCAACAGGCAAGAAATCATTTGGAGTGATAGTAGTAGAAGCAATGAGATATAAACAAAGTGTGCTTTATCTCAGACAGAGAGATGCCCTTAATGGAACACCTTACAGTTATAAATAGAAAGGTGTTGTGTGAATGATTTGCTTTTGATAGAATGGAAAACCATACAAAACCCACTCAAATATTGAAGTGGAAAAACATGCATGGTCACTGTATACTTTAATATATAATTGGATTCTGCCTGTTGATCAATCCCCTCTCTGTGTTTATAACATGTGGTCATTTTGTAGCATACATTGTCATGAATTGTTTGCTTAAACAATATTTTTATCCAGGTAAATGGGCCACATTAGGGAAATGGGGCTGTGGGGGGTCAGATGGAAGTGTTTTGCCATTAATACTGTGTCAGTGAGGGTCCACAGATGTGGTCTTCTCTCAGCTTTCCACAAGAGTTATACCCGCATGAGGTGTCAACAGGATGTGTTCGTGTCAGTCACCTTCAGTGGATTGTGTGCTAATGGTAAGACCACACGTATAGTTTTATGAGGCCTCGTGACCTAGTGTACTGTGTGGTGCTGCTTACAGAAAGTTGGGAAGTATACTGGCACTTTGTGTCATTGGGTGTCTGTGAATATAATACACTTCAGTTGATAATGAATGAGATATAATCTCAGTATTTTTGGTGTTTTCCTATATTGATTACAGGTTAAATCTGTATGGCGAGTCTTAATACATAGTGCATCCCACTCTGTGTTCACTAGTAGTCATATGTGGTCATGGGATTGTTGTGGTTATTAAATTGGGGTTTTAATTCATCTGCTTTATGGAATTGTTTCAAATTTGGATTGCTCCAGCAGTTTAATACTATTAGTTTTATTAATTTTTATCGCCCATTTTTATCACTAAACTAATCACATCAACGTGTTTGTGAAGAAAGAAAGTACCTATTATATTTAACCCCTGAAATCCAAAGGATAGTCACTCATTTTAGTTTTGAACAGATTCCAACATTTCAAAATTAATATAAATAGTGCATAGACATAGTAAATAATTAGCTTTCTAGATGGAAATTGAGACATGTTGAATAACATGGTGTAAGCAACTTGGAGCATTCATTGAAAGTGTTTGAACAGTCATTAACAGACTAGTTTTACATTATACCAGTGAGTTCCTACAATATACGTGTATTTAATGAAAAGATTCAATTTGTCAAAAGATATTCTATTCAAAAATATCTGATTGCAGTTCAAGCATAAATATTAATCTACTTGATAGTTTTGTCAGTAAACATTTTCTCTGCCAAGCTGATCCCACAAAAAAGGCAATCTTCCCTCAGTTGTACCGGCACATATATCAATATCTAATTAGCTTAAAAGGAGGGTGTAAAACCTCATTCCATCTCACTGGATTCTAAATGCATTACTGCAGCCATTTAATAATCAGAGGATAAACAACAAAATGAAAGGTGTTCTTATTTTAAACGCAAGAATTATCATTCATACCATATTTTTTTGTTAAGATTTAAAGCATCAGGCATTTTGATTGATTTGATGGCCAATGGTAGAGCTAGAGGGACACTTGGTGCACAAAATCAATGAAACAGTTACTTGGCAACATCAATGTGTATAGTTAAGAAATAAGGTGCCCAGTGAACACTTGATTGAGGAGAAACAACACAAACTGTGTGCATAGAAATATTGATGTCACTCAAATGAAATCAGAACTTTCATCCGCTGTGGTCCGACTGTAGGTACACCTTTTGATGGTTCCAGACGCATAGACTGTAGTTCCAGGTACAGGCTCTGTGGTTCCAAATGCAGTGTCTGCTGGGTGTGGCTCAAGTAACTGTAGTTACACAATGTCAAAGGACAGACTGGTACCTGTGTGTATTGCACATTTCCTGTGGTATTAGCTAATGAGGTAACAGCACAGACGACATCTGCACATTCCTCACATGTCAAATGATGAGATGCCTTCAAGACTGCAACCCACACCTTGAACGAAATGCCAAGGCAGTGTCACATTAATTATCCAAAAGTGGGCTTTTGGGTGCATTTGGCTCCCTCTTGTGCCTTACTAATTTAGATTGAGGTTTTTAGCTATATAATGGCATTATTATGGACTGCAGGAATATCAGGAGTTTCAGTGTGTGTACAGACCTGTAGAGCATTTAGTATTCTCTTTTTAAAACATTTTTACTTCTCTGTTTATTCAGTTTATGTGAAATCATATTGCTTAAACTGCTAAATATCAATATTCATTTAATATTTATGATATAACTTTACCCATACCTACAGCCTGTTTTGCATGTATATGCGTGGTATGTGTTAAAATGTGTGTCATGGCCTAATTCAGTAAAATTGTGTGTGTGTGTGTGTTTGTATGCATCAATGTGTGTGTATAAAAATGTAGCAGCCTACTCAAGTGACAGTATAATGTAATGTGAAGACCCATGGGCAGAAATGGGCAGAAATGGACAGGATATATTTACCCCTCCTCAAAATGTTTTTTTCTGTTCTTCCTTAAGGTGAGAGTACATTTACTTCACCTTCACCTGTTCTTGACCTTTGTAGAACTTATTTTATCAGCCGTGCAGAACAGAGAGAGAGAGAGAGATGAATGTATAAAAAAGGCTATTATGTATGTATGTATGTATGTATGTATCTGGAATGCGTGTATACATAGAAGAACTGTGTAAAGCCAAGGTGGGGACTGCAGATTTTATTCATTTACTTGACAAATAGTGTCCTCAAATTAGATTTACCATCCCCATCAGAGCAAGAGATGATGGAAGCAGCTCTACACAGTTTAATCATGGCTACAGGCTTGTTTTCTCCTGTTTAATTGAAGGGCAGCATCACTAAAATAGGCCGATCCCATATGCAGATTTCTCTTCATTCATTTTTCAGTGCCAATTAATTTTTAATTTCACATTAATAAAGCTTGACTTCACAATGGTGAAAGAAGGTGCAATCTGGTGTATCTATAGCTGCAGATGTCATCCTGTGCCCAAGACTTTGGAGTTGTAACCTAAAGTATATTACAGCAGGGCTCTTATGAGCTGTCAGTGTGGATTTTTCATCCTACTGCTCAAGATCACAAATGCTATTCATGTGCTCATGCATTAGAGGTCAGCTGAAGCCCCTTTCTGGAGTCACATGTGTACAACCAGACACGTTCTGTCTTGGTTTCTGTTTGTTCTTGTTGACTCATGCCTGGAAGAATGCAGCCTATTACAGCACTGTGGCACTGTACTGTGTATTAGGCATCAGACAACAGTGTCCAATTGCCAATTACAGTCTTCTGTCTCATTTTTTGTGCATTGATAAATCAAGCTTAACTTAAACTTGTGTTTTATTCATAAATTGCAAATGGTTTTGAAATTTCTCAAATGATCCGAGTCTAGACTAAATGTTTATCTGATATTTTATATAGTAATTATTTATGGCTTTTTCACTGTCAGAGCACGCATGCAGACCTCTGTGAAAGTAGAATCAGCACCTATCAGTCAGTCATCACACTTTTCACGGTTCGTCTGATCCCCAAGGAATAATCAATCACCTGAGACTCAATCACTGGCTTTCTTATTCTCCTTAAATCCCTCACTGGAACTGGAGAGGGAATCAGTGATGGAAACCAGGGTGCTGTGTGAGGGGTGGTGGCTCAGCACAAGAGGCGTCATAACACAGCAGAGGAAAAATGTTCAGCTATCAACACTAACTCTGGAAATGTTCACTCAACATTAGGGTCTGCTGGTTGAAGGTTTCCTGGGAGACTGACATGGAAACAGAAGTTTTTCAATGTATCATTTCACTGTGTGAAGGTTTGCGCCCTGACTTTATGTGCTGCGTTCCTGCTGCGTGTGGTTGCGGCCATGGTTTGTGAAGCTTGGAAGCGGAGTGTGTTGACGTTGCTCGCTGCAGCTGCTCCCCACAGTTTGTCGAATGTCTATAAATCCACAGCACAAATTCTTGTCTGCCTGGCTTATTCAATGTCCATATATCTCACGCTGTGCTTTGAGAGAGTGTGGCAGACAGATGGGGGCATAAGAGAACACACCCCCTTCCCACCCCCATTTTTTCTCTCAGCATCACTGTAAATAGAGTATACATAGAAAGTCCCTCCCCTGCCCCAGCCCTGCCCACTCCACACCCTCTACAGCACTGGTGCTGTGAGATGTGTTACTGGGCAGATTACATAAAAGCTGTCACTTCTTTTTTTGCTACCCTCATTTTTATTTTTTTCAATTGTCTGGTGAAATACTTTCTGACATCCTCAGCCTTAATACAGCATCCCTCAAACAGTAACCCACGCTTCAACCTCAATCCCCATCTTGTATGTGCTCTGAGGTCCCACAAAAATATCCTTAACGTATGCATGAATACATTCTGAGATGTATATTGATTCTATGAACAACCTGTTTGTAATTGCTCAGGATGGGGATAATTAACTACCTGTGAAAACCAAAGTGACACAAAATCATGTGCGAGCAACAATGTCCAACTCCTGACTCCCCCAAAATCACTGCAGCTGACTGGGGGATGGATGAGCAAGATCGTCCATGACCAGAAGCCTCTCTCCTGGTAGAGCTCAGCCCTCTCCATTGAGAGATTCTACATTTTTTCTCTCTTTTCGTATATTTTTCATCTCTAATTCATGGTTGCGAGTCGATAACCATACCAAATGAAAAACAGATGCACAACTTGAGCAGCTTTCTGGTGTTGTTTGTGTTGCTGTTTTACACATGCCTGTTTGCTAGAAGAACTATATTGATTTTATTTGATAGCGTCAATGAATGATTAGTAACATGCAGAAGAAGTTTTTTAAAAATCCCAATAGACAGCCTGCAGATCAAACAAAATAATCTAATTATCACCAAGGCCTGATGTTTCATATTGCCTGAAACAAGGATTAAACATTATTCCAACATAAGGTGTCATATTTTCTAAGCTTCATGCTGACTTTCAATGAGCTTGAACAATGTAAAGGAACTTATGCCAGAACAACACAGTGTAAGAAAATGGTGGACTTTTCTGTCTCATACCGCAATGAGAGAACGATGTGATAAACGTTTTGACATGCATAGAAAATATTTGACCTCCAGATAAACTGGTTAGTTTTCCCTGTTCCGTGTCACTTCTCACAGTTGACATCACTACCCCCGGAAATAAGAGTCTGATCAATATGCTTTGCAAAGCAATCTGCGGTTTATGTCATTTAAAGTAGACCTTCAGGCATGTACAAGGATATATTTGCTTGAAAAACAATATTATCTGCTGGTGGAGTCAAATACAAATGGCCTTCCAAACTATACATTTCTAAAGATGTTCAATGAAGGAAACATTTTCTCTGGAAACATTTGTAAAGTACTGTTCAGGAATATTACCTTCATTTCCAAAGGGGATTCAAGGATTGGTTTCAGCTGGTCTATAAATGACTTACTTCATTGACGCTGGTATACTGTTACTGGTCTAGCTGATTTCTTACATAAATGGCCGGACAGCCATCCTCTGGGGACTAAGGACAGATCACAGTCAACTACCAGGGAATCATGCTGCAGGAGTAGTGTTCAACATGAATAAAAATAATCTCCATAGGTAAGAAATGAGCCTGCATTGAGCTTAATCACTCCAGATTCCAGAAATGGCCTCTTCTTCCTTACACTGAACTCAGAGAAGCTTAATTATAAATTTGAGACAGTGGGAAGCCCATGGGAATGAATAGGAATCACTGCTGTTCACCAAATGACTTTTTCAGCTCAAGTTCTTGCTGCTAGTGGGTTGCTGTGCGCTTTACTTTTTTCATCGCCTTGATAAAGCAGTGTGCTCTCTGTTTACTTAACCTGAATTACACAGCTACACATCCAGATGTGTCAAAAAATAATATGTAAAAAAATATATAATTTAAAAGTTGTTCTAGGTAAGGTTCTCTAACCAGAAAATGAACGATGAATAACATTGGAATACTGGAACTTTTAAAACTAAATAGGCACAGCAATAATGTGAACTAAGCCTAGGCACTGCAATAATTTATGTGCAGCCATGTAAAATAACCCTAAATTCAGCATTGCAGACAGACAGTACATTGGGACCAGCAAGGGTTTGCATGTACTGTATGTGCATTCAGTCTCACACATACAGTCAGCCTGGGACAGAGATAAGGAAGGGGAGAGCTTTATTGCTAAATGTGCTGATGATCTGAATAGGTCGCATTGAAATCCTATGTTAAAGTGCAAATTAATTTCACAGGCAGGGATGGCAGCGCTGTGTTCAGGAGAAATTTGGCCCACTTTGAGAAACATGCTGATGTGAACAATTGGTAGGCCCTCAGCAACAACAGTTTGCTCAGGTGCGTGTTCTTACGTTGCTAGGGAGATAGAGTATATGATCTCTATGAACTCACTACTGTGCTACCACAATCATTTGCGGATTGGTCCCTAAGCCAAATTTGTCAAAGGTGAGAGGTAAGCAATGAAGGTTAGCTTAATTTATTATTCAGTACAGGCTGCCTTCTGGGGATCCGATCATTAGTGAGCCAGAGGGAGTCTCGGTGTCCAAACTGCATGCCACATCACAAAGAGAGAGAGAGAGAGAGAGAGAGAGAGAGAGAATGACACCGTTTACATCATGAGAGCAAGATGGTATAAAGCCATAGTTCCACAGTTATTGGGCAGCAGTGCATTAGAGACCTTGGAGTCACAGGATACATGTGAGAGGGAGCTCAGAAAGACCCGGAACTGCAGGGCCATATTAGGACAAAGTGGGGAGAGTCCAGGAAAACTGTATGTAGGAAAAATATAGAGTTCAGTGTGCGTGTGAATGCAGGTGATGGACTGTTATGGCTTTGATTTCACATTCTTTCCAGCATGGGAAATGAACTTCTATGGCATCACCCAGTTCTCATTTTCCAGAATCAGTGCTGTATTCAGCACACAGTAAAGACTTCTTCTTGCTTCTCTATGGAACATAAAGCACCTGCCTAATGGTAGCACTTACCAGTCATTACTGTAATCTGTTTGCACAGATGCTCCTCTATACACACAGGTATTTTTATGTGATATTCAAGCCATTCATAAATGGCTAAACTTCAGAATCTTCCTCTAGTAGCAATTCAATTAGGGTTCTGCCGTCGAGAGTAGCCTACTACAGCTGGGTTCCACATGGGCTGTTACCCCATAATCCTGTGGTCCATGCGACAGTGGTGCCCACAAAATGTCTTTGGTGCCTCTGGCTGCTGAGAGGCTGCATATAATCTCAGAGGACATTTTGAACTCACTGCTGAAATCTGATGGCTACATTTGGTGAGAGAGGGAGTAGGAAAAAGGGAGGCACAGACTCACGTTCCATGCAGCTGTAAGAAGGGAGTGAAAAGAATCTGCAGCAGAGAGAGAGTGAGAGAGAGAGAGAGAGAGTGAGAGAGAGAGAGAGAGATTAATATAGAACATCGGCTGGCCACTCAGGGTTTGTCTGAAGGACGGCTTTGCTCAGTGCCCTCTGTTTCAAAGGCAAGACAACAGGATTGATTTGGCGCCCACGTTTCACACGGTTCCGTGGAAATCTTCCATAGCATGTACATCGGTGTGCATGGACGCAACGTTCTGCCTGAATAATTTCCAGGGCCTTTCATGTGCCTCTCTATTGCATGGAACACGATGTGGAAGCAGATAAGGAATAAATGAATACAAAAACATTTCCTCTGTTTTTCTCACACTCTTGCGTATAGCAAATAAACTTACCCATTCGCTGGCCTTCAAGAATAATGGAATGTTGATTGTTCTCTAAACCTTGTGGCTGCCAACCCACTGGCAGTAATTACTTGAAACAGATACTGGATACTACACCACACACACCACACTTTCCATTTAGGATTGTTTGTTATCCTACAGGGTTTATTAATAAATATGAACCTAAAGAGCACATTGACCTCCTTTTGGCTCGCTGGACAAAATTTCTACTAATGCGACCTTGAGAAATAAGGAATAAATAAGAATATTATTTTTGCGAGGCCTCCCTGAAGTGTGTGCTTTGTGCATGTGGGGAGGACAGTTTTGTACACTAGCATGCCTGTCATGTTGTATTAATGGAAGGGGGGTCAGAGGCTTCTCATTTGGTGTTTCTCCTGCTTAGCTCTGGAGTTCGGGTCGCTAATTATAGAATTCATTTTATGGTAGTGTGTGATGAATATTAACGATATGCAGGACAAAATGTACAACAGTTTGGTTTTGCACACTGCAGTTTTCAGTGGAACAAAGGTACAGGTTCTGGCACGTACTGTATTATTTGTGGGCATGTGGGAGACTGCCAGAACTTCCAGGATACTTAGGCTGTCTGCTTAAAAGCTTGATGTCTACTTAGACTGATGTCTCCTTGTAAGCCTAGGTATAATGCGAGGGAAGAGACAGCATATCTTCTTTAACTTGAATGTGTTTTTATCTTATTTTTGCATTTTTTCACATGATTGGGTGTTTTCTAAATGTTGCCTTTCCTCATTTCCTTCCATGTGGGAGACTACATGAAGCCCCAAAATGATAATGGGAACACCAAAAAAATCTCCACACAATTTAGCTCATCCCCTGAATCACAGATCATAGAAGTTTTAACGGCATGCTAAAAATTGGGATCATTTAAATATTTAAATGTTCAGTATCACCAAACAACATGTGTACATGTGTGCATTTGCTAAAATAAATTAGTCAAGTACCATTCCTGAGAGCATAACACCGTTCCCATGTGTGGGTTTTTGAAATTGTAACTTTTTTAATTAATTTTTATTTTTTCTGGATAGATCAAGGTCTCTCTAAACTGTACATGCTCCCAAAAAATGCTGAATCACCAGGTGAGGTTTAGCGCAGGTCTCGGGCTGAATTAGGCATTAAAAAGCTGAGAAGGTCTGAGGGTTGAATTGTTGAATTTCCCAGATGAATCCGATCTGTGTGTGAGATGCTTGTGTAATCTCAGAGCCCATCTCCACAGTTCAAAACACAGTGTTATGCTTTTCTTCCTGGGCAAACAGAGGGCAGAAGGCAAATGCATGTCAGGTCAATATTATAAATGTCCCGTGAGGTCACAGACTGTTCGGACAGTGTACACAGCGTGGGCTGGAAAAACACAACCCCACAGCCTAAACCCATACAGGAAGTATAGCTATTCATGCCGCTGCCAACCAGGCTGGTATTTATGGAAATGCATACAAGCATCCATCGCTCGCCTTGCACATGCTCTCATTGTGCAACCAAATGGAACTGGTCTGTGCCATTGTCTCGAATAGTCTGGAAAGATTAATGAGGCATGTGCTATCGTACTACTCATATGGCTGTTTTGTTGCAAGGGCTATGGATGTTTTGAAATAGCAATGGCGTGCAGTTCTGGTTCTGGTTCTGTACCAGCAACAGTAAACCAGTGGTTGGGGGCTGTGCAGAAGCACTCTCACATCACATTGGTCCAGTTGACTCAATTGGATTGCACCTGGAGGGACTGAGGGAACAGAGAGAATGGTTGCTATGGAGATCAGTGCATGTCTCCAGGCACACGTGAATGGCCAGCAGAGCCCAGTCGAATTTATTAATCAATACAATCCCCCACTCCTCCCCATGTGCACATACACACACAAATACACACACATACATGCCCATACACACACACACACACACACAGCTTCTGTTTTTCATTGATTGGCACAGACTGATATGGGAACATTTAATCTTTTCCCAACAACTTCCTAAAGGTAAAATGAAATGGAACATAAAATGGAATGCTTTGGATGACATCAGAGAATGACACCTGAAAGATCAGCAAAGCAGAGACAGGCAGGGTGCTCTTTGAATAGGAGAATGGGCAGTTTGAAGCAGCACTAATTTCTGACCTGTAGTCCTGGAAACAAGGAAGTGAGGCTGGGGGGCAGAGAGTCAATAGATATTCAAGAATGTGCTGATACTCCAGACCCTGCCATGACATCAGATGGCTTCATGATTCCATACCCCTTAATGGTTTCTAACTAACTTATGATTATGGATTGCATCGTCATTTTAGAGGATTTTTATCATTCATAATTTTAGGCTCTATTATAATCCCAGCTTCATGAATATGAAATCTGTCACAATGTTAGATTCCTGAATGATTTTAAGTCGCTTTTCCACCGCATGGTACCGGTTAAACTCGACTCGACTCTACTTGACTTTTTTTGGTTTTCCATCGGGCAAAAGTTGTGGATAGTACCTGGTACCTTATTTGGTATCACCTCCGTCGAGGTTCCAAGCGAGCTGAGGCGATACCAAAAGGTGACGTGAAAACACTGTAGACCACTGATTGGTCAGAGAGAATCGTCACTAGAATCGTCACCTTTGAGCAACCAGAGTCGTCTCATCGTCTGAGCTCTGATGTAGGATTTCCCAAACTCTCCAGTTTTTTTCAGCAGTCTTTTGTCTTGCTGCCCTCAGCCTCTTCTGAAACAAAATCTGTCTCCTTGCTGTGACAAACAGCCACATACCGAGAATCAAGAACACCATCCCTTCGATATCCTCCATTGTTCCTGTGTGTGTCGCGTTGAAGATGACGCAATTTCATGTGGCGTCACTATGACGACCAGCTACATTGACGGGGGCACTATCTGCAGTGGAAAACGAAGTACCTGGTACCAAAAGCGAGTAGAGTTGAGTAGAGTCATGTCGAGTTGAGCTGGTAGCATGCGGTGGAAAAGCGCTTAAGTCTCTGCAACATTTTCTGAATTGAAGGAACACAGTACTCGACTGGCTGAGGTTTGTTATTTATACAATTGGCTATTTCACTCTGTGATGCTGGAGTGAAATAGCCAATTGTGGAGAAACACAATGAAGCAGGAATTCTGTCCTCCCATGAGCCAAGCTGGAATCTGAAGATAACACTACAGAAGAAAGGTTCAATATAATGTCAGGCGTTTTGAGTTTGTGTGTGTGCACTACAGGAGATATCCCTGCTCCTTCCTGGAGTAATCAGGCAGGAGCATGTCCTCCTGGTAATTTTCTTTCACATTGTCAGGTAGCAGGACTCTGCTCTTTTCTGCCCCCAATCCAAAGTGTGAGTGGGTAACCAATGGCCCAAGATATGTCATTTTTTTAAAGAGAGGCAGTGTCGCCCTGGGACACACCTAACTGACCGATGGGTGACCCTTCATCATAGGGAGGTCTCTCTCCCTCACTGTTTTAAAAAATAAATACAAAATTATGCAAACAGGAATAAATAATTAAAAAAAATACTTTTTTATTTAAAAAACAATTACACAAATATATTTGCGTATTTGTGGAACTGTGGGTCCGTATTTGTGCGGCCTGAGGTAATTTTGGACGCAGTGCACAGGTCGGATGATGCTGGAGGCAGGGAAGCTGGGGTTGGGCAGTGTAGGAAGCAGGAATCATTGGGATTAGATAGTATAGGAGATGGGGGAATTCCAGAATTTGTGGAGGACCATACTCTGGTTTTGAGCAACACATAAAACAGAGGAATACTGGAAAGTGGGTGGATGACAGTAATTTATGAAACTCCAGGGTTTGCCAACATTGATATGTGAGCAATGGGGAAAGAACAGGAAATCCATCTCCATTCTGTCTCATTAAATTCCAAGCTTCCTGTCCCATGACCCTGGGGTCGCCTTAAGCCCAGGGTTGATGGAAGACTAGTGTCATTGCCATAGTAACAGGTAGGCTTCCACTGTCAACACAGCGGTAGATCTGATCAATACTAAAATGATACACAATCACAGCTAATAATACATAACGACTACCGAAAGGAGAATGCTTCATTTCGATGATGCTTTTTTCGCAGAGGACTGCGACAGCATTGTCTGGAAACAGCTTGTGCTCAATGCTATAGCAAGGTCTGGGAACATGGCATAGGGACACATTAATCAAGCCCATGATTGCAAGAGGACTACTTGAGTGTGCGCAGTGGGGGGAATTCGCCTTGTCAAATGTTTTCTGGAAACACAACAGATGTGTGCAGCAAACAAGTAAATCAGTCCTGTTTTTCTTTTTGTGTATTTTTGTCCAGGAGGGAAAATTGATAACAAAGGAATGACAACGAAATCAAATTCTTACAATACAAGTTTACTTTTATTACTGTTACATTGATCCAGATGTCCCAGATGTGAGGAAGTAAACCATTCATTTTTCTTCATTTACCTTAGTAACGCATATTATTTGACTTTCAATGTGCAGAACGTGTGGGTGATGCAAGGGAAAGTATTACAGAATCCACCCAAATCCTTATCCTCATACACGTAATTACTAAAGATAAAGAAGAATATGTTCGTGGCAAAATTTCCCGGGAACAAATACAGCTGAAGTTTATTTTAGTGATGAATGGGCTTAAAGTTCGTGGGAATGGTCCAGGGCAGGAAATACTGGTGGTGTGTGAGGTCAGCACTGTGGTGCAATTGCTCAGATCAACCATGCAGCCGTGTTTCCGCACATGATGTCATATCTTTATTAAACATGGGGCAATACGTGCAGTTCTCCCAGTGACGTGAGGACGGACTCGGACTTCCGTGGGCTAAACAGAAGGAGGAAGGAGCCACCCTCTGGGGGAAAGATGAACAAAATTGCTATGATCTTCGATTGTTTCTCTTAACAAAATTAAGTGTTGTGGCTGTTGGAGCTGTGATTGCTTCCTCATCAGTGGCAGTAAAGCAGTTCAGTGAAGCGCTCTGGGGAGAGGGAGGGGGAGTGGGTGGGATAGGCAGGGTGCTTGAGCGCAGTGCACCAGGCAGGGTCTGGTCAGTCCATGTAAGGAAGGGGACGGCTGAGTGCAACGTGCCGAAGTGACGCAACGTTTACACGCCACTGGATTTATGTGCCCAGTGCGCTCTGTGTCATCCTTTCTCTGACATCTGTTTATGGCTCTGAGAGAGGGGATTCCAGTCAACGTCCAGCAGCCACAAGACGCACGAGGGCTGATAAGTGCCCTCACTGACTGACTGACTCACTGACTGACTCTTGTAATTTAGGCATTCATTCCATTTGCTAATCATCTCCCCTTCACTTAAAAAAAATAAAATACACCAGTAGCAGGCATGGTGTGGGTGTAGGCCATCCACAGGCACGGTGCCACAGCATCACACTGGTTCTTTGCCCGCCAATTGGCCGGCTGCCTAGTTTGCTTTTTAGTTAGCATATGGCATTCATGAGTTCATTGGGAAAGAGGGGAGGCAGCATAATATATTCAGAGTAGTACTGCACAGAATAAGAGCCACATCGGGAGGTTACTTCCATAGGCAGCTGTTTTTCCTGGGACATTCAGGCACAAGCTACATCTGCCAACTTCTAAAACCTGTTCATGCATATGCGATGGATTTATGTTCATGCTTTTTTGCTCTGAGTAGCATTGCCTCTTTGAGGGGGGAAATTCCACATCTCTTCTGTGGCCTTTAGGGTCAGATACTGAAGAACAGTAGAAGGGCTCAGGCCTGCTGAGCAATGAAGAATGCAAGAGTCTGGAGGAACACTGCTTGTGTACCTTGAAATGCACCCCAAAACACTGCTTCCAATGCAGAGGAGCAGCCAACAAGATCACGCTGGTGTCAAAGCTGGCTCAGTCAGCATGACAAGACCGTTTTTCTTTCAGACTTCCAGAAAGCAGAGCCATAGCATGTGACATCCCACACCTTTTGAAAGAACAGAAGGAGTGAGTGTGCTGAGTTTAGTGGCTGTTGTTTGTTTGAAAGCCACTTGATGATGCCATGCTCCTTTGTTTTACCATCTAACAGGGGCAACACACTTGCTCAGCTTTATCCCACAGCTCAATTGTAAATAGGCCAGCATTAGCATCAATAGCTGACTGAGCTGAGTTGGTTTTCTGCTCTGAAATAAGCAAGCCAAACACAGTTCAGCTCTACAGCACTTCATGAAGTGGTAGTTGAGAGACATTTTCATGTTCTATGCAGCTAACGATGACCAGTGTATGCAGTGATGGGCCCTGTGCCAGAGACAGTTTTTTAAGTGTGGAAAAAACCCCGGGCCTCCTCCCCGAAAATACTCCAATTTGTGCCTTGAGTTCTGACTTGTGCAGTTTGTACAATATTTTCACATGCAGCACTATTTGCAACTGTTTAGTCAGGCATGAGTATGTGTGTGTGTGTGTGTGTGTGCGTGTGCACGTGCATGTGTGCGTGTAATTGTGCGCACATGCTTATTTTTTGGTTTATGTGACAGTTGGCACTTCTGTGTGAAAAGGGAAGGGTGCATCACAGCTTCCTAACTGACAGATGTGTGTGTAAGAGCTGTTCTGCGCTTCAATAATTGTGTAACACCCTTTATTCTTTCTCATTTTTGGGACATTTTTTGCTATCTTTAATGCAATTATACAAAAGGTTATGTTGTTTAAAATGGTTCTGTCAGTTGACAGAAATGTTCAACTTTTTCCTTTTCCGTTATGTTTTCCATTTCTGTTACTTTTCCTATCTCTTTTTACACCAGTAAAATGCTTGCATCTCAATACAAAATCCTAGAAAAGTAAAACATGAAAGATGACATTTCTGGGGTTTCGTAATAAAGCGCTTTGGGTTTGTAAGTTGTGAAAAG
Source organism: Anguilla rostrata (assembly GCF_018555375.3). Lineage (NCBI taxonomy): Eukaryota > Metazoa > Chordata > Actinopteri > Anguilliformes > Anguillidae > Anguilla > Anguilla rostrata. Next base: position 25,762,308 of record NC_057945.1, read on the forward strand.
AATTTGACTTAAATCTCTTTAAGATTTTGCTTCTTTGCTTGGTAATCATTTTAAAAGCCTCTTTTGAAATAATGAAGTCACGGAGTCAGTTTTAAAGGTAGTTTTTCTCCCATCCTGTCAAGTGAAAATGTATGGGGGGAGAAGACCCTTTTTTGGGACAGTGCAGCCTTGCAGCAGCTTTGTTAGCAGGACAATCATGCTGGCTTCTAAGCCACATCCCCCTGCCTCAGAAAAGAACCTTCCTTTTCTATTTATACACCTCCGCTGGAAGGGCTCTGATTTAAATATAGAGACTGAGTCGTGGAGTCTCTGCACCGCTAATATCTATGAGACATCAATTATTTAGGTGAAAAAATGTGGCGCTGATGAGGTGCACCTCTTTCAGCGGGTGAAATGTAAAGGCTGTTGGCATGCTTTGGCAGCCTTGCCATGTGTGTGTGTGTGTGTGTGTCTGCAGATCTGGGGAGGTACCTGGACTGATAATTTATTGATGAGTCTGAATGTTAATGTGTCCAGTCTCTTGCTCACCCACATGGAAATAAAATACGGAAAAGTCCACTACAAAACCAGTAACAGGTGTAGTTGGGGATCCTAAGATATGTGGTAGTGTGGCCCTCTCACATTACTTTGGCAACTCATTGCCTTTTAAAGGAGTTTGTACAAAAACATTGTCACAAACTCAATATCACTGCTGAGTATTATTTGAACAACCGTATGATACCTAATCTGGATAGCAATGTGTTGGCTGCTCATAGAGAATAAGAAGCTTGTGTTGCATTTGTTGCATTTTTGCTACTTAGAGAGAGATTTAAATGAGCAAAACAGAGATAAACAGGAAGAGAATGCAGAGAGAAATTGAGATAAACAGGAAAAGAACTGAGTAAGACAGTTCAATAGCAAGAGGAGAGAGGGAAAGAGGGGAGAGAGGGGGGAAAGGTTGTCAGACTGGCTCTGGACCAGCGACTCCCATAATCACCACCTGGCGGGCCGTGAGATGGTTGCCATGACAACGGTGAGCAGCAGCCCTGGCATAGATGGCACAGTTTGATTTTTTGATTATGTGTTCACAGCTATAGACCGGGTGCTGAGACCCCTGGGGGTTGGAGTTCACTGGACAATAGTGTGCTAGCTAAGTTGTGGAAAATGGCTCCCTACTTGGATTGTGATTGCTCACAGACCCCCAAGCTTTGCAGTAGGGAAGAGGAGAGGCACTGACCACACCCGGAAGCTTGATATATGAACCAGTCTGGAGTCCCTGAGCACTTTTTAATGACAGAACTGTGTGTGCCTAGGAAGAGCATTATGAGAAAAAAGGTGAACTCAAAACTGTGCTTAGGCTGCGTGTTTACAACTGCTTTAGAGTGGTGAGGGTTTCCAAACAGCATTTTTATCAGAGAACATCACTTACTAACAGCATCTTTCCACACCTCGTTATCACCCCAAGTTGGATCTTCCATAACACAAATTCCCAATCAAAGAGTCAGCTCAATGAAAGCGGTGGAGCTTGGGGGAGGGGAGGGGGGGGAGACTCAAATCACCTCTATGGTATTGAGGAAAAGAAGATGTGATCATGACTTGGCAGGCTTTTTGCTGAAGAAGGTTTTTCCAATATTGCTTAATGGCTGCATTTCTTCAGCAGCTGGTAAAATTAATAATATGTAAGAATTTGTGGGGTACAGGCATTTGCAAAGCAGCTGATAGATATATTTTTAAATGTATGAGACAGCAAGGAGTAAGAGAACCAGTGTGAGACAACAAAGAGCAAGAGAACCAGTGCAAGGGAGCAAGGGGCAAGAGAACCAGTGCAAGACAACAAGGAGCAAGAGAACAAGTGCGAGACAGCAAGGAGCAGGAAAACCAGTATGAGACAGCAAGGAGTAGGAAAACCAGTATGAGACAGCAAGGAGCAGGAAAACCAGTGTGAGACAGCAAGGAGCAGGAGAACCAGTATGAGACAGCAAGGAGCAGGGGAACCAGTGTGAGACAGCAAGGAGCAGGAAAACCAGTGTGAGACAGCAAGGAGCAGGAAAACCAGTGTGAGACAGCAGGGAGCAGGAAAACCAGTATGAGACAGCAAGGAGCAGGAAAACCAGTGTGAGACAGCAAGGAGGAGGAGAACCAGTGTGAGACAGCAAGGAGCAGGAAAACCAGTGTGAGACAGCAAGGAGCAGGAAAACCAGTGCGAGACAGAACGGTTTTTCTTCCGATTGTGCAAAGTGAATCTGAAGCACTGACCAGTCAACATAAAATCCTTTACTGACATTTCCATCCCCAACATGGGAACCTTTACATCCAAGTATAAAGTTTAAAGTAAATTATACTGTAAATGACCAACTTGGACTAAATCAAAATCCAGATTAGTTTGCTGCTTTAACATATAAGTGGCTGTGTTTAGATGCTAGATTGATTTGAAGTTAAATTGATAGTACTTTTCTAGGAAGAACCTTTCCAGATTCTTCTTCTGTTTACATTACTGTTTTTTTCTCCACATTTGTGTGTGTTGACAGTGAAAGAGGCTGTTTTTCCTGACTTTGTTTATTGCAATAGAGGATTAATAAGGGCTAAGTAGAGGAAGTCAGTAGTGCTCTGTGTAAGTGTGTTATGTTATGTGCCTCATTCATTTTCCTTTTCAATATTTTATTCCAAAAATGTGGAATTTTTATTTATAAGCCAGGAAATTATTTTAAAGGGTACCTTTAATCTATGAAGGTTCATGGCATGTTTTTGGAAATTCATTATGAGGCTTTATAAGATAATGTGGCATTGGTTCCTCTGTGCCTCTGAGTCCAGTGTTTCGGCTTGGGTGGACCTACACAGTGAGAGAGTGGATTCCTGCTCCTGGATCCTCCTCTAGACAGTTAATCAATGACTGCCTCAGTTGGCTCTATTATCACCGGAACCTTGGAGCATTCCTTAAGTAATCTGGTCTAAGAGAGGGTCACAGGATCACAATGCATTAAACACACCCACCCATCACACATGACCTATCAGAAACCCAGATAGGGAAGAGACCTGAGAGCATTTTGCAAAAGATGGAGTTGAAATGTTCCACTGCGCATCCTGGATTTCTCTACTGGATTTGCTCCCATCTTGGATTCCTGTGCTTCTTCTTGACTTCCCATAGGGACATTACATATTGTGCAGTTGCTTGATTGGAGTCAAAGTGAAATATATTGGGGTAGGGGTTGGGAGGGGGCAGGGGCGGGGCTGCTGCAGGGGCATCAGAGCAGAGAATCATTTTGAATAATTTTGAGTGCCAGGTGGGATGAGATATTCATAAACAAGGTACTTACAGTAAATGAATAAATCACATGCTGCTTTGGTGAGAGATGTGGCACATCCCGTAGGGCAGCTGACTATTGCATCTGGTGTTCAGTGTTCATTCCTCTACCATGGCATCTTTTGAGGTCTGTTCCTTTCTTTATTTGTTACTCTGCTTTCTACATTTTTGAATAGAGTTTAAAAATATGAAAGGCGGGTAGACTGTGTGCTATCCGTTTCGTAAAAAAAACTACATACATATTGCATCAGATATGACTGTCTACCATGCAAGTGGGATGGAAAAACAAGAGGTAGAATGCTCTCAGCCCACAGACTCTACCTACTGTGACACAGTTGTTATCATGAGAAGACCTAGTGGGATAGCCCATACCTAACATGGGTACATGCTTCAATAGTCTCACATGGCCATGCCAATTAATAAAGGTTTCCAAAGCTAAGAGAGCAAAAGGACTGGGAGTTCCTGCATGGTCTCGTGAGTCACTGCAATATGACTGTAAGGTAAAATTTCAATTTTCCCAATCAACTCTGTTGTCCCTTCACAACGGGACATATTCTTCCATGCCGCGCACACTGGTGGAGTTGTAAAAATTCCACTGCCGTACATGAGTGGAGCTGAGTGGAGCCATGAAACGCCCCAGGATGGGGAGAGCAGCTGAAAGCTGCTTGGGACTGTCTTTTTCGGCCCCATTTATTAAGGGGAAGCTTCAAATGGCTTATCCTCCTGGAAGAGTTGAAGGAATCAGATGACAGGGTATTACCCTCTTGGAGCTGTGGCCATACCAGTTGAAGGGTCAAGAAGAACTTCAATTGGGGGCCATAAACTGCTACTCTGCAATCCGTGGACAATGGCCCAGGCTCTCCTGGGTAAGACAAAACTACTACCATGGACTGAAAGAATGCATCATATGTATTTGCATATGGATAACTAAGGATGATATGATAAATGTGGGGGACTGTGAATAATATCAAACATAGGCAAGCACACTGAACGGGTATGAGATGGTATATGGGGTTATGATCACAAGTATGTAAAGCATAGTATATTTAGGTATGCCTACATAAGTGTTTGGGTCACAGATGGGTCACCACTATGGTCTCCCATAGAGAAGTATGTGGAGAATTGATAGGTAAAATCATAGGATCACGTGCCATCGTACAAAGTATCTTATTGCTGTCACTGGATTTTGATACTTCTCCTGTGTCTACAGAGGAGGAGGGAAAGTGCAGTTTCTCTCTTCCTGGAGGAGTAGGGGGTTTCTTGGTGGGGCAGATGTCACCGGCCTATTCGTGTCCAGACCTTATTTGGGCAAACCAAGGGAGCTGTGGGGTGTGGAAGGCTTTCTCAGGATTGGATTTAAGGGAAGTCCAAAGAAACATTCGGGGAGAATCTGCTTAACAGTTCTCCTGGTACCATAGTCTTTGCTGTACAGAATATTTGGGCATTCATCAATACTCACTTTGTGTCCTTTTCTTTGTCCTAGTTTGTTACTTTGTATGTCTTTTCTTTTCATAGTGGTCTTTTGTCTTGCTTTGTAAAATAAAGTGTTCATCTTTCTCATCATTGAAACTGCCTATCTTCGATTATTGCCAACGGTCATATTGTGTCATAATAAACAGTTTTTTTTCCTTTTTCAGAGCTGCCAATGCACGTATACGCACACTCACATACATGTATTCACATGCATCTTCACTTTACAGGATTTGAAGTTAATGGAGTCAGATAAACATGTTTTCCTCCCTGCGACTAAATATAATTCCTTACATGACCAAACAATCAATGTGTTTGTCTGACTTGGAGACACATCAATGGAGTCCCTCCATTGGGCGTCCCCATTTTGGGGCACTGAAAGTAATAGTACAAAGTTCTGTTTTTTTTTTTTTTTCAGAGATTTTTGCTTTCAATCTTGTTTCCAGCAATGAAAACATATGTTTTATAGTTAAATTTCATAACGTATATCCTAGAGGCTACATAAAGCATATTTCCAACCGCAATATATTCTGTATATTGTTTTCTTATTGGTTTTCACAATTACAGTACAGAGCATAATGTGAAATTATTCATAAACATGATCATATCTCATGTTCATCCAATCCATGGTTCCAACAGTCACCTTCATGTGATATGCATGACAAAACTGTGTTTCTGCCCAACTGTGCCATAATCTGAACTGTTCTGGTTAATCACTTCTGTTTCTCTATGGTTCCATTATTCCATTATTAGATGTTTAAATTATTGATGCTGTGTCCTTACTAAATGACAAGGTTAAGAATGAGGAACTGCCTTTATTGTGTTACCTTGTGTAACATAAGTTCCATTGTCTGGCAGTAGAAATGAACCAGCTTTCCAGAGAGTCTGGTGTTTCAGGAGGCTGTTTGTATCCAGACCCCATCCCTCTCTGGACCCTGCTGACTCCAGGCCTTCTGTTTCAGCCGCGTGGCACCAGCAGGCTATCACAGCTCTGAAAGCTCAAGGCAGTCCCCCATGCTGAAAATCTTAATTTCCTTCTTTTTCTTTCTTTCTTTTGTTCATTATTTCTTTCTTTCTTTCTACTCTCTCTCTCTCTCACACACACACATTTTCTCGTATTTTACATGGTCTGGTTCATACGACTTCCTCCCTCCCCATGGAGAACAGGAAATTTCTCCTTAACGGGAAGTTTGCTTGGCAATTCTGTGAAACACGTTGTCCTTTTCAACTTTCTTCTCTTTGTGAGCGCTGTGAACATAACCTTTCTTCTTTGGGAAGTTAAGATTGTGCTGGCTGGTCTCTATGACCAAACTCTGCTCACAGTGGTTTTATATTGTCAATACATGTTATGTTTTTTTTCTGTTGCAGGACCTGCTTTGCTGTTCATTGTGTTTCGGTTCAAGTTTTTCAATAGATGACATTTCGTTGGTGTTGTGTGTTGTGTTGTGCTCTGATGGTACTGCCCTGAGGCCGCTTTGTGTTAATAGTTGCTAGTGTAGAGAGCTTCATTTTCAGCCGTCTGAGGGGGCATTTCTCTATGCTCAGCTTTTGGTATTTTGTGGCTCTGCAACGACAAAGGTTTGGGTGATTTAGATGTTCCCATAGCTGAACTTCAGTATTTTATTCAGTGCTGATTGGTAGTGGATATTGGCTTAATTCAACTCAGAGAGTTTTTCTTTGTAGAATTAAAATTATTTCACAGAATTCTGCTTGCAGATATTCATCTTGGAGTTTTTACCATTTTGAAAAAAAAACTTGTTCTGTCACTTTCTGGTGTGGGTAGACTGTGTGCTATCCTTTTTCTTAAAAAAATAACATACATATTGAATCAGATGTGACTGTCTGCCATGCAAATGGCATGGAAAAACAAGAGGTAGAATACCCTCAGCTCACAGACACCTCAAACTCTCATTTTGAAAAACCTTGTTCTCTCGCTTTCTGATTCTCTTCTGTCTTTGTTCTCACTCTTGGTTCTCTCACCTTACTCAGTCTCATTGGTTCAGTGCTTTTATTTCTCTCTTCTGTCACCTCTTGCACGCTCTCTTGAGGTCTCCATTTTCTCTCTCTGCCATGTCCTTTAATCTCTCTGGTCTTTTTCCTCTTTCCTATCACCTCCCCCCCACAACCCCTCTCCCTGTCTGTCTTGATGTTAATGTGTTTTCCAAGTGGCAGCTGGCTTGTGAAAAGGTTTCCTGTGCTTTAGATGTGCTAATGGTCCCAGTACACCCACCAAGGAGGCGGGGTATGTGGGTCAGGATGACAGAGAGAGGTCAGCGAACTGCCTTTACGGTTCTGCCTGTAGTCAACTTTGTAGCATTGCCACTAAAATGCCCTCACCACTCTGTCTGTAAATGTCTGCTCTCACCACTGGGTCTGTAGATGTCTGCCCTCACCACTCTGTCTGTAAATGTCTGCTCTCACCACTGGGTCTGTAGATGTCTGCTCTCACCACTGTGTCTGTAGACGTCAATTGTTGTTATGCTTGAGCACATGCTACTCTGAGCTGTCATAATCAAGCATGAATTTCCACCATTTAAGGTCATTCCATGTATCATTAACTTTTTGGAAAGGATTAATGGGCATTTTTCTATAAAAACTATGGGAGTAATGTAATAACTTAAGTGTGAAAATACACCTGTCCATTACAGCAGGACTACACATAATAGGATTATCACCACTTCTCTTTTTCCTACACCTTCCAGTAGAGAATTGTTTTGTGTCATAATTTGAGCTCCGCTTCACGTACTTCCCACTCAGGCACGTACATGAAGCGGAGCGGCAGGTTCTGGAGTGCTGGGTAAATAAATAAACATCTATGCTGCAGATCAGCAGCCAGAAGAAGACCATAATAAAACTTCTTGTAATAGTAGGCTTTATATAGAAACTCAATCCTATTATAGTTATCCTGTACTGTCCTAACCCTTTGGTGACAAACATTCTTCATGGTGCCCCCTCTTCCCTTCCCTTGACACACACATGCACACCTATGCACACACACACACACACACACAGACACAGTATTCTTATTTTCTTTTGGTCTTTCTCTCTCTCTCTCTCTCCCTCTCTTTATTTTCTCTACAGCTCACAGCTGTCTCCCTTCTTACCAGGTCCTCGACTGGTGTAAATTAATGAATTCATTCCACCTTCCTGTCTCTTCCTCTAACAAGCAGCACATTCGGTGAGACGTGAAAGGATGCTCTTGACACAGTTCCTTGCTTTGCTCCTGAGAGAGCTGTGCTAAATCGAGTCGTTCGCCCATCATGCGATACTCTGCGGCTTTCCCCCTGCCTCACTCTCGGCTTGCATTACTTCTTGGCTCGCCCCTGAAAGACTCCCAGCCTCATGGCTGCTGGGCCCCACCGTGGTGTTGGACTCCACTCCCAGTGACGGTTAAGGGAGAGATGGGCAGATACGGAACGTGCTATTTATGCTCGTCCACCATTACATGAGGAGACAAGGATCCCCTCGTGAGAAGATACGTGTGGGCGTGCGGCATGGTTCTGCTTCTCTGATCCGTCTCCGTGTCAGCAGTGATCTTGAAAGAAGCAGTGAAGCTGGGAGACCTGTTCCGCCGTCTTCCCTTTCACGCTCAGCCGCACAAGGGCTGCACCCACCCCACCTCGCTCTGCCGCTCCAGGGATAGGCATAAAGCACAGCCCCGAGTGGGACGTTACATATTAGGGTGGCCAAACAGGAAGGGGGACATTCTAGTCTAATTACTGAGGGGGAGGAGAAGGGGCGTGGTGTGCGTGGGGGCCAGAAGGTGTGCCATAGAGCCCCAGGCTCCATTAGCTCAGCACCTAATAGCTCCATCATTCCTGACCATTACTCATAACTTCCTCTAATCTCCCAGCAACTGGAGCTCCATAATTCTGCCGCTTAGTCAGAGCAAATAAAATTCATACATAAAATTCTACATTGTGTGAGGTTTTATCTGTAAATAGTGCTTAGCTTAAGGACATATACTTCTACACCTACTACTGTAACACCCACTCCAGTCCCTAACTGCACAGACATAAACATGCATTTAATCAGTTTAGTGAAGCGTAGTGAAGGACGGGGCTTCAGTTTGGCAGCAGTTGAGTAGCCCTGTGAGTAACATGGATTGCTGGTTGGGAGCTGGTGGGCTCCAGAGGTGATTGTGGCTTTGTGCTAAAATGACACTGCGTGACTGTAAGTTCTTTGTTGCTTTAGCTTGTCTTAGTGGTGAGTGGGTTTGGCGGAGTTATCTCTATGCTGGGTTATTCTGGTGAATGTCTCTGGGGGCACTTTGTAGATCAGAAGTGGGCTGAGTCAAGTTGACACCGTGGTGAACAAACATAGGTAGCTAGGTAATGATGTTTTTTGTTGTGGATGTGCTGGGTAGTAGACTTTTTGTGTGGTCCACATATTGGTTAGTAGTGTTTCTCTGTGGTCTGCATATCGGTTAGTGGTGTTTCTCTGTGGCCTGCATATTGGTTAGTGGTGTTTCTCTGTGCCCTGCATATTGGTTAGTGCTGTTTCTCTGTTGTTTGCATATTGGTAAGTGTTTTTCTGTGTTCAGCATGCTGGCTAGCGGTGTTTCTAAGGTGAAGGTGCTGGGTACAGGTGTTTGTCCACTGTCACTGGCTGCGTTCCCAGAATGTAATGATAAAGTACTTTAAGACAGCTGGTCATGCCTCAAATGGTCTCCGGCAGTCGCAGATGCACCTGCGGTCACTCACCGCACAACCGCCTGTGCTAAATGAAGCAGCTCATTAAATGCAGTTCACTCACGTCTCTGGGCCAGAATATATCTGGCCCTGATCTGATGAGCATACGTCCTGGTTAAGGCTTGCTTTGATCAGTGAACATTGAAGCAACGTGTTCCCTTTTACATTTTAATGGAACATTGTGTTGCAAGGTAATCATTTTCCACATGCATGCAACAGAGAAAAAAATCCAGGTAAAAACATCATAGACTGATTTAGACATGCTACAGTAAACATACGTGTTATAAATGACCCAAAATGTACTGAAGGCAATGATGTAACAATGAATATATATATATATGCACACACACAGGCAAACACGCATATTTTTGATCATGACACATCTGTCATTCTGTACTTGTGCATTAAAAAACCTCTTCGCTGATCTATACAGGTCAACGGTGAAATGAGCATTTGCATCACAGAGCAACTGGGGCTGCTTCAATCAAATATGAGCCTCGGGCTGCTTCAAAAGATTCTGAAATTGAATTACTATTCCCAAAGATAAAAATGTGTTGGAGTGAAGAGGGAGGGTGAGAACCTGGGCTGTCTCTCCCTTCAGGATCTGTCCATGAGGGAGCCCGAGCCTGAGCTGCTGGGATGCTCTGTTAGCTCTAAAAGAGCTCACTGTTCTTTATCATTGCACTGTCAGAGTCTAACACACATGCCCAGTTAGAGTTTGAACTGCCTTTATCAATGCCTTGCAATGGGAACACAAAGTGCTTCCTCTCTATAAACACTAAAATCATCCACTCCACTGATTACCCTGGATTTGAGCTGTTCTCCACAGTTGCTTTTTAAGCACAATGCAATCGGTTTAGGACAGAATACAGAACAGCTCAGCAAAACCTTTCAAGAAGAAAAGTGGATACATCTGTTTAATTTAAGTTTTGTTGAAATGGCTTAAGTGCACATTCTACACCTGTTTCCTGTTAAGTCAAGCGGAATGTTAACTGATTTACCTGATTTAAGCTGTGTGCATGCCTTTCTAATGTGCCTCAGTAAAACGTCTGTGTGTTCTCATCTACTTCTCCCTGGCTGTTGACCCTGAAATGTCTTTGCAATTAAGCCTTCCAGAATGTGTAAAGATGAGTGGAGATTGTGAAAGAAAGGGATAACTGACTATTAGTAGTAAAGGCAAGGGATCTTAGAACCACCATTACGTGACACATTTTTTAAATCACTTAAAACAGTGTTTCTCAACCCTGGTCCTGGGAACCCACTGCCCTGCATGTTTTAGATGTTTCCCTGCTCCAACACACCTGATTCAAATGAATGGGTCGTCATCAAGCTCTACAGAAGCCTGATAACGACCCATTCATTTGAATCAGGTGTATTGGAGCAGGGAGACCTCTGAAACATGCAGAGCAGTGGGTCCCAAGGACCAAGGTTAAAAAACACTGACTTAAAATGAATTTCCTTAGCAGATTACCTAGTCCAGCCTAATTAATACAATTTACATTTTTACCATTCATGCATTCGCATTGTGAAACATGTAGTGCGACAGTTCATGTCATCAGCCTTGCTTAAAGGAATAACATTTGCTCTTAACTTTTAGTCATAATTCAATTCAAAAATCAAGGATTATCTTCTCCAGCATAGATTAACTAAAGGAACTTGCCAAACTGTGTGGGTGAAGGGAAAAATATTATATGTAATGTTATAATTATTGTTATTATTATCAAAATAAAGTGCTAAAATATTTATTGAATCCAGGCTTATGGCTGTGCTTTACCTAGGAAGGGAGCCTGCAACCTTTGGTTTACAAGACCAGTTTGTTGCCCTCTATACTACCCTACCACCTCTATAGCATTCAACTAAACATGCTGGGTGAGAGGTGTGTCTGAGCCTCTAGTCACAAATGAGGCCCCGTCCACACGAAAACGGCATTTTAGGTCACTGAAAACGAAGCTTTTTGAAAACGCCTTCCAAGGTGGAGATTTTTCAAAACTCCGGTTTCTCTGTCTTCGTGTGGACAAGAAAAACGGAGCTTTATGAAAACGCTGATGTCATGACGTCAACTCGCGCATCAGTTACCATGGCAATTGGTGTATTGCGCATGCGGCAATCGTTTTAGCGTTCTCCTGTGGACGGAGATATTTTTTAAAACGCCGGTCGTGTGGATAGGATTTTTTTTTTTAACGGAGGGGGAAAAAACTACGTATACGTGTGGACAGGGCCTAAGTTCCCCTGTGAGAACATGGATTCAGTCCCCTGCCATGACGTCCTCTCAGCCATGATCTTTTCCCTCTGTTACCCTCTCTGCTTTCTGTTTGTCTGAAGCAGGGTGCCCAATCATCTAATCATCCAATCATGGTCTTCAATCAATACCTTTATATGTCGTTTCAGGTGTGTTGGTGCTAGGCTAAATCAAACACTTGCACCCACACCGGCCCTTTTCAGATAAGTCTGGATACTCCTTGAATAAATCAAAAAACACAAAATGAGGAAGGAATGTCCACTCTCCTCCACAAAAAAATGTTTTGTTTTTTTTTAAATGTAAAAACTGCTTGTGTAAGCCCTCGCAGGCTTACTTACATACAGAGAGGGGCATACCACAGTCGAGAGTTCTATTCTATAGCCCTGCACCATCCCTCTCATATCCCCTTAGCTACATTGAAACTATTGAAGTCTTTATAGAGGCTTCAGCTAAGATTCCCTCCCACAGACTCGTACACCTTCAGCTAGCCACAGTTTTCCTGAGCTTCCCATTGATCCTGTCCCACACTGTTAGCAACACAATGCTCAGCCCCCGCTTTCTCCTGCGCTGTTAGCCAGTGTATGGATTGATGTTCCAGCAGACCTGCCCACCCTTTCTTCCACTCTGTACACGCCTTATGCAGTCAGCAGGCACTGCAACCCGGCTGGCTGCCCTCTCTCCTCCCTCCATCCTGGCCCAAAGACCATGGCTGGCTTTCCAGGCTCATGCCAGGATTAATTAAAGCTAATGAGTGCTGAGCGGTGCAAGGGTGTAATCCTGCAGGCCGAGACGGTGACTTGACGGTGACCTTGCGCGTGATTGACAGTGGCCTCCGGGGTGTGGCTCCATCCCCTCCCTCGTCAAGCTAAATAGCCTGTCCTGAGCCTTGTTAAATGAAATGTATTTAATGTATTTACTTAATGTATGTACTTAATGTATTTCCTGAAACTGTATTTTAAGTATACCATGTATTAACTATTTCTACACTTTGTATCCTAAAGTGGTGTACATTAAGTATTTTAAAACTGTGATCTAAGTTAATTTCTGGAAGTAAAGTGAAAGAGCACTTTAAGTACATTACCTGGGAGTTCATACAGAAAAAGTATACTTAAGGTATACTTTTATAAGTTTCTTTTTGTAAGGGCTGACAGTTCTGTACTTCCTGGCAGCCGGCAACTTTCTGGGGGGTGTCAGACAATGCCATGGAAAAAGCAAAGCCTCTGTGTCCGAACCTTGGCTCTTCACACCTGTGGCCAGCCCACGTAGAGCAGAGGAGTGCTACAATGTTGCACACAAACACATAGGTTCAACACAAAACCAAAACGAGGCAGGGGATGAGAAAGATAGCCGATTTACTGATTGCATACATACATGATGTATTTGTGGCTCGCAATTGTGATTTCTATGTGAAACAGAGCAGGAGAAAGCTATCGCATCTTGCACATCTCAGCTTGTACACCGCAACTTTCATGAAATGAGCCCTTGATTTATATATTAAGCCCAGTTTCTACTTTGTGGTTTATCGCTCCACTGGACACATAGTCACCATTAGATGATTATTTCTCTCATAACATCCCTAACTTAGCAAATCTATTCTAAAAGACATTCACAGACCTCTTTGGCCTGGGGTTGAGGTAGCATGGAAACAGAGTGGTAAATGATACATTTCACGGAAATACATAATATCACAATTTCTGGGGTGGGAGACCAGCACCAGCCTTCAGCAACCAACAGCAACACCTGTGACATCAGTCCCTTCCCCCTGCTCCACAAATGCCAAGTCGAGTCAGTTCCTTTCTGTCACTCGCCAGACACAGAAGCAGACTTGCTGAGAGAGGCTGGAGTCACTACAGAGATGAAAAATCGCAATGCTGCTGTGCTTTAATCTTGTCTCATGTGCCTGAGCACACCAGGGGCTCGCATATTCCTCTGAAATTAGTAATCACTCCCTGGACCAGATGGTGAGCTTTACCACTGAGCATGATGACTTTAGAAAAATGGTTGCAGTGAAAAAGTTACTGTTTGAACACCTGGTTTATTTTCCTCAGAAGCATTAGGCCTACCATTATTTTCATTTTGATAGTTTGTAATTGAATGTATCAATCAAAACTGAATTCTAAAGTTTCCTTTGATTAATTAATAACAATGAGAGAATGAAATGCATGGAAAGTGTGTGTTTTCCCAGCACACGTGCATATGTAATGCATCTCACTTATTGATACATTTTTCATTGATACGTCCTCCGCACTAAAAAAAAAAAAAACCTGATGTAGCGATAGTGAAATGTTTCTTTTCTTTATTTATGCATTTATTTTTGAGTATACAGTTTAGTTGTTTTTTTTTTTATCTCACCATAACCAGCAGCTCCTTAAAACAATAGTTGTTCTATTTTTCCATGAATTTAAATAGGTCATAATGAGAACAACACAGGAGTAAAATAATTTCTAAGACAACCTTATTTTCTGATATATATATATTTGTTACCCGGTGATATTGATTATTACAGGGCTTTTGTATTAAATGTCAGCTTGTACTATTCTGCCAACTTAGTGATTTCTCTTTCATTGATATTGAGAAGAAAGAAGCTCTTGTTGCCTGATACGTAGGTCATGAATTAATAATTTCAAGCTATCAGCTCCACAGAAGAAGCAATAGAACATCCTCAATGTCATTTAACAAATGTATATATAATTTCTATTTTCGGTACATAAACACAATATCCTCACATGTACATGAAACGCATGGCCGTCCACATGATTATAGACACCTATCCATGGGAAAACTACATATTTATTTGTTGAGCCACTGTTCCACATCATAATTCAGTTTGTCAAGGGCACCAGCTCTACATTCAATAAATGGGAAAGCATATGGCTGTGTACATAGAGTACACATGCTATGCATGGTGTACATTCTATATGATATGTTCAGTATGACTGTAAGAACTATACCCCATCTCTCCTATGCGCTTTGCCTTGCAGGTCCTGGCCATCATCTCCATTCTGTTCATTGTGCTGTCGACCATTGCCTTGTCCCTGAACACCCTTCCAGAGCTGCAGGACACAGATGAGTTTGGGCAGAGTACAGACAACCCCCAACTGGCCCACGTGGAGGCCGTGTGTATCGCTTGGTTCACCATGGAGTACCTGCTGCGCTTTCTCTCCTCGCCCAGCAAGTGGAAGTTCTTCAAGGGCCCCCTGAACATCATCGATCTGCTGGCCATCCTGCCCTACTATGTCACCATCTTCCTGACAGAGTCCAGCAAGAGCGTTCTGCAGTTCCAGAACGTGCGACGGGTGGTGCAGATCTTCCGGATAATGCGCATCCTGCGCATCCTCAAGCTTGCACGCCACTCCACTGGGCTGCAGTCCCTGGGGTTCACCCTGCGGCGGAGCTACAATGAGCTGGGGCTCCTCATCCTCTTCCTGGCCATGGGCATCATGATCTTCTCCAGCCTGGTCTTCTTTGCTGAGAAGGACGAGGATGGCACCAAGTTCAAGAGCATCCCAGCCTCTTTTTGGTGGGCCACTATTACCATGACCACAGTGGGATATGGGGACATCTACCCAAAGACCCTCTTGGGGAAGATTGTGGGGGGACTGTGCTGCATTGCTGGGGTGCTGGTGATCGCCCTGCCCATCCCCATCATTGTCAACAACTTCTCTGAGTTCTACAAAGAGCAGAAGAGGCAGGAGAAAGCCATTAAGCGAAGGGAGGCCTTGGAAAGGGCCAAAAGGAATGGCAGCATTGTGTCCATGAACATAAAGGATGCATTTGTCCGCAGTGTGGAGCTCATGGACGTGGTGGTGGCACAAAATGGGGAGAGCGTGGAGATGGGGGCAAAGGTTCAGGACAACCACCTATCCCCCTCCCGTTGGAAGTGGGCGGCTAAGCGCATGACCATGGAGACTAGCTCCAAGTCTTTAAATGAGAAGGAGCCAACGTCACCAAGCAAGGCCCAGCCCTCCAGCCCACAGCACCTCAATGTCCAGAAGCTGGAGGAGATGTACAATAAAATGTCCAAGTCCCAGTCCCATCCCAACCTCAACAGCAAAGACAGAGGGGACCCCTCAAAAGCAAATAAGAAGAGAGATGAGATGGAGATGGGCAGTATTCCGGGGCCTACAGGCCCACCGCCAGCCACACCTGGGGGCATAGCAGACATGAGGAGCATGTCCAGCTTAGACAGTTTTATTAGCTGTGCAACAGACTTCCCAGAAACCACCCGCTACACACACAGCCCAGCCTCCAGCCATCCTGTGCGGGTCAGCACCAGTCCCGGGCTCGAGACCACCCTGGAGCATGAGCCCATGTTGACTGCGTGTGACATTTCCAAGCTGGGTGCCATCTTGGAGGCTGGCTCCAAGCTTGGGGGCTCCTCACGGCACAGCTTCTTTTCGGATAGTCCCCGAGGCTCACGATTCAGCAACCTGCTCAAGTCACGCTCCTTTAAGGCCAAGCTCCGGGCAGCGGCGGCAGCTGGCCCCTCCTCCTCCTCTGTGCAAGGAGGTGGCAATGCTGCCCTCTCTGACATCTCTGCCTTCTCTGACCACTCCCTCCTGAGCCCCGAGGTGTCTGTCTACACCACGGCCAGCAGCAGGACCCCGCCCAGATCCCCGGAGAGGCTGACGCCTGCCATCTTCACCTTCCACGACGCATCCATCAGCAAGTATATCGACGCTGACACAGACGAGGAAGAGCATCTGCAAGACGGCTCTGACTCCAGCCCTTCCAAGCGTCTCCTTAGAAACACCAGCCCCAAGTTCAGTGTCAACACTGGCCATCAGCGGGGTGCCAACCACCTGGAGGTGGCCCAGAAGAGGCTGGGGCAGAACTGCATGTTTCCACAGGAGGGACGGCCACGCAGTCGGCAGGAGAACCACATGACCCAGGGGGAGAGGACCCGTTCCAGCAGCTACAATGACAGAATCTGAGCCAGGATGTCCTGTGTTCAAAGAGCGAACTGAAGCAAGATGGGTGAGTGACACTGGGGGAAAAAAAATGAAGAAAGAGTAACACAAACACCAGGAGCTTTAACTGCATGGCATGAAAAGCTTCTAAATAAGCCATTGACATGTAAACAAGGCTCAATAATAATATCTGCTGGCTTCAGTGAAGACCAAGCAAGTCTGTGCAGTGATTGACAGGAGCTTTGGGAGACTCATGTGATCCCTCTATTTTTCTTTCTGTAAAGTGAGCAGTGTTGTGTGCTGTCTGACGGCATCCCAGTCATGAGGGTGAGGTCTGGAGAAAGGCAGGGCCAATAGTGGGCTTGTGGGACAGGAGAATAAAGCAGAGAGAGCATGTCAGTGAGTCACAGACAGAGATATAGTTTTCATGGATGGAACACTTGGTCACCCTGCCTTGTCCAATCACGTAATGTAGATTTAGGCACTATTGAACAGACTGAGCGAGAAAAAATTTGCTGTTTACTTCCTAGAGGTTTTTTTCCTTTCAAACTGGCCTTAGTTATATGCATGTATGTGTATACATATGGTGTATTTGTGTGTGCATATATATATATATACTGTATGTATGTATATATGTATATACATGTGTGTACATATAGGTACAATGATAAATTAAGAGAAGAGAAAAAATGCATTGAAATACACACAAATACACTCTAGTATATGTACATATGCAGTAATTAGCTGCATCTTTTCTAAAGCAAAAGCAGAAAAATATCTATATCTGCATTTTCTTTGTTACTTCATAACCATTTGGTTTCATCATATTTGAGGAATATATTTTTTGGGGAAATGTAGATAGGATGACCTCTCTTATTCCAGTTCAGTCTTGATCTAATCCCTGCATGTGAGAACTACTTTGGCATTTTCTGTACATATTTGAAATTTGTTTTGTTTATTTTCTAATTTACTTGTATTGGTGTTATTCTTTTTTCCAACTCCAGTTTACATAATTTAAATGCTGCATCAGAATCAGGATAGACAGGATAAAATAGCCTCATAAACTGTCTATGTATGTACTATACACACACACACACATACATACACAAACACACCTCACCACACCACACACACATATACACACACAGCATGCCACACCACAACACACATACAGGTAGTAGGTCTCTCTTTCTCTGGATAATTTAAAATATTTCACCTCACAGTATTCAGTCAAAGCCAAAAATGTGCCCAACACGGTCAGGAAACCGGAAATAAAACAATGAAAACCACTTGGATTCTTCAAGGGACTCGGACTTTATATGTGTAAAAAAGTGTTTTTTTCAAAAGGAATCATATCATCCATGTAGAGCTGGGGGTGGGGAAAAAAGAAGAAATAAGAAGCATAATATATATTTTTTTGAAATATTTTGTAAAGAATGGCAATTGAATAGGAAATTGAATTACACTAATCTTGTAGGCTTGCATTTCAATACATAGCTTTATTTAAAAGTATGTACTAAAGAACATCATGAGAGAATGATGATCTTTGGCTAGGATCTTTTTGCTTGTTGAAGACTGTTGTCTCTGTAATTTTATTCGTTATACAATGTGATTAGCCAAAGACTCGTTCTTTCAGTCGGTCAAGGGGAGATTGGCAGTGGCCTGAGTGGTTTTTGACATGTGTTAGGCTGTCTCCCCAGTGACAGATCTCCACGGACACTTGGGCATGAGGTTAACCCATCGACACCAACAGCGGCAGATCTGAGGGTGAGAGGTTTGGGGTGAAGCTGTGATGCATTCTGGGAGGAAGGATCAGGGAAAGGGAGGTTGTGAAAAGATACACGCACGCCAAACATCCATACATACAGACACACTCACACACATACACACACACACCTCTATTGGATTTATTCAGTTCTAGTCTTGTACTGGCACCATCCAGAAAGACAGTGTGTCTCAGAATACCACCAGTTAATATGCGAATGTTTCAGATCACTTTAATACATCTCAATATGTATATCTCTAATATAATTGTGCACTTTATTCTGTACGCTACCCTGTTTTAGTTGTCATTCGCAAATACATATTAACAATACCTAAGATTCTATGTGAAACATTGTATTCAATAACCGTTGAACATATAAAAACATATGTAAAAGAAAATGGTAAATATACATTTTTGGTTTTCAAATTTTAGTTCATTGTTGATGTACCTAATTGCATATTTAAAACGTAGCTATTTTTGTGCCTTGACTTATTTTGAAACACACACACACAATAAATCCACAGCAGTATATCATTCATTTTTACACATACTGGTTTCACAAGAATTTAGGAATAATTCTGCATACACATAATGCATGCACATGCCTCACATTTGACAAATGCAGTACACATAGGTGTCACACATGCACATAATCCAAACACACAGTAGCTGCATGCCAACAAATACATGAATAACAATAACAATAATGTATGCTCAAGCATGCCTAGACAGACACACAAAGACCAGTACACACTCACATACACATGCAAACATTTTCCAGACAGGGTTAGGAAAAAAGAGCAAATGGGTTGACAATGGTCCACTGAACTCCACCCGCTGAAAAGCCTACCTGCTCACATGTCTGACAGTCCACCTCCCTACAGTCCACTCACCCACCCCCGTCACCCACCTATGATAGTCTTTGTGAATTTAAACCAGCTGTCTTCTGGGAAGTTTATTTCAGGAAGAGTATGTCGTCAAGAAGATGACAGCAATTGACAGGGAAAATCTGCAAATTACTGTCTGTAAATAACAGGATTGCCCTAGTACACTGAGTCACCTTACTTTTTAACAATGGGGAAATTTTTAGGATGTTCTGTTCCTCTGGCCCACACTCAACTCTACCAGCCACCACTCAGTTTGCAAGATAATTTGTTTTTAGGCATTGATGTGTTGTTCTCTGGGGGTGGGGGGGGGGGGGGGGGGGAGGTTGGGGTTGTGCACTTCTTTGTCGTAGCAGAGTGGCACTCTTCAGGCAACATATTGTTAGGAGTATAAAAATATGACCGACAAAGGTCACACATATTTACCTCTCATAGGCATCTTTGTACAAACTGTTCCATTGCTTCTCCATGCAAATGGATTATAATCTTGCAATAAAAGAATTTGGTTGTAATACACGTCACAAAGGCCTGTGTTTGTTTGTCAGGTGTACCGTGGGAACTTGACAGTTTTGGAAACTGATGCTAGTCATTAGATTTTTTTTAACCTTAAAATGGTGGTGGGTGGTTAACAGCAGCCTCTTAGTGTCATCTTTCACAGGCCTCCTGCAGTCATTGGATATTATAAGGCCAGTAGAGGGGAAATGGCTCTGTGACATCATCAGAGCAACCCCAATTATCGAAATGCCAATCAAGCTCTCTTGTATTCTTGCCAAAAAGAAAAAAAAAAGATTTCAAATGAAGGATGACTTTAACTGGGCTGTAATTGGACAAACTGACAAACAAACACTCAGGTGCCAGTGGTAATGACAGTAACACAAGCAAAAGGAACACTCCTTTGATGCTGAACTCCTCCACCTGTCCAATCCATATAGTTACAGGCAGAAAAAAAAATCAGACTAATGAGAAAGGTGTGACACCATCACAAGATAACCGCTCTCACAGTGCTTTCAAAGTTCACCTGTGGCAACTGATGTATGATCAGTGGACATGCAATTGTCATGCTCTCATGCTGAGTCCATACCAGAACCACAAAGCTATGGAGACTGTGGGGTGGGTCTGTTGGGTACAAATCATTTAGTGATGTCACCTTAAATCATGTTGGGCAAACTAACACATTTTTGCACTGGAATAAGATTCGGTTTTTTTTCCAAAAACACAGTGAAAACCCATCCCTATGAAGGTATGCTGTAATCTACTCAAAATCTACTGTGTTCCCCTGTCTCCGCCTGTTGCTAAATAAAACAACATTAACCTTTTGAACAAAGGGAAACTTGTGCTGCTGCAAAAGATTGGTCAAAGCTCATTTGTGACATCTTTCTTGATTGTTTTCTTTAAGGGCACTTTATATAAGTCAATCTTACTTCATATCAAGAAGATGTACTCTGCACTTTATACAGGAGCCCCACCTGGAGACAGTCGGTTTGTCATTAAACATGAAACATTTTCCAGTAGATAAGGCCTTAGCAAGGTCTATTGTTTTTCAGAATGGTCACAGGAAGACTTATAAATGTCATGTTTAAAATGGAAAGCACAATCCAAGTGACTTGTTTTATTTGGTTTTCAATTTATTTTGGTATTTCTCTTTTAAAGTGTTAAAGAACTGCTAAAAACAGCCAAATACAAAAACTAACTAAATAAATAATTACTACAAAGCCACCAATACCCTTCTATTTCCAGGATTTTTCAGAAGAAATCACAGCTCACACTACATACCTACTTCAACCCTCCTACAATGTTGTTTGTAAGTCTAAATTTGGTTTTGTAAAGTCTCTTACATTGATTCTTCCTATTGACATTCTAAACTGTTATTTGTGTTTGACATTCTGTCCTTTAATGCATGTAGCATTACGGAGCTGTAACTATGTTACTCTGAACCTGTCTTAGAAAAGAAATCTCTAAATATCTGACGCTCTTCCTATTTCTTTATTAAGCAATGCCCCCCTTCCCCCTCCCCCTGGCTGACTGAAAATTAAATAAAGGATATTAATTATTCATATGTTTTATTCCTGTGCCATCTTTTTCAAAAATAAGATATCAGGATGTTTCCGTGTGTGCATGTGTGTGTGCAGGTGTTTGTGTGTGCATGCGTGTATGTGTGTACGTGAGTGTGTGAATGTGTGTATTTGCATGTGAGTGTACGTGTGTGTGTGCGAGTGTCTGTGTGTGTGTGTGTGTGTGTGTACGTGTGTGTGTGAGTGTGTGTATGTGCGTGTGTGAGTGTGTATGCATGTGTGTGTTTGTGTATGAATGAGTGGGGACACTGTGCCTCAAGTATGGAAAGGGTCCATTTTTACATAAGCATGATGCTCTAAAATGGCATCTGTATATAAAGTCATTGCGTCGTTTACACGTTCACCTAAATATCTGGAAAATTAGCTTCGAGTCCCTGGCTGACTCATCCCCAGTCACCCTTTTCCCATACACAAACACAGATAAACTGTTTAAATTTCTGTCATTAAAGTGTAGGTGCTGCAAACTAATTGTTTGTGACAAGATATGCTGATCTTAAGGCAGAAAGTAACCTCATGCCCAAAGAGAGACAGAATGACAGCGCATACAAGAGAGATCGCCATTCAGTCTAGGATCACCCCCTAGTGGGGAAATGTCACAAACAGACAGGACATTTTACAATGGCTACGGCCCCTCTCACACACCATTTAAACCCCACACAGATGCCCGGCTGTGCTGACTCTGAAGTACTGATGACGACACAGATAGCAAAAAGGCAGATGATGAAGACTGATGAAGTTAGGCACGGGTGAGGCAATGTCCAGTCAGGCAGGGGTAGGTACAGACAGGTGTGGTCATTCACAGTGAGCCATCTAGTGGGTGTGCACAGATGAGGTCATTCATCAGTCATAATTTCCATTTTAGGGTCCTTCCTCGCCTAAATTATATCAATTCTGCATGACACACCTCGCATCACACGTCTTCAATGTCGTCATGGCTACCTGCTGTGACCTAGCTTTGGATAACAAAGAGAGGTTTATTTTTCACCACACCTTCCACAGACAACGTAAGCGCATACCTGCCCGATGACGTAGCCTTTCCTGCCAGGCACAATGGAGTTCCTCACTTCAAAAACACCTGTAAAATGCACCAATAGCAGCAGCCGAGATGCTTATCTGATCGCTCCTAGCATCGCAATGCTTACCTAGGATCTACTGATCTGCACAGCTGGTGAACAATAAGCTCTAAGGACTGCCGGCTATGCACCCATGCTACTGCCTTTTTCACAAAACGTGACCTGACCAGACATTTCACAAACTCAACACAGAGCACACTACTGAGACAGGGAGGAGACAAATGTCACTATAGCAGAGTTTAATGAGCCCAAGGCAAGGTTCATGTGCCTCTGATATTCTAATGTTTACGTAGTCCACCTCTTATGTTTACTGTGGCAGGTGGGTGTCCTGTTTCAGACTGAAAGGGTAATTGTTGAAAGGCATAGAGTGAGTTATCAGCCAGGGTCTGGGAGCATTAAGGGGTGTTTAGCAGCACTGGTCCCTGTGATCCACTTTGTATGCTGACCTACATTACATTACGGGGTCCAGTTCAGCAGGTCTGACAACTGTTAATTTGGCAACACCATACACTTCTTTACACTTCTTGGAAAATATCTGCCATTTCATTAGTGACGCAATGGCATTATTGAAAGTGCACAGAAACAATAAATGAGAGAAAAAGGCACGTCTCAGCTATTTTGTTCATTCATCCCATGCATGTTTAATATGGATTAGCACTCAGTTTAATTTAAATTAATGTTAGTGTTGTTTGAATATTTCATTATTTTGTGTGTCAAGGGCAATTCCTTGAGCAGCTATGCTGTGAGACAGGAAATTTAAAATGTTTGTATAGAGGCTAGGATTAAACAAAGAAAACAAAATCTTACAGGAAACAATGAGGAAAAACCAGAAAAGGGATTCTGTAATAGTATGAGCTGTGTGCGTGTCCATTCTCACGTATAGCAAATAAGGAAAGTTCAGAACTGAACTGTGGGCATGTACTGACAGCTCACCAAGACATCTCACCCACTTCTGTCTGTCACTACAGCATGAGGAGCTAGCAGCAGAGAGATGGGAGGAGGCATTAAATGCACTTTCCTTTCATATTTCATAAGGTATGGTAGAACTGCTTCAGAACTCTATTTAATTGACTTGCTTACTTGCCAAGAACAAATTTCTGTTATGAGAATTCCTATAAGGTGAAGCCAAGTCATTTAATCAGGACCATGTGCTGTCCTGGAAACAGTTGGTGTCAAATACAACTCTGGGATTGGATACTTTTGCTGGCCATGCCTGATCATCCAACCCCAGCCATAAAGGGATATGCGGTGTGTAGCAGATCACATAAATATATGTACATATGTATTATATATGTGGCACACAGCATATAACGAGGATTGATACCATGCACTGGATTATGCCACTCCCAATTAGAAGGGTGGGAGACCCTCCGTAATGTAGGTTAAGGCCAAGGTTCTCTGCACCGACAATTCAATTGAATGAATAAAGACATAGGCTGGTTTTGTATTAAAATATAAGTTCCTGTAAACTTGTGCAAGAACAACAAGAACATAAAAGTTAAAAATGGGCAATATAGCGGGGTAGCCAAATTAGCGCTCAAGTTAATTTATAATGCCATGAGCCACACTCTACTTAAATGACATGGTTATAAACAAGTAAGACACACATCAAGGTCAGGCTGTACATTAGTTAACTTATGCAAACCCAGAGGAGTTCCAACGCTACTTCCAGAATGATGAATTGAATACAAATTGTGGAGGAAAGATATTGCATGATGCCCAAAAGGGGGGGGATATTGCACAAAGCCCAAATAAAGAATGCCACTACACATTAAAGGATTCAGTCCACTACACACAGTTTACAATAAGTAGAAGGCTACAAGTTGCAGAAATAAGGTGGAACACTGCACACATAGGCGGGTAAAGTGCGATCTTCAAGGGCATCCAACTGCACCAGTAATTTAAAACCCGAAGTAGATTAGATACGCAGGCACACATACAAAACTATCCACGCGTACAGATAGGGCACAAATAATACCATTGGGTTAAGCACAAATTGGAAAATGGCCTCACTTACTCCAAGAAGTGGGTCTTAGGCCACCTACCAGGAGCGACCAAACAGCGGGGCAATAATGGGAATTTAGACAACCTGAAGTACCATGATGCAGCTCTCGCTTCCACAGTAACTGGTGGAAAGGGTCACATCTGCAATGTCAAACTCATTTTTCCTAATTTGCCTCTATACAAACAATTCCAACTATGTGACTTAATTTAGATATTTATTTAGGATATTGATTTATGAAGTATTCTATGTGTCTATATTGATGTTAAATAGTTTTAATTGTGCATGGATGTCTGTTTATTGCTTTTCATTTACACTTGATTTCATTTACAACAGGTTGTGCAATGTGAATGCATTTCACTGCCTGCATCTGAATGTCTTTTTTCCACAACACACTGAGCGCAACAGAATAAATTAGTACCTTACCATGGTTTCTACTGCCCCCACGTGGCAATCGTAGGAACAAAACAAGCAGAAGTTCAAAGTTTTTTAGCATTTAGGTTCAGACAAGGGCCTGTGGAATTTCATCCTGAGGGTGTTGGGGACTGAGAGAAATGGAAAACAAATTTGTTTCATCCAACAAATTTGGGGGGGGGGGGGTGGGAGATATGAATGGTGCAAAACACAGCAATGAGTAAAATCAATCACTATTTCAAAGACGCATAGTTCAAGGTTCATTTTCTATATGTCGTGAGGATCAATTATCATGTGCTTGTTTCAATTTCTGGTAACTTGGTAAATAAATTGCTGTTCAATAAGCAATGCATTGACGTTTGGTATCAAATACAGCGGCAGCATCAGAGTACATTGATGGGCTGCGAGAACACTGATTGATTAAGTAACACGGAGGATACAACTCCATTTACCATAATGCATTCTGGCCATTGCTTTTGCGCAGAAGACACGTCCTGACTTTTTAAACCGCCGCACATGCTTTTCCCGTCTCTTTCACGCTAGTGAGGAACGAAGGTGAGTATTAAGAGGATGCACTGCAGTCACGCTGTCATATCTATAGCAGATCTTCAGTAGTAATATTGCGTAAATATAGCAGTTATTATTCTTCTGCTATCTCGTTAACGTTCCAAGTTTTGCGAGATTTTATATGATTTGGGAAACTTTCTCAACTGTCGAGTAGTTGAGAGTGCTGCATTCTATAACTCTTCTACTTCTGCAGTAAGGCTGGCTAACGTTACAATTAACGTCGATTAGTTACATTACGCTATAAATATAGGTAGTCATTTTTAAAACGTTTATAACATTTTGCGAGGACCGTGACTTTGCTACAGCAGTTTTTCCACCAATGTTTCAGTTATAGCCCACGTGTGCGGGGTCATTCGCTAGCTTGATAGCTAAGTAGGTAAATGAGCTTCATAGACTAGCTCGCGTGCAGTATGTGCGCACATCTAATTTGCTTTAGCAGTGTTTTTTTTTTTTTTTTTTTAAACCGAACATCTTTAAACGCCAAGTTGGGTAAGTAACTCACGTTTGTTTTCTGTTTTTAAGAACCGATTGTAGGAATCTGGTGCGATGCAGAGGGGGATGTCACCATGGCGGCCATCACGCAAGAAACTTTGGCGTCCATATTGGTGGGTTTACACATTTGTTCTTCAGACAACGCGGCGTAACTGATCGTGTGCTTTTCCTTGCATTTTTTTCGTACCACAAGTATTTGCCTTATGATGTACTCGGGCTGCCTTTAGCCGAATCGCCCCCTAATGATTTTAAAATTGGGAAAGGTCTTTTGCCTAATGGTATGAGTGGTCTTGTAACGTGATTCGACATAAATGCTGGTGTCCGTGATGACTTATCTTTTTTCCCCAGCAGACCGACAGTGTTGATTGCTCAGGAATTTAAGCCAAAACCTCTGAAACACCAGCCGTCACCACGTGTGCATGCCGCTGGTAGTGAACGTTCTGAACTAACGTTGAACCTCTCACCCACAGCACTGCACTAAAATGAAGTTTCAGCGGGCCTTGACTGGAATAGGCGCTTGAAAGCTACCACCCTCCGCTAATCGGGGTGAGAACAAGAATTCTTGAGCTATTTACGAGTCTGATCGGTGTTTGTGATGACTAATCTTTTTTCCCCAGCAGATCGACACTGTTGATTGCATGACTTTAAAAGCCAAACCTGTCTGATTACACCATTTGAAGAATGCACTTTTTGTGTATGTGCAAGATATTTGCAAACCATCTCTCCTCTTCTTCCCCCCCCCCAGGAATCATGTGAAGCTGGCCAGTTGTGACCCCTATTTCCTGTGACATTGTGTAAGTATGTTGCACACCACTTAAGTATAAGGTGTATAGGAGTACATAAGTGCAAATAGGGAATTTACAAACCGTTGAACATGAAGTTGGTGTTTGTGATGACTAAGCTTTTTTCCCCAGCAGATCGACCCTGTTGACTCTCTTGATTTAAGCCAAACCTGTCTGACACACCAACTGAATTGCATATAAAGTCAATGTTGGCCTTGTGGTGGAATGCATAGTCATTTGTGCTTTGCTTCCTGCAGTGGCAGAGTGGGGGATTCTCAGATGGCAGTTTGCCATATACCAGAAGAAAGACGGTCACAACACGTAAGTATACAGCCGCCTTTATGCTGTTTTGAAAATGGGTTGGGAATGTAGGTAGATTATTGGCCTCTAGATCTGCATGGTCAATGGTGATAATGATGACTGAACTTTTTTCCCCAGCAGATCGACATTGTTGACTGCCTGACTTTGTAAGCCAAAATTGTCTGATACACCATCTGGCCACTAGTACCAGTGCTTACTACTGTTGCATATTCTGTGGATTTTGAAGCAGTGCAGTAAAATTCTTCCCCCCCCATCCCTTTTTGGTCCAAGGTATTGAAGGGAAGCGATGTGGCCTGCCGGTATCTTCCAACACCCTGGACAGGATGAGTGAGGACCCATTTCTGACTGAAATGGGAGTCTCAACCCATGAAGACCAGACACCTAAATGGTTCCCTACAGTATGTGAGGACTCCCTGTGGCTGTAGGCTAATTTTCTGAAGAGTTTGTCTACCACTTGAAGTATCGTCCTTTTTATGTTTGGTTTAAGAGCATAATACATGGTGAGAACAGAACAGCAACTTTGCTTATTTGCCTGCAGACTTAAGTATCCATCATTGTCTAGGGACACCATGGTCTTCCTCTACTACATAGTGTGCATGGGATGCGATTGTATATTATCCACCTAATTTAATTGTTTTTTAAAAATGTGAA
Organism: Anguilla rostrata; assembly: GCF_018555375.3. Taxonomy (NCBI): domain Eukaryota; kingdom Metazoa; phylum Chordata; class Actinopteri; order Anguilliformes; family Anguillidae; genus Anguilla; species Anguilla rostrata. Next base: position 25,789,921 of record NC_057945.1, read on the forward strand.
CTAATGTAAACTGGCTCAATTAGGCTTCTGTGCAATTCTTCATGGAAGTGTCTACACCAAATTGTTTAGCAGCTAACCTGTTGTAAATTGAGCCTATGCTGTACTGTATGAGATCTTGTGATATCTAGGTGGTATCTTTGAAATGGGGAATGTGGATTCCAGAGACATCACAATAAATCTGCTAGTACTTCAAAGTGCACAAGTGTCTGTTCATTCATTTTGCTTTTAATGTATACTGTAGACATTCTGGTGTGAAATTTTGCATTTGCATTTTCTGTAAGTCTAGTTTAAGTTGCCCTAATTAAGGTCGGTTCTCAGATTTGTGTGATTCACTGCATGCTGCACAGCATAGACCATGTTCCTTTGCCACATGCTGAAGCTGGTAGATCTTAAATTTAGACCTAGTTTCTGCAAGAGATCAAATTCAGTTGAGTCTTGGTGTTACCGATTTCATCTTGTCTTGTGTAAATACAATTTACTTTTTGAAAATGGTGCATTCACTTACAGGAGTACTGTAATTTGTTTAGTCTTCCCAAGAAGTCAAATGGCTACAATATGTACAGTACACCTACAAAGAAACATGAAATTCCACTCAAGTCAGCATTGATTACTGTTGGAGTGCATTTAATTTACTGGCCAGAAGCAGTAAATACTTTAGAAGTTAGTTTCAATTTTTACACAATGCTTTGGAAAATATTTTGAAATTTAAATTTGTATTAAACATCTGGGTTTTTCTTGTATGAAAAGCACTCTAAAGGTTTACTTCTACTGCAAATAAGCAACAGGTACCATTCGTTTTATACAAATGCTGTTTATTAATGTTTAAAGGCATCAGAAATGGACAAAACCAACAAAAAAACTACAATGCACAAAATGCAAGAGCGACTATGAAACTCCTATTTTGAAAAGTAAAAATGTGGGGGGATAGACCGCTTCCTGGATTCAGCAGACAGCCATAAAGAGGTCATACACGTGTTTGGTCCTTCCTCTATTGTGTTCAACAAATGTTAGTATGTGGGGTTGGTGCATGTTGGGCAGTTATGAAAATCCACTGAAGGCATGATTTCCCAAATATGCTGATCGAGTGGAAGTACTCTGACCTTCCCAGCAAGTCCAGGTCCTGTGGGACACATTCTCTGCAAACCAGGGGAAAAGTCTCTAACAGCCTGCAAAATTCCAAATTGCACATCAGAGTCATTTTATGAAAATGAAAAACCTTAAAAACCCCTCATTTCCAAATGATCAACATCACTGTTGCTGTATTTTCTATTCCCTGCCATAGTCCAAGTGTACCCAATCCCGGTATGTCAGTGACACAGTGCCCCCACCTGTAGACATGAGTGTTAGGGTAGTCTAATCTTCCATTACACTAGCTGCACGCTGGCTGCTTGGAGGTAGCCCTGCAGGAACTGCAAAGCTTCAGCATTTAGACTGGTGCTCAACATTGAGGGGACCTGCCGAGTAAACGGGGAAACACTTAAGTCACCTTTCCAGACTCCGCAGATCATTAAACCAAGTTATTGACACATTTGGATTTCATGGTGTAAAACAAGAATGAGTCAGGCATTCACTACTGCAAAGCTGCAGTCAGTGTGGGTTAACTGCTATCCATCAGCTGTTAAACAGTCCCCGTACGGAGATCTGTGAATAAGTTGAAGTTTTCACAGCAAAATGAATTCCTACAGTTGCTGAAAAGGTTTGGAGACCACTGTGCTCCTGAATGCTGGAGACAGACATGCAAATTTGAGGCGCTATTGCCTGCTTGCGACTCACCCGTCCTGGGCAGGCAGTGGACAGTTTGTGCAGGGACTGCGCTAGCATGATCTTCGGGTTCATGACGGTGTCGCCAATGGGGTCGTGCTCCTTCTTCCCGGCAAAAGCCAGCTGAGAGAATGCGGTCTGGTATCCGGCCGCGTCCTCGATGTCGATGAAATGCTCGTCGTCAGGGATGCTGTCGTCTTCAGGTAACTCAAATAGACCAATCAGAGCCTGCAGTAGGAGGGGCCTGCACAACAATTTCCATCAATGAGACCCAACCATTAAAGCCATGCACTGTAATCCTGTTTCTTTGTAAAGTATCCTGAGCAGTGATCTCAGAACGACAATTACGATTACATTACAAACATAGACTGGACGCCTCCATATTGTATTTAACCCAAGTGGCGGAAGATCGTATTTGAAGCATCCATAAACTGGCATTACTTCAATAAAAAGCACAGAAGTACAAGGCATTTGCTTGGATTATAGTGCAAGAAAATTTCAAATCTAAACCAATCTCAAATTTATGAATAAAGTTCCAGGCTGGGCCATGAAACTGAGAAAAAGCAGCAACAAATCCATTAAATATCAGCCTTTGAGGTTCTTCCAATGACTGTGGACCCATATATCCTGACACTAAAATGCTAAACATTCCACAGTAAAATCTGTCTGCTTTTAGCCAAAAGGCCAAAGGGGGCCTAATCCCTCACTAATTGGCCTTCTCCCTCACCAGAGCTTGGTGTATTCGGTGTCCATCATTGCTGGGCATTCTGTCAACATCTTGGTGATGCCTACAGCACAGACCTTCCGGTCCACCTGGCCAGACACCTTCTGAACCTCTGGAATGACGATCTTCTCTACCACCATGCCGAACATCCTGCAGAAGCAGAGTGGAATTCAGAGCCTAGCTGCAGTACCTGAGGCTTCTCATTCCATTTCATTCACAATTCAGGACTATGCAATAGGGCAGAGTTTTGTTAAATTCAGGGTACATACCCACAAAATTAGTCATATTTAACAAAAAGTAAGATAATAAATCGGAGTTGAGAAGCATGAGCATTAAATGGAAAGTAATGTAAAAATGACACGGTGACATCAGTTTGACCTGAAGGACTTACTTTGGCTGTATGCTGTCAAATATCTCCTGCAAGGCAATAGCTCCATACTTCACACAGTAGAGACTGATGAATACCAGGAAACCTGTGGATAATAGGAGAGGGTGAATGAAAGAGTGAGTATGTGTGTGTGAATAGTTTGTATATGAGGGAGCATGCGTATTTTAGGTAGACTCACTCTTGACAAATTTGGTGGTTTTGGAGCTCTGCAGCCTTTGAAACAGGAGTATGAAGATCTGCTTCCTGTACTGAGTGATGGATTCTCTGAGACAAACAAGAAAACACCCAAGAGTCACCTAAGCAGATGAGTTGTCTCTTCAGGATCCCTTGTGCTATTATAGCTTTCCTTGCAATTCAATTAACACATGCCCCACAACAGAACTGCAATACAAAAAGCAATCATAAAATTCCGGAAAGTATCCGAACCCCCCCCAATGGCTGCCACACTTGCACTCAAAATGGCACAGAGTCTGAAACTGGAAAGCAGCACTGCACTGAGCAGAGACAGGCGGCACGCTGTGTGCACATCAGTGTAGGGTAATGCCTTCAGTGGGAGGAGCTTAAGGTCACTCACGGGGGCATGTGCTCGATGATACTGTTGAGCAGGTAGAACCCCTGGTGGTCATTGGCCTTGGAAGCAAGGAGCTTCTGGAACACTCCCAGCAGACCTGGCTGTAGGTGGGAGGACAGTCAGTTAGGAAACATCAGCCAAGCAGTACAAATCTGGCATCCCTATGAAACTTCACAAACCCATTATGAGCACAACACAGTGTTGAGCGAATAACCAACATTTCAATGTTGTTTTTTTTGGTGTTTAAATAATTAATCAACATCGGTTTGATTATTTGAATTGTCTTAATTTGGTGGATAAACAGTGCTTCTCTCAAAGCTCGGTGTGCTTGTTTTTTTTAAGTTGTAGTTTTTAAAAGGCAGCTACTCAAAACAGTTGGCACAGAAATAAGCTTTGCAATAACTACAATGACCATAATCCTGCGCCTACAGACATGCAAGTAACGGGTATTTTACCCTTCTGACTCACAAAACCATAACCTGCATCTCAAAGCCACTTCCTACCTGTGGAAACACAAGACTACTATGTAAAGAGCACATGCAGCTTCCCTACACCACAGGGCAAAGGTTGATATAGCACTTCCAGCACACAGCCATAGGCAGGGTAGTGTACTGACTGGATGTTGGATAAATTAAGTACAATTTCAGCCAGCAGTTGGCGGCATGCTGAACTGCCTTTCATAAACCCTGGAGAGGCGTAAGCAGCAGTGCATTGGAAGCCCTCTGGCAGGCGCTCACTATTTTGTCAGCGGCGGTGCTGGCAATGGCGGCGCCTCCTTTCAGCAGGTAGGCCTGCAGCAGGCGGACCAGCGGGGGGATGTTGCCTGTGCGCTCCCACAGGACGGGCTGCAGCAGGTGAGGGAACAGGGCCATGTAGGCGGAGGTGGTGGAGCTGGAGCGGATCTCCAGCAGCAGAGACATCACCTGGAACATGTACGGAACAAACTCTACAGAGACGGGGGGGGAGAAGGAATGACCAGAAGATCTGTGCAGTTGCCCTTATAAAGCTAAAAAACACATTTTCAACTACTGTCAAGTTGGAGTTTTAAAAATGTTATTTTATTGGACTTCTGAGGAGTGGGACCCCTGCCTACCCTGCACGTCGTTCTGCAGGATCTCGGTGAAGACGGGGAAGAGTGCATCCTCAAAACTGTCCACTGTAGCTGGGCTGGCTTTGCAGGTGATCCTAATGGACAGGCACAGGGACTCAAACAGGTAGTGGTTAAAGTGAGGCTTGCTGGGGTTCTGAAAGAAAGGAAACACACATGAAATACAGTCACTCCTATACCAGTTCTTCCCGGGGTTTAGAACAGACTACAGTCTTACACAAAGCAATTACACATCATCAATTAGCAGACCATACCAAAATTATGGATGGGTAGTTAAACACTGGGTAAAAGTAGCCAGGGCCTACCTTGCTAACTAGGAGGAGCTTGTGAGTGAGCTGACCAATCAGAGTGGGCACATATGGAACAATGGCCTCTTGGAGGAGGGAGAAGCTTCGCATGATTGCTGCAGATTTGAGTGATGATGGTGCAATGTGAGGTCACATGTTAACATGACAACACACATACACAATTCAGAGAGAAAAAACCCCACACACAATACAACAGCATTAAATTGTAACTGGCTATTCAAAACAGGCTCTTATAGTGTCCTTTTTTAAATCGTGGCATTGAAAAAAGTCCTTGACTGCAATGCATTAGAGAAACACACTTGCTTCAGCTGCAGGGCACACGTTTGTGCTACAGGTATAGTGGTAACGGAGACATAACTGCAAAATCCTAAGTGGGGAGTAAATAGTGAAAATAAATGCATAAAAAGCGGGGCACCTTTCATGATGTACTCGTTCTCGGCAGAGCCGGGCAGTGCCAGGGCCTTGAACAGGTTGTTGAGCAGCTGCTCTGTAAAGGGGGCCATCTCTGCAGGTGTAATACTGCAGACAGAGAGCACAGAGACCGCTTCAAATATCCATCATTCTGACAAATGAACATCACTGACAGCTTTATCATGCCCTTCACTGCCTGCATCTCACACAATGGGGCCGACTGGCTGCTGTGTTTTTACACCGTAGACAGTGTGAACCTGGAGAGTACAGTGGGTGTTTAGTAGAGTAATCAGTCAGTGAAGAGGTGTTGGGAAATAAGGCCGGGTAAACCAGGGGTATGATACTCAGTGTGGAACTGTAAGATACAACAGGTGAATAGTACTCAATGTAGAGGTGTTGAGTACAATAGGTGATCGATAAAATACTTGGCATAAAGGTGTTGAGTACAGTAGGTGATTGACAAAATGCTCAGTGCAGAGGTGTTGGGTACAGTCGGCGACTGAAAAAAGTACTCCTTGTAGAGGTACTAGTTACAGAAAGTGACCAGCAGTACTCAGTGCAGAGGTGTTGAGTATAGCAGGTGATTGACAGGGTACTCAGTGCAACGGTGTTGGGTATAGCCGGTGATTAATTTAGTACACACAGGGTAGAGGAGTTGGGGCCTCTCATGGTGAAAAGCCTCTCCAGGGCATGAGCAGCGTAGGTGTGCTCCACTGTGCTCTCCGCTTCCAGGTGAGCCACCAGCAGCGGAACGGCCTGGAGGAGGTGCTCTTTCGGGAGCTGAGAGGAGAAAGGAGGAGAGGACAACAGTCGGGGGGGGAAGAGGCAGGATGGGAGGACAGATGATGGTGGAAGGGAAGAGGAACAATCTTACCTGACTCCTGAAGATCATTACATATTTGATAGCGTCAGCCTTCAATACTGGAAACTCGTTAACTGAAAGAAGGAAAAACGGTCATCAGTGAACAACCAGCACGCTCACACAAAGTTGGTGAAAGGACACGAGGGCACATGCAATGGCATCCTTACCGTTTGGTGAATTCAGGTCTGTGAGAATGTGATTCACAAAAAACTCTGTGAGGTTCACCAGCTCATTGGCTTGTGTTATTCCATGCTGAACAACAAAAGGAGATGTTTGTGTACAACAAGAAACAAATGCAGTCAGAAAATGAGCATTTTACAGGCAAAGTCTCATTCCTGATTTGCGCCATGGGAGTAAGGTATTGGGACAGCCCATGCCAAAACCCCCACCCAAACTCAGCACGGTGCTTTTCCCACTATGATGCCATTCGGAGTCTACACAGTTGCAACACAACTACACCAACCTTCTGCGTCTGTGCCTTAGAAGCCAGCGATGTCACTAGGTAGATGGCAGCGTCCTTGTGCTTCCAGTTGATCCTGGGGTTCTTGCCGTACTCTGCCAGCATGGAGCTGACGTAACCAGAGAAGATGGTGGTGACTGGGGCCTCGAAGAACTTGCAGAGGCCCCGCACGAGGTCACAGGCTGCCCTGCGGCGGGTGTCTATGTCTGTGGACAGGCGGAGGTGGGCACATTGTCCCCCATTTAAATCAATTTTATTGATATCAACCAGTGACACAGTAAGCTTAAAAACAAATCAGGACTTGAGGGCTGTGCTAAATTCCATGAGGATTTGAAAATGCTGCGTTGATTACATACAGCCTATTGAAATGCTACAGTATTGCTGAATGTGGGTGTGAGTCAGGAATAAATGATCACCATGTACCACTGTTCTGTTAGCATGCTGGTGAGCTGAGTGAGCAGCTGTTACCTGAGCCCTCCAGGTCTCTCCTGATGTACTCCTCTGAATTATCTTCAAACGCTTCCTCATCTGCACCTGTGAAAGTAACCAGGTCAGCTGGCAACAGGCTGCTAAACCAAGAGCAAGCATTGATGACACCATTTTAGAATTTGATAACAAAACTGAATATGGATGCATATCCCGATGTGTCAAACAGCAAGTTAACTTTCTTTTCAAACTTGTAAGATATTTATAGTTGCCAAATGCTCTGCTTCTACAAAGCACATTAATCATTCTGCCCCCAATCCTCGTTTTGGTATCTACTTCAGTCATTCTGCATCAATAACCTGCACACTACCGATCCATCCTTAGTGTGCCTTCCCCTGGGCTCATTCCAATCCCTTATTTTTACCTCCTTGCATCCACCCGACACACTTTCCTAGCGCCTTAGCTCCACCCAACAGAGGACGCAAGGAAAGGACATGAGGATGGAAGAAACAAGGAAATGTGTATTAGGCAAATGCGCTTTCCTCTCAACTGTCAGTTTGAAGATATGCTAATTACAGATGTGGCAGATAGGGAGAGGTGGATCCACAGGTTGGTTATTTATATGTCACACGTTCCAAAAAATAAATTAAAAAAATAAAAACTTATGCAAAGGATGCACTTGGGTTTCCCATCTCAAGGATCCTTCGCGAGCCTCCCAGCTCCTTCAAGGAGCATTTAAAAGACTGGCATTTCCTTAGAGATGGTAGACCTTGATCCAATTCTGAGTCAGTCAAGGACCGAGGAGACAAGGACAGATAAAATAAGCGACTGGAATGAGCCCCTTGTTCACTCACTTCTGAACTCCATATTGGGAACGATGACCTTCTCACAGATGCTGGTCAAAACATTCTGGTCCTCAAACAGGTGCTTGTAGTGCGGCCTCTCACAAACAGATGCCAGGAACTGAATGGCATTGCTCACAAGCTGCACCAGAAGCAGAGAAACCACAATGTGCCATTCAAAACCCTGAAAGTTTGGGAACCGGAGTAATGTGAAGAGGAGTGCCAAACTGAAGAGAACTCGGCCTCACCAGGTCATATTTGACCTCCTGCCCGGTGGTGACCAGCAGGTTCCAGATGGCGGTGACGAAGCGCGGCAGGTAGGGCTGGAACTCCTCGTCGTACTTCTGCGCGTACAGGGCCGCATTGTCGCAGATCTGAGACTTCAGCAGCTCCAGCAGGCCGGCCTCCTCCTCATCCTGTGGGAGATGTGCGGCACGGACACGGTCACGGCTCAGACACGGCACCCGGCCGTGAACTACACTAAGCCAGGGAAAGTGTTTTCAAACCAAGCACTGCTTTTGCTCACGTCTGTTTGGAGGAGCTTGTTGTCCAGTGTCAGCAAGTTGTGGAAATTTGTCATCCAGGTTTCCATGTTGTCTTCAAAAAACTCTGGAAGATCCTGAATGAGATGGGACATAGGAACAGCTGAATAAGCAGCAAATGCTTTTTTTGAGTCCTGCTGGGAAAAGCACAAAAGGGGACACACCTGAAAATTGAGGCTGTAGAAAAGCTTGGAGATGAGTGTGAGGGAGGAGAAGAGGACCTTCAGGGCATTGATGTCCGATGCGTGAGTCTGACACAGGTCAATTGTAGCCTGGAAAAACAAGCAGTCGCATTAGCATCCTGCCACAGCGCAAATTAATTTTATCTATGGGCTGGGATTCAAGGCTGAGAAATTCACCTTAAAGAGTTCAGTGAGAGGTTGGGCAAACGTGTCCAGCACCAGCTTAATCTCCAACCAAAGCTCGTTAGACTTAAACTCATGTCGATACCTAAGAGAAAAAGAAATCTCAACTCAACTTGATATACCATCATTCTGCTGATATTCCACTGATCTACTGCCCACCCCCCACAACATTTTAACAATGTAAGCCATTATCAAACTAACTCAAATATATCTTTAACGGTTATGTGTTCCATTTACTGAACCGATACATAAATATGCAAGACTATAAAATGCATACATATGAATGTATCCATTAATCTAATGAATATATGAAGAGTATTAATCATTAATAGCAATCTACAATATCATTAGCGAATCCTCGCACTATCACTTACCTCTTAAAGAGTGAGTGTGCAGTGCGCAGCACTCCATTTATTACATGGAAATCTCCACTCTGAAAGCGCGTCACCATATCCTTGAGGAGTTCAGGCCACTTCTGAGGAAAGTCTTCACGGCCAATAATGCTGATGGCATCGCTCAGCTGCAGTACAATAGGGAAAGCGAGAAGGTATGGCATCAACGCTCTCACAATGGGCTCTATCCAAATTGCAGTGAGGATAAGTACAAATCCATAGCTCACAGCAACATACCTGTTTCTGAATCTGCTCTGGGCTGGTCAACATCAAATTTACAATGTTGGCTTTGATGGTTGTTCGGTCTGCATCTGAGATTTTGTTTGGTTCATCTTCAATCTATGAATAAGGTGAATATGAGAATGATAATTAACAATCAGAAAAAAAATATGAATAAACACAGGTGTGCATTATCACTAGACAAGACTAATGTCAAGCTACAAGACCTGCGTAGCCTCTACCTCACCATCCTGAACCAAATGGATACAGTTAGTCCCATCCCCACTTCCCACTTTATACCTCCCAGCCTCCAGACATGACTAATCCTAATCAAGAACAGATGTGCGCTCCTGACAAACTTACAATGCGCCAGTTCCTCTTGATGTAGTTCTTGAAAGTGACCGCAGCACAGACTCGGATCACACTGTCCTGGGATTTTTCCAGCAGTGTGAGTAGCAGGATTGAGTAGTTCTGATTGCCTTCCACAGACTCAAGAAACTTCTCAGCTAAGAAGGACATAAACACAACATTAGGAAAACCATTACAGAGCCATTTCAAAGACCACACCTTCATATGTCTTAATATTTCCACATTTGCAAACCTACTTCTACAAAAACTGACGTTTTATGGTCCATCCAGATACATTCAACCAACTGCCCTTTCTTTCACATACCTGGTCGTCTGACAGAGGGATTAGGATCAAGAGTTTTCTGCAGGAACTCGGTGAGAGTTTGCAGGTTAGTATCATTCAGGTCCATGGTCCCCTAAAAGACGAAGACTTAATATTATCTCCAGACATTAATATTATTTTGGTTTACAGAAGGAAGGTACACTGCAAAGTCAGAAAACACAACATTCATGAAAACGTAAGTATAACCACAATAGCTATGGAAGCCAAGCACCACCTAGCTGGCTAGCCCTGCTAAATTACAGTAGTTCGCTGGATAGATGGGCGTGCCCCGTGCATTACAGGTTTGAATTTACTTATTGGCATAACATTTTCTACCCTTTATGTAGTTTTAACCACGTTTAACTCGCGTTACAATTATTAGTGACAACTCGAGAATACCGTAATATATAACACAGCTACTTACTTTCTCATCACGCACAATACACTCACTTTAATGACCGATGCTTTCAATTTCAAAGCCAATTACCGTTAGTGAGACATCTCACAATACCTAGCTGCATAACACGACAACGACAATAAATGATCTAGCCAAGTAACAAGCTAACTTCCTTGATAGCCAGCTAGAAATATTAATAACGTTGTCAAAGTGGGCAGTACCGTGACTGGTGAGTCATTCAGCATATAACTAGTATAACGGCAATCTCGTTAACGTTATCTAGCTTAACACGCAACATAGGGGAGTTAGTCTACCAAATTACCAACTAACACTACCACATGCATAACAAAAATGAAAAACATATAGGACAACCGAACAATGCAAGTACTTCCCATGAAATTAGTTTGAAATTCAAAAAAACACCTTTGCAGTCCAATATAATACGATGTCAAATCGCAAGTAGCACTTTGGTCCAATCACACAGTCTAGGAGGCGGGACTGTGGCACAGCGTTGCCTGCTTCAATCAAGTTCTCTAATGCATTCATTTAGCTAGTCTGTTAGTTAGCTTTTTTTCGTTAAATGCTTTTTACCAACCACAACGAGAAGGAAGGAGCGGCACAATTTATCAATCCAAAACAACTGACTAGCTCGCTGATGCATTAGCTAATGTTACCTGCGCTGCCATGTCCACCCCAACTTAACGCTTGGAGCTATAAATTGCGTGCTGACTGCATGGAACCAGCGCTAACTTTTCAAAGGACCCGATTCTATCTAAACGAAAACGTTATAACTACGGTAGCTTAACTAAGTGGTACTGCTTAGCATACCGAGCAGTGTATACCCTAATAACGAACTAAATGTACAGTACATATCTTCAAAGCGCTGAAAGTGATGTCTTACCCTTGGAATAGATTTACGTTACCAACTTTGCTGAAGCTGCTGTAAGTGGTTGGATTTCTCCTTTTTAACGGCGCGATGACACTAGTACGCACTACGCAGGCGCGAATGGCGGATACTGCGGTTGAGCTGTGCAGCTGTTTCTTGGTTATTGGACCTTAGGGTGACACGCAGCAGTGCTATTATTTCATTCAAAGTGACGGAATGGAGATATGATCATACTTCAATTAAGAATCAAGTAGATTGCCCCCAATAATCATTACATGACAAATTTCGGTATGTGCTCACACGTTCAACAAGTGTCTCATAACTACTTTATCCACGCTAAACAGTTTATCTGGACGCTATGCATGTAACATTAGTCTTGCGTTTCCTACATTGCAATTTCTCGATAATTTTTTTTTCTCTCTAAACATTTTAAAACTAAATCTAGCAATTCTGGCCATGTTCTTAACATATGGTCGTCAGACGTATTCAAGTTGGCCTCCGGTTTAAATGCTTCTTGAATGACATCCAAATTCTCAAAATAAATAACCTGCTGTTTTATAAACCAGCTAATTGCAATTAATGTGGACATTAGTTCCAAAAAACAAACAGAAAGTGAAAAAAACAGTCAAGATATCATATGGGGTTTTCTTACATTTTATATAAAAACACCAATAACAAGTATTTTTACAAAGGCCGTAATTTAACAATACAAAACAAACAAAAACAAAACACTGAGACAGAGCATATTTTGACACATTAAAACCCCTGACACACATCATGTACATTGAAAAATTACTGATTTTTGTGATGTAGTCTCACCCCCAACATTTATAATGCTGCACGACAGAGTGTCTAAACATTCTGCTGATTATTAGAATGGCGGATGTTCAGTGTGTCTCGTAGCATCAGATCTCGCAGTCGCCAAAGTGCATCTGCCATGGTGGTGTGGGCACCTTTGCTCTTCAACCAATGGGATGGCAGCCTGCTCTCCTGTTCCTTAGTCAGACGCACGTCTTTTCTACGAGCTATGGAAGCATATATAAAGAGCTAAGTACAGTGAGTTTTTTCCCCACATTGTTCTGTGAACAGAAACCAATTTCAAACACATTTCTCCAATGTTTATGGTCACTCCTGTGGTAATGTAAGTAATGTAATGTAAAGACCTAAATGTACAGTTACTAACCTATGCTCCAAATCCTCAAGAGGAAAAATTAATATTTTTATATTATTTTTATTTATTAAGCATTTAACCCTCGTCTACAATCTCACAATGATTCTCTGACGCATAAATGTTTATGTGTTTGGTAATACAGCCATTTAGGTTCTGGTGAATGCGGACACACCTAGCAGGGTCTGGTCCCACTTGCTGACAGTGGAAGACTCGGCGTTGAGGCCCTCGATGTACTTCAGATAGGCCTCGGAGTGCAGGAGACGCTGGGACTTGGGTGGCGGGGCCACAAACATGGGGGTGGAGGGCTGCTGGAGAGCTGGCTGTAATGCCTGAGCCTGCCCTGGATAGGGTGGCGGGGCCTGCTGGCCTTGAGCACCCAGCTGCAGGAGAATGCCACATATCGGCGGTTAGCAGTTTATGTACAATGAACTGAGCCCTGTATTCTCTGTTTGTATGGGCGATCACTTCACCTGTTGCCCATAAGAGCTTCCGGCTCCGGTACTGCCTGCCATGCCATTCAAACCTTGTCCCATCGCACCTGTGGTGAAAACAGCAGCAGCCAGTCAGGAATGGAGCACCACAGAAACCCAGTGCAGCACTGTGTGCCCTGAGTTTAACCCCAGGACTGTGGTCCTGTACTGCAACTGTCAGCAGCTAAAGAAGAGGTGGGTAAACTGGAAATATGAAGTTTTCTAGGCATCTTTTCATCAAGATTTATATTAATGATTACACCGAGAGAAATTAAATAATTTAAACTGTGAGGTAGGGTAATTAGTGACACACTTTTCTCTCTCCCTTAAAGTTAGCGGTGATGCACCAATTTAGACTGACTTGTGCATGCTGAATGCAGCCTTTAAAACACACCATTATTTAAAAACAATAAATACTCAAATGTGATGCAGTATGCTAGTAGTTTACGTTCAGTGGAATAACAAAGGTAGGGTAAATATTTGCTAGCACTTATTCAAACATGAAGAAGACAATTATATTGAAAGTGATGTTAGTGATGTACCATTTAAAGATTAAGTAAATATTTTCTGATGGATTTTATTAGTTCATGCACTTGATTCAAATTAAGAGATTCTGAGTGTTAAAATGACTAATCATTGGAATTAGTGATCATTTTGGCAAGTTTAATTTCCAGACATAACTACACTCAAACGGCAAGGCCATCTGAAACTTTGTCACCACGCAGATCTGGTGGTTTGGGTAATTGATAAAGTACCTGAGCCTATGGTACAGGTAGCCCCTCCAGTGGGTGAGAGTGGCAGACAAGAAGCAACTGCATGGGCGTGGCAAGGAGAGTGGTGGATGGTGGTGGTGGAAGTGTTCTTACCCGGGTATGGCATGCCAGGGAACCCAGATACACCTGGCGGCAGGTGGTGGGGCAATGCAGGCAGCCCCATGTGATGAGGTGGCATGCTGCCCATACTGACTATGCCATCAACAGGGCCCTGCAAGGGCAGCATAGGTAGACCACAGGCCCCCATCATGCCTTGGAGGGATAACAACACAACATGTCCATGCATCACTGTCATGCAACTAGTAAATGCTACCATGCATTACCAATTAATGGCACACACTTCAAACAACAATGAGCACAGAACATGTAGACAGATTAGGAATAAAGGTGAGTTTTAGAAAAAAGAAGAATACACACAGACTGGATTATACAGAAATTATTATTTTGATGGCATGCTGTTAATGATGTGATTAAGAACAAGCACAGATTGAATGTAACTGAAAAAAACACAAAAACATTTAAAATTATAGGCTGCTTGCATGTCAAATTGCATGTTTTTTCTTTTGGGTAAAAGTTTGTTAATATGGATGCAATTATGGACAAATAGGTGATGGCTATAATTAAAAAAAGAAACATGGGATATTTGAGCAGTTCTGCTTCGTACTCCAGCTCTAGAGTCACCACAAAGTCAATCTGCATCTGTGAGGGGTTACCTGACACAGACGTCATGTTCTGGTTAAGCATCCCCATTGGGGTCGGGAGAGGCACCACCCCCATGAGCGCCCCTACTGGGGTACCTGCTCTGGGGGAAGCCCCCTGCTGCTGCTGGGCCGCCCTCTCCCGCTCCTGCTGCTCGGCCACTTTGGCTGCCCGCTCTGCAACACACACGAGGGACACAGTGAGCATTCATCGATTCAGTCAGCAGGACGGCGCCCACACACACGGAGCGCGGTCACCACCCCGAGCAAATGCACCAGCATTTCCCTTTAACCGGACGAGCCGTAGAAACGCAGGCAGGACCGGTGCAGGAGTGCGGCTCCACGGCCTCCTCTCACCTTCGTACTCGGCCTTCTTGGAGGCCTCCAGGTTCCTCCACTCCGTGCCCACCAGACGGCTCAGCTCTCCGAAGGAGAAGTCGGGGTGCTGGGCTTTGATCACCGCCCGCATTTCGCTGCTGAACAGGATGTAGCCGCTCATGTTGATCTTCCTCTTCGACCCCTCCTTCTTGGACAATCCCTTCATGGACTTCGGAGTTGACTGCAAAGCCCAACAGCAGGACAGGTTAATCCTTGTCACACTCATGCTCATAAATATCTCTAACCCTAGTCATTTTAAAATTAATTATCAAAGCAATGCAGAATCAGTTTGACAGCATATGTCAGTTGTTCCTTTGGAGTAAAAATGAATGAAATTACTTTTAACAATTACTGCACAATTATATAGAAGTATCATAATATTACAGTATAAAGTATAAATGCAAAACAAAGTGAGAAAGCATAATAAAGCAGAAATAATAATAATAATTATTTTTATTTATGCTAATTTCCCTTGAAATCTGACCTGCGGGGGGGTAAATGGCATGAGGTCCATGTCGCTGGCCAGAGGAGTCTGCAGCTGACCCGTGGATGACGCGTCTGCAGCCTCTCCATCTTCGTCCCCCAGGTCGTCCAGCTCGTCGTCTCCCATCAGAGCAAACTTGGCCTCCAGCTCCTCGATCTTCCGGTCCAGCAGGGGTGATGGCTCCTTCTGCGGCACAATCAGCTTCCTGACCGTAACAGAGGGGAAGAGGACCTGTTTCCGTCCCTGCCGCATGTCATGAAGCTGATGATGAAGGTTTGGGTTCAAGCGCACCTTTAGGTAATCTCTGGACTCCATATCCAATAGTACATTGTACTGATAATAGTACGCTCACCTCACTGGCATGTTTTGAACCTGCCTCATGATTCATAAGTTGATAAAACCCCACAAAGATCACGAGCAAGGAAAGCTTCCTTCCTACTGTACTTATCCCAGTTTAATTTAATTCATAATATTTGATGAATCCTGTAGGATTTCTAAGGTTTGCAGGTGTGCAGGTTTATGTATGCTTTTTGACATTAAGCGAAATGCTTACAGTGTCCATATCTCCATTTGTGGAACCCTTGCATCCAGTGAATAGTCTGCTAGACAATATGAATACATAATAGAATAATGTAGGGCAGTCATCGCCATTTTTGGAACATAATCCCAATTCTAGTTTGGATATGCATGGCTCTTCTACTAAACCATAAGATGAGCATAATTGCAACAGAGGTTTGCCATTAAACTGTCTATACATCTAATAGACCCCCAGTTTCCAACCTTGTTTTGTCAGACTTCACTAAGGACAGCCCCCACTCATCCATTTTAGAAGACAGTTTGCAAGGTGATCATTCATTAATGCAGCGAAAAAATGCGCAAAGAAGGAAAATTTGGTTTTGATACATTTTCGAGGATTTAGTGCAAGCTATCCACAGTACAGACCTTCATGAGTGTGTGTTAGAAACCTACCACGCTAGCTGAACTGGCAACACTGTTAAATACGCGGCCGTAGACACACCTGCATTCGGGCCATATTCCCCTCCCAAAAACACGCAAGCTGTTCGTCTGACCTGAAGTAGTAGATCTCGTCGTCAACGACCTTGGCGGAAAGCGAGAAGCGCTTCAGGCCCTTGAACTTCTTCATCTGCTTCTCGCTCTCGATGTAACGACTCTCGCACAGCAGAACATCATCCTCAGGCACCTCCGTCGGCCGGCATGACAGGTAGTCCTTGAAGGAGGACACTGCGCATTTCCCTGAGGCCAGATGCAAGCATGCGGAGGAAGGAGGTCAGATTATATTACGGGGAAAACAGTGAAGAAATGAAAACGTTTTTATAAACCCAATCTGCGTGTTGACTTTTTACGTCTTAATGTGCTACTAGTTCTTTGGAAGAGGAAGACATTGTGATTCTTGTGATTGAATGGGAGGGGTAAACATGGCACACATACTCACCAAAATAAAAAGTTATTAAAATTATCTGAATTACAGCTTATATTGCTTTCCTAAGTCAGGCACAAATGTTACTTCCAACTACATATCAAGCCAGAAAAAAATAAATAAATAAAAATCAGGAAAAGTCAGTGTAGCAACTTAATTTGCTTATACAGAGTTTCACGAGCAGGGTTGTGGGGGTGAGTACTTATGCAAATGGCTTTGGTAAACGGAAGATGTATGGACTAGTGACAGACAGGCTTTTCAGGTCAGTGTACCTGTAACAGAATGTTCTGGTCACTGAAAGCTGTGTGTAAACGTGTATACTGTAAGATCAGGTGAGCAGTGGTGTAAAGTCAGGTGAAAGGGATAGTACCTATGACACAGCTCATGGGGCAGGCCTCCTCCAGATTGCTGAGGAACACCTCCTTCTTGTAGAACATCTTGGTGGGCTCGTGCTCAGTCTCCTCTGGGTGAATGAAGATGGGCCCGAAGAAGTAGGCTGCTCCATCTCGCACCCACATCTTCTCAATCCTGCCACAAGGGACAGTTTGTACTAGCTCCTCAACTCAGCCTGCTGCCCAATCTGCTAAATAGCTCAGTGGCAATGATGAAAGGGCAATACCATAGAAAAATTCCAGTAGTAATCGTGTAATAAAGAGAAAACAGGCCACTTAGTCTGTAATAAGTATTAAAGAGCTATTTATGAATGGGATGTCAGGATGATAATGTGAGTATTTCTATTTCCCGCCTCACCTGCCCACTCTGTGACGCACTAGACCATGTGACCGGATGTAGACACAGTCGCCCACTTTCAGCCAGGTGTCATTGTAGCGAAGCTGCTCGTAGTACTGGCATCCTGGCTCCCCGCTGCTCACATCCACGGGCACCTCTTCCTTTTCCTGAAGCCACACCAACACGAGCCAGCACACATTAGCCACCCCATTGTGAATATAGTACATATCTCAATCTGAGCTCCTCCAAGGTCTAACCAATCAGAATAGCAAATTATATGTGTTAGTGTCCTTGTCTGCCATGAAGGAGTTGTCTAGTACTTTGACATTCTAATGGTTATGTGCAAACATGACTAATTGGTAAATAAAAAATGTAACTGTCTGTTAATTCATTTCAGGCATTTCCTTTCAAATTGTGGGCAATACTGCAGAAATGAATCTTTCAAATAGTTTGGCAATACTGTAGAAAATAATGGTACACGGGCTTTTGGTTCAGACAGGCACGCTGACCTTGTCGATGATGGCGACCGCGTCCGCCACTCTGCCCTCCTCAGACGTCTCCACTGGCTTCTCCTGCTCGTTCTTGGTAGCGTTGGCAAACATGGAGGCCACCCGCACCACAGGCAGTGGCGTGTCACGGGGAGCAAACCGGACCGAGCTCAGGGGCATGGTCCACATCTTGATCTTCTTGAAAGACTTGGTCTTGGCCGAGTACCGCGACTCGCACACGAAGACGTCCTCTGGTCTGAAGCCATCTGGTTGCAGCTTGAAGTACTCCTGCAAGCAAAGATGCACAGCAGTCATTGGCTGAAATAAGAATGCAATCACATTTAATCACAAATGTCTCTGAAGAACCTTTCCCAATGACTCCCCGTCTCAACATTGTGAATACAGTGTATTTACCTTCACAAACATAACCACACATTTTCCCATTATCTTGCTAACGGGAATTTTGTTGTAGTAATCGCTCTTAAACACTTCTTTCTCCAGAAACTTGCGTGTGGCCAAGTGGAAGGTTTCATTGGGTCTGTAGAACCAGCATCCGTACAGCCATTTCTCACCTGCATGAGAACAACATTGCAATCTTCTCAGATTGATTGAGTTCACATGGATAGTTCTCCTAAATAATTATAAAAAACTCTATCCAGAGAGAGAGAGGAGTGAAGGAGCTCTTACCAGCGTCGTCCTGCCAGAGGCGCTCGATGCACACGATGTGCGGCTGCAGGTTCTGCTCTGCGGGCTCCACGTACACATAGTCCCCCACGTGGTACATGCTGTCCTTAAAGCTGCAGTCCTGGCTGTACGTGCGCTGGAGCCCTGACTGCCAGGCTGAACCCGCTGGGTCCTCACTCTTCTCAGCCTCTGCAGCCAATCAGAGGGCTATTATTTACACAGCCTCATAATTATGACAACATTTACTCCTTTCCAGCATCCATTCTGTTTGTGCCTGCTACTGCAGTGTCACTCGTATTCCTAATTTGCACTGAATGCCTGGCATTGAGAGATGAAGCTGGCCATTGTATGGATAGCCAGCTTCCTCTGATGATGATAGCGAAAGAATACCTTTCTTTTCCTCTTCCCTCTTCAGCTTGTCCTCCTCCATCTCTTTGGGGAGCTTCTCCTTCTTCTCCTTCTCCACGTCGCTGTGGAGGTGCTTGGTGGTGTAGCTGAGGGCGGGGGAGAGCAGGATCTCCCCGTTCTTGCACAGCTCGTCCCGTATCCGGATGAAGAACTGCTGCAGCTCCACCGCATCCTCGAAGATCTCCGAGTCCGTCCTGCCACAGGGAAAACACAGCCGGGTTTAAAACCACGCACCAGCCGGCTCTGATCTGGCTTTTCTGTAGTATATTTCGTCTGTAGGGTTTATACTAGTCACTGGATCACAGACACCAGAGAGAGGAAAAAAACTGCATTCAAACCCAATTGTATTTCAAAAATCAAAGCCTTTTATTCACCAGCTTCCTCTTCAAAAAGGGTACAGCATATAAATTATACATAATACATTCTCCAGAGATATCCCCAGAGGAAATGCACTACTCTGAAAAAAATCACAACCTCCTGGAATAATCTTATCACTGTAATTACCATTGTACAACCCAGCTGGCGGAACTTAGCGAAAAGAAAGGATCGAGTGGATGGGCAATCCCAATGTCTCACCTGTGCAGCCGCCTGGCTTTCTCCAGCACCTCAAACATGTGCTCCTGGAAGACGTCCAGCCTCCTGTAGCAGCCGTTGTCCACGTTGGCTCGGATGATCTCGAAGTTGAGCGGTGGCTTGGCGGGGGCGGCCGGGTCCTGGGCGGGGATCTCGGCCAGCGAGTCGCTGTAGCAGCGGCCCTCGTCGTCCTGGTGGCTCAGCACCGAGACAAAGAGGTTGTGGACCAGCTCCCGGATGAGCAGGGTGACGTTGGGGACGTGGCCGTCCTCCCCGCCCTCCAGGTCCCGCCGTGTCTCCAGCAGGACCTTGTGCAGCACCAGAGCGTCCTTGTAGATCAGGGACTCGGGCTCGTTGTAGGTGCAGGCGTTGTTGAACATCAGAACGAAGTCCTCCACCAGGGAGTCCACGTCCTGGTACTTGTTGGCCATCATGTGGCTCTTGATCTTCTCCATGTCGACGGGCTTCTTGATGGTGATGTAGTAGTCGGGCAGCTCGGCGCGGGAGGGCAGGCGGAGGAAGATGGTGCTGAGGCGGCGGCCACGCCTGTCCGTGTAGTTCTTCACCGCCTCGTACAGCTCGTTCAGCTTCTGCTGCAGAGGAGTCAGGTACTTGGATTTCTTCAGGGAGATTCCACTCTTCCCTGGAAATACAGAGCTGCACGTTACCACTGAGTACAGATAGTAAGAGTTTTGTATGCATCGTGCTTTCCCAGGATATAGCAATGCTCACAGTTTAAAATGCATCTTGAGTGTATCTGACTTTAAGCAGACAAAATTAGCGTAGCGTGTGTGTTTCATCATTTAAAATGGACACGCTGACAGAAAAATCCCGTCATTGCCGAAGCGACACATACGTATTTTCAGCTTGGGAGAAGCTATGTCGTCATCATCAGGCACAGGCCCCAACTCCCTCCTCTTGTCCTTCAAGATCCTCTCCAGGATGTTGGCATCATTATAGACCTGATAATCAGCAGACATGCCATATTACTCTTTAACTGGTCGCTATGGTAAAAAAAATAAAATAACAAAACAAATACAAAGGAACACTTTTGCCCGGTTTTCTGTGTATGACTGACATCCTCATCCCTGCCCGCGATTGGACGCATACCTGGGAGCCCTCCTCGTTGTAGTGTCGTGCGTTCCGGAACATCAGCCTCATGTCCTCCATCATCATGTCCTCGCTCAAGTACTTTTCGGAGCGGATGTTGTGATCGATGGTCCTGAGGTCCACGGGCTCCAGGATGATCTTGTAGTAGTCAGGGTAGTCCTTCTTGGAGGGCTTGACCATGAAGAGGTCGCAGAGCCTGCGTCTGGTAAGTGGCTCGCGGGCCTCCGTCACTGCCGAGTACAGCAACTTCATCCTCCTCTTCTTACTGTTCTTCTTGTGACTGGAACAAACAAAGCTGTCAAACTATCAATGGGTTTCACAATGTTTTCACACTTGACCCTTGAATAATATCAATATTATTTTAGTATTATTTAGAGTTTAAACAAACTGTAAACAAGGCCACATTCTCATTCATTCCTTCAAAATTTTTCATGTTGTATTCCATATTGCCACAGAGAGGATTTTAAAATGATGATTGTTACTGTAACGTTTTTCATGACAGCTAGAATTCACAGCACAAGTTCCCCCAAGTGCAAATAAGTACTGAGGATGTCAAAACTTCCAGATGAAGGTGTAAGTGGAAAAAGTAAATTTTCCTCCCGGGATTGCAGCCTCAAACAGGCAGTGTAGGTAGACAGCCATCTCATTTGGGAGGCTGCGGGGATGATGAAAGAATGATAAAGAGTACCTCTTCCTCTTCCCACTGCCGGTGTCTGACATAGTGCATGACAGCATGCTGTCTCCGTCCTCGTCTTCTCGATGCAGCAGCTCTCTCCTCTTCATCTGAAACACACGGACACATTCATATCATCCAGCTCCTCAGGCTGCACTCAGACAAAGGCATTAATATTAA
This sequence comes from Anguilla rostrata, assembly GCF_018555375.3. Taxonomy (NCBI): domain Eukaryota; kingdom Metazoa; phylum Chordata; class Actinopteri; order Anguilliformes; family Anguillidae; genus Anguilla; species Anguilla rostrata. The sequence goes on from NC_057945.1 coordinate 25,811,510, forward strand.
CTGGCACGCACAAGAACACCTTCCTCTGGAACTGTAAAAACACACCCACCACAAAGCAACAGCTCAACTAACTGACTAGCACAGACAGACTCTCACACGTACACACTCTCTCTCTCTTTCACACTCTCTCTTGCTCTCAGGAGTTCCCACAGTTGATCTCCACACACACACACACACGCGCGCACACAGTTTCTCTCTCTCTTCACCTCTCTCAGGAATTTCCACTCTCTTTCGCATACTCACACAGACATATTAATGATGAGAAGTTCTGGAGTACAGACACATATTTCTGACACCACATTTATATTAAGCAACTTAAAGGAGCAGCTGCTCCTTTTTTTCCCCCACATAGAGCTTGCATGAATATTTAACAGGCTGAAGCAGGATGAACCCCCACAATAAGCATCATTAACCGCACACAGACACTAACATTATCTGCATTCTGAACATTAAGCCCCCTTAACTGTACAATGAAGCAATCCCCAATGTTAATTTTCCCTAGATAGACTGTATTCAGGAGCAATCCAAAAAAAGAACTGAATTCCAGGAAAGGCTTTTGTTAACCTAATGTACATTTAGGAGGAAAAATAATGATAAAGAATTATTTTCCAGATGCCGTCTCACATGCAACCATTCAGTAAGAATATGAAACGGAAAAAAAACCGGGAGCTCTAGTGTGAAGCAGTTTCCCCAAGCACACAGGAAGAGAGCCTATCAGTGAATATCATTACACAGGGACGGAGAACTGAGAGACAGCAAGTCTCATCAATGTTTCAGCGCTAGCAGTTATCTGATCCAATTCCAAATGCCAGACAGATAGCCACAAAAACACACACACACACACACACACACACACAGATGAATGTATGTGCATGTATGCACAGTAACGATACAAGTGTAAATGAAAGAGTGCAATAGAGCATTTGTGCAAAATTTTCTCAACAATATATTACCAATGGCATACACATAGTAAAAAGCACGTTGTTACCTCTGAAACGTCTCGCTCCGCTCAGCACACCGAAAGCACAAAGCCAATAATAAACGCTTGATAATAAATGGTTTCCATGTTGCTACCCAACTGAATCTAATTCTGGAAATTATCCATAGCGTTTTGTTCCTGATTTCCCGGTTTGTGGTTCACAGTTTTCACAGTGTTTGCCTGAGATCACTTTTGTAAGCGGGCCCAGGTTAGGGTTGCATGTTAGCATCCTAAAAGACCGATGAAAAGACTTCAACGTTGGCCAAGACCAATGGTCCAACAAAAATAATCACGTTTTGCTGTGATCATCACCACATTTTATTTGAAACCCAGCTCTGATCACCAGTCAATGCAGTGGAAATAACAGGAATATTCCACATCGTGCAATGTGCCCTTTTATAGGTTACCAGCCACCACAGTCAGCAATTTCCAGTATTGGACCATCCTGGTTATGATAACCGGGTGCACACTAACCTGCAGAATCTGCTGAAGCTTCATAACTCGCTTGTAGATGTGAGAGTGGGGCACATTGTAGCGCTTGGCATTCTCAAACATCAGCACAAGGTCGGCCTCCATCTGCTCCATGCTTTCATACTCATTGTTTTTCATTTTGCTCCTGCAAAGAGAAAGGCAAAATCAGCCCCCTCCAACAAACACAGTCACTCAAGTTTACCATTAAAGAGCTCTATGGTTGACACACTAGGCTCACCCACCATTACAACAGGACAAAAATTAAGAGTGAGTAAAGACAAGTGAGTACACAATGACTGACAGAATGAGGGAAAGAGGTAAAAAGGTACAATTAGGGTGCAAATCCAGCTGAACTATTTTTCATATTATTACTCCTATCATTGGAGCTCTTGACCACAGCTTGACGACTTTCTGGAATAATGAAGAGCAATATTGCGCTTTCCATTTCAAAACAGAATGAATAACATCATTACCATGAATAACAAAAATTATTTTGATTGGACATTCTTGACAAACCTTAACTCAAAATCCCTTTCTGGAGTAAACCCAAGATTACCTGCATTCCAGTAATAAAAAATAAAAAAATAAATAATAATATAAGAAATATGACAAATTAAAAAATGAAATTGTGAGTAGCTACCGGATCTGCTGCAGGGAGATGGGCTGCTTGATCTGGTGGAAGTAGTCGGGATAGTCCTTCCGGGACGGCAGCTGCAGGAAGGGCTCTGCGATGAGCTGCCCCTGGCTGTTCCTCCCGCCCCGCACCGCCTCGTACAGCTGGAAGATGGGGTTACTCACGTCCATGCTGGAGTGCATGCACTCGGCCTCCGTCTCCCCTTCATCGTAGCGGACGGCGCCTAAAATAACACAAAGAATCCCAGCAGGTTGGTGGAGCAGACTTCGTTACAAACCAATAACAATTATAGGTGCATTACATTTACAATACACACAAGTTACAGATGCATTGCATTTACAATACATACAAATTACAGGTGCATTAAATTTACAATAATACATACATACAGGCGCATTACATTTCTGAGGCAGACGGAACTGATACGCATGTCAACTGAGCTCCTCTATACTGGTGATCCCAGAATGCATTGCAGTGGGACATACCAGAAAGCATGGCGTCCTCATCGCTCTCTGAGCCATACTGAAGTGCCAGGGTGATGGATGGGAAGCGGTCTCCCTGTGCTGACCTTCGATTCCTGACACACGTATGAACACAGACAATCAGAAGAGATGCATCAACACCTATTACAAACAAGCTGTTTCTTTTTTTCCCCAATTTACAGTCCTATGCAAAAGTCAGAGACCACCCTTTTGTTTATTCGATTTTCAGTCAAATCAGCCATTCAGTGCAATTTTTTTTCAGTGTTAGACAATAAAGCAGGAAACATATATTCAAACCCGAAAATTACAGAAAAGCCTCCACCAATACATATGATATCAAATCTATCAGTATTTGTACTTTCTTTTGCACACCCTTCACCCGGCATATAGGGAGTTTGGAGCCAAATCTTATTAAATAATGCTGAAAAATTATTTACATTTTACGTAAGTGAGTGACATATTTGAAAAAATACCTGATACGAATACTGGATTTAGTGGGCTCAGCATACTCAATGTCCAACTTTCTCTGAATGAAAATCTTCTTGATGGTGTTTGCATCCTTTAATGGTGAAGAAAATAGAGAAATTTGCATAATAATGTTAATTTGAATATTTTTAGAATGTGCACACCAACTTGTGCTTCAGATACTGTGGCATTGCTTGCCAATTATAGCATTTAGAATTGCAACAAGTATTAGTTTTATGGATGCACAATGATACTGGGGTCATATTGGTATAGGATGAAAATTTGTTATAAATTAACTGATAGATATTGGCCTGAGGCTAAGATTACTGCTGGTATGATGACGCTTGCATGCGGTGGTGAGTCGACAGATTTAATTTATACCCCGGTGATGCTGTAAATTAGGTGAAAATGCCATGCTAAAAAAGTAGTCTAATCATTGTCATCTGAGAATTGGCCAATGAAATATCGTTTACAGACTTCAGCTGCTGAATTTCCACATCGTGCACCCCTATAAACGTGACTGATATTAGGAAGCACAAAAGATGATGAACTCTTGCAAAGTAGTCAAAGGAAATCAAAATAATCACAGAACATAATGACTTGACTTACATTTTTTACTTTTTATTATCTTTCATTTTTAAAACTGTTATTTTCCAAATTTAAGAATTCAAAGAATATATTACACAGATACCTTAAAAACCTGTGACCCAGGCTCATTGTATGTTTTGGCATTTTTCACCAGAAGGTCTATGTCCTTGGCCATGGCACTGACACTTTTGTAGTAGCCCATCTAGAAAACAAATTTGGCACAGATACTAAGACGGACTAACTCTGCAACAATTGATCTTACTAATGGAGTCAACAAATTACATTAAAACATTTTTTTTAAATATGTTTTGGAACTGAGGAACAGATATTGTTCTGGGTAACTTACCTTCATTTCATTGTTGGGTGAACTACCCCTTTAAGCCTTAACTGCAGTGAAAATATAAGCTAATGAAACATAACTAACATTTCTTGTTTGATCAATTACATCTAAAGGAGAAGAAATATGAAGACACAAATAAAGTAACACGTAGCACTAGCTGTGCTTGTGTGTAAGCGAGTGTGTGCATGCACTTGTGCTGAAGCGATACACCAATTACATCACATGATCAAGTTCCACCATACCTGTATCCTCTGAGCAATGGTTTTCAGATCTATTGGTTCCTTTATTATGGCAAAATAGTCTGGGTATTGCTGAAAAATGAATCACAAATATTAAGTATCTTTAATAAAAATGTATTTGCAATCACATTGAGCAGTATATTAACAAAAACAAAATTACATCCAGTGACACATGGGTATAGGCCTGCTGAGAAGACCCTGTGCACACAGAGCGGCTCTTACCACTTTCGAGGGCAGCTTCTGAAAGAGTTCGCTGATCAGACGGCCAGAGGGTTCGGTAAAGGTCACCACAGCCTCCAGGAGCTGCTCCAGGACCTCCCTCAGGCAGCTGGGTGGAGCCTGTCAACCAAGCAGGGGCAGGAAATAAGAGACAAGTGCAATGAAACACATGGATTTGCACACGTGCACAAGCTATCTGTACGCTGCTATGCACTTTCTGCATAAACTGTTACAGCAGAAAGGCACAGATAGATTTAGCAATTTATTTGAAGTTTATAAATGCCTAATGTCCTCACCTCTTCTTCGGTGGAGGCCACGGGGGCTTCCTGCATGTCTTCCCCATCCTCTTCATCCTCCTCGTAGTCCCCTCTTTGCACGAACTCATTCTTTGTGCGCAAGTAGAGGTCCCACAGCTTGCAAGCAGCCTTGTACTCTGGGCTCTCAGCCTACACAAAAATGTATTTTCTTTTCTGTATTTTCCCCATACCCAACTTTTTAAATGCTCCTTTCGAAAGAGCAAAAGACACTATACATGTGCACAGAAGACAAATTAATTACAAGAGAATAGAACTTCAGTTGTACTTGCAGATCTCATTTATTCAGCTAATTTTTCACTAGACCTCCAAATAAGTCATAGATTTAGCTCTGATGAAGGTCTATCAGAAACACATCATTATCATTCAAAAATGATAATCTCTTCCAGGTTAAACAAAAGAAAAAAAAAAATCAACTGAAAGCAAAGTATAATATGATTGTATATAATTTAATGCACATCAGAAGTGACACAACCTTTACAACAAATAACTAACCTAAAAAAATGTACTTAGTCCATTGCATGAATGTTGTATTCTATCAGAATCTACTGGATCAGCAATTCAGCATGCCATTTTCCACACTCACTTAGCACAGGGATACACTGTGTACATATGTGGTGCCTGCTACCTTGTAATAAGTCTTTGCATTGTTGAACAGGAGTTGAAAGTCAACAGTGAGCTGCTCCACATCATCATACTCCTCCATCTTCAACTTCTGCTGGATTTTCATCATGTCTATGGGCTGGGCCACCACTTCATAATAGTCTGGTTGGTTCCTTCAAAAGAAGACAAAACAGTAATAACAATGAGCACTCATTTTATTAAGGAACACTAATTGTTATAATTTCACAGTAAAAAATAAAAAAATGAAATTGGTCCACCCCTCAAGTATAGTACCTTCGCTTTGGAGCCCTGATAAAGAGTTCACAGAGCAGCCTTCCATGGTCATCCTTGTAATCTCTGATTGTGTTATACAGCTCATGGCACACTGCAATCTTAGAACACATAAAATCAGTCGAATCAGTTGCAGCGGTATTGATACTCAGCTATTCCACAAGACAGGAAAAAGGCACTTTGAGCAATAAAACATGGCTCTTAAAAGTGAAAGAGGCAATGTTATATTATTTTGTTAACAACATTAATTTCATGGTATTCATAAACATCTTGAGTACAAGCTGTGGTTTGTAGATGGTGAGGCACACACGTTCATTAACTTGGATAGGGTACAACACAACCAATCATTCCAGGCAAGCCATCTGGATTTCTGCTTCAACCTGTTATGGATATGTCTGTCCAAAATAATTTCACAAATTGATGTCAGTGACAGATTGTAGCATTACACAAAACCAAAAGTTTTTTTAAACATTTTAATGAATGAAGGCTTTTCATGCCTTCATTGTAATTACCAAATGTTCTGTGGAGAAGCAAGTCTGGAATCCTGTCAAAGCCAAACCATATTTTCCAATGCAAACAAATAAAAACAAACTTCTATATTTTAAAAATACTATTTAGCATTATGTAACAGAATGACATGGTTAGTTAATTACGATGGTATTAACTGGGCCCATCTAAGATTGGAACAGGGCATAAGTACCAGGTGGCAATAAATCGGGTGGGGGGTGGTTCTACGGCTTTGGGGAAGCCTTCATGATTTACTTCAGACATGAAATCATAATTTTCAATGGCAATTTCAATTTGTGTTTATATACAGACAATGAAAACGAACCGCCAAGTTAGAGTCATATGCACCACACAAGGGTAGTTACTGTTGATGTCAAACTCACGAACAGACGACACATCTCGTTCTGCTTCCTGCGCTCACTCTCTCTGTAAAGGTGGAACAAAACTTGGAAATCCACTTACTGGATCAACAGGGGGAATATTGGAAACTCGTCTCCTCTTTCGGGTGCTTCCAGCCGTAGATGAGGAGGTCTGGCCATCGTCAAAGTCACCCCCACTTACACTACTGGAAGGGGAAGTCGCTCTTCGCCTTTTTGAACCCATAGGACAACAGCGAAGTTACCTTACGGGAATGAATTAATGAGCTGAGTTAGCAAAAGATGTACGCACCAACCGTATTTAAAACACAAACATCCAACATCAAAATGAATATAAAAGAAAAACCTACATCTACCGTTGCCTAGCGCAAGCTGGGAGTCATCTGGCGAATAGTAACGCTATGCAACAGTATTTCGTTATGCTGAGTCTAACGTTGGCCAGTTATCTGATTGTATACCCAATTAGAGTGTATGATCTTTCAAGCGTAAAATACATTAAATGTACATCTACCCATCTATATTGCTTGGTTTCTGTATTTTGACTCAAGCAACGCTGCGTACGTGGCTGACGTTAACTTCAATTTCAAACAACGTGTGGAAATCCAGCTGTCAAAACGCCAGTAACGCCCCTGAAAAGTTGCTGTTTGTGACCATCACATCGCGTATTATCATTAGTTAGCCAGCTAATTAAACTAGTAACTGGTTGCATTTGTTGTCTTTCAATCTCAGAATACTGCAAGCTAACGTTAGACAGTGTTCTAACGTTACCTAGGCTGGCTATTTTACAGCTCGCCCCTGGGTACCGCACCAGTCTGCTTGTTAGCTACTGACCGCGTCCGCGTTAGATAGCTAACAAGTACCCACTCTGGATGGCAGCTAATTAGCTAACGTTAGCTAATCTGTCCGCTCAGCATCCGTTCGGCATCTGTACAGCTGGCTAGCTAGCAAGCTCAGTTAAAGACAATGCAGCAAGCTAGCAGAAGGCAGTCTGTCTTCCCTGAATATAATCAGTTGAATAGCTAACGCATGCTAATCTGAGACCCACTCATGCATCTTACCTTTTATTTGGAATAATAAACACGTAACAAGAAGCTAGCAAATAACATTGTGTTGATTTCGCCTATAAATTTAACCTAGTTTGCACACGAAAAAATTAACCCTTTCCTATCCTAACTGCTAACGGAAGCGGAAGTGTTACAAACGCTAGCTTGTTGCCTGCTGTAGTTTGGCCTTTCGTATTTTTGGTTGTAAAATTTTAGGATTTAAAAATGAATAAACATATAAGTGTTACATAATGTAACGTTAGTTATTCGAAAAAAGTAATTGAACTGATCTGAATTAGATTTTTGCAGAACTATGCTACAATAATAAATAAATCATGGAAAATTTGGTCAAAGGAACCCACTCCTTCCTAAATGATCATTTCACAATCTAACAAATGCATGACATGCAAATGTAGTCATTTTTTAGTAACAGTTGTAGGTATAATCAATCCAATAGTATTTCAAATATAAAAAAAGCTTTATTTTTTACCATCAAATTTAAAAAGAACTTTTTAATTTTCTATGACATGTTGGCTCAAAATGAATGCATGATTCAGCACCACACATCCTTACAATAATTTGCACCAAGGGCAAGTATTAAACCAGAGGAAAGAATGTTCAGAATTCAAGTCAACTCAGCAGCATGATTTAATCATCATTTTCATTTAATTTGTATTCAAATAACTTTATTATTATGAAAAATTAACAGTGAAATTACAAAGCATTTAACAGTTGCCCGTGCAGGCACCCACACACTGATTTATTGGCAACGCTCATTTATTTGTTGTTGTTCCCCTGAACTATTTTCAATCATGAAAATGTATTCGATACAGTTATCATTTTGACCACAAGTGGTAATGACATCATGAGACCATCAGTAATTTTAAATAAACAATATATACTTAAACAGCTGTAACTCTTGAGTGCCTTGTCCAATCCTCACAAAATTTGGTACATAAGTACAATCCATATTCCGAGGAAGCATGCAGGTTTTGGCATGTTTGCAAACCCTGCCTCAAAAAACATCTGCAAACATTTTGTTTTTTCACCATTTAGAATTTTTATTTTATTTTATTTTTATTTTATTTTATTTTCTCACAAACTAGTCAAATGCCATTAAGCCTTTGGTGTCACCAAATTAGCCTTGAAAGAATCTGTAGAATCTGAAATGGAATAATTATCAAAGAAATGTTGAACTTTCAAGACAATATGGCCATATGCAACTAAATAGTTGTGCATGCGGCCATTTTACTACAACAGCTGTAACTTCTGAGTGCTTTGTCCGATCATCAGAAAACTTGGCGTACGTGTACAATGGTTGACTCAGAGGCAGCATACTAATTTTGTGGTGCTTAGCCAATAGGTGGCACTGTAAGAGAAAAATAAACAAAAATGTTTTTTAATCCTCAATTTTTTTGAGCAGTAAAGATTAATCTTTGCATTTCCTGTCTTGGTGTCAATCTGCCAAGGAATGTATAATGATCTGAAAAAAATATGGCAGCCATCAGCCAATCAGTTGTTGGTGGGCAAGTGACAGGCTTAGCAATGGCTGATCATCATGAAACTTGTTTGTATGTTGACCTCAAAGCTAGGGAATACCTTGTCAAAATTTGGGAAGGAAACTGAAAAGCACATTGATAATGCTTTGACCTGGCTGCAGCTTGGTGATAACTTGACAAATGTATGTCCAGTTTCCTATTTGCTGCTGAACATTCATATACATTGCCTCAAATGTTAACCATTATAAAGTAGATCATGACTCTGTCTTTTCAGCAAACAACTATTCCCCCCTTCCTTTCTATACCCAAAAGTCTAGCATTAGAAGGCTATCTTTTGTTGATAATATTAAGTACAGAACAGTTTCTGCGTAAAATTGTTCGAGCCAGTATGGATAATGCAATCGTTTTTAAAATACTACAACAAGTTATTTTTCTGGCAAAAAAGCAAGCAATATGTCAATGAAATCAATCAGTAGCACTTAATTTGCAGCATACAGTACACACATACATTTTGCTTTTTAAAAATGATTACTTCCGGGTCATGTGGGAAACCTAAGATTTCCTAGGAATGGTCGAGAGATTATAGAGACAATCAGACCTCATCCATACGGTCTTTCCTGGAAATTCTAGGAAAGAATTCATACCATGCATAATGCAGTTATATTTGGTTAACAAATTACATCTTTTAAAACAATGGTCAGCAATCCCTGTAGTATGCTAAATATTCTCTAGGTTTTTTTTAAACATACATTTATGCACAGCATTAGCAAAGTGAGAACACTTCCCTGAAAACATGTTAACCAACGCTTAAGTTAAAATGCTCAAGTGGTAGAAATCCTTACATCATCATGATAAAAAAGCAGAAAACCAGTGACAGCATTCACACCAAAGCAGCTGCCAAAATTAAATATCTAAAGCTTATCTATACGCAATCTCATGCATGCTTTTACTTTTTTGTAAAATGATGGCAATATGACAGCAACTGCATTAAGCTTGGTCCTGCTATGAACTTAGTATTAACACCACATATGTAAAAATTTAAAGTGCAAGACACAACCGGCAACAGGCTGGAATTACATTTTGTTGGAATACTTCTCAATCTGTCAAATCCACAGTAAGAACAATGTCCCTGGGGCACAATAGTAGGTCAATCTCAGTCATATGATCAGTACTGTGCCAGTGAGCTGAGAAACATTGTGATAATCCCTCACAGGCATCGGTGAATTACACGCTGTAATGTTCTTGAATCAAGTAAACCTTCCTCAGAAGTCAATGAAAAGTTGAGGAGAAGAGAAGCCACGTAGCTTACAGTCTGTCAAGGTTTACTTGTCTTCTGTGTGTCTTCGAATGGGGTGAAACTTGCCAGTTGGATCTGGAATGTACCACTTGTCCCAAATATCAGAGAAAGACGAAGTCCACCCCCAGGGCTTGTAATGTCCATTCCAGTGCAGGAGTTTGGCAGCTTGCACAAACTGGGGGGAATATCGATTTCCAGCTCCAGTGGATCCTGGAAAAAGAAGCAACCACGTATTCTCCAATAAGAAGTACAGAAACCGGTGTGCACCAGATTTGTTTTCCTTATGGAATTAAATAACAGATCATTTTCAGTACAGTTAACTTTAAAAATCCAACTGTCCACCATTACATACCAAGGTGCCGGACATGCCACATTGGGTCAATGCTGGAGTGACGCTTGTAGAAAACAATCAGCAAGGGAGGTGTGGTGATACTAGCAGCCAGAGCTCTGCTGTAGAGGTCCTCCCTTGAGGAAAGGAAAGAAATGATGGCTGGGGTTCAGTTAACATTTGCCCTTGACTTTGACTAACATTTTTTTTTGATTAACGAATGTTTTTCTTTTGTACAGACAATTTGGCAAGTTCTACAATTACTAAAGGCAACTCAACAAACAGAGTTTGTGAAGAAAAAGTGTACCGCTTGCATTTAGTGGTATATCTAAGTTAAAGGAAAATTATGTTTGAATACAAGGCATAGCTTATTCAGGTAGGGGTGTATCCCACAGAGGAAACAGCTATTTTCCTTTGAAAAACCTGCACAGCATTTGTATGTCATTTGTAGGGAAAAAGTTTTACTCACTCCACGTTCCGTTCCATCCATCTCTCCAGCTGGCTGGTGATGTTCTGGTGCTTCCACTCAGTCAGATTGGCCACAAAGACCCCAGGGTTGAATGAGCATGTGTTGGCTCGCATGGCAAGCTTTTTGATCGCTTCCTTTTTGAAATCCAAGAAGCCAATGTAGTTGTTCTATAGATTAAAAAAAAATTTAATGACAAAAACAGCCCATTAGAGGCCATTTTAGGCCATAATTTTGCCAACCAGCAGTACTTGTAGTACTGCAGCATTTTGACTCCATACCCCCATCTGATTGAACCAGCTGAGTGCATGAACCATTTTCTAAAGCAAGTCATCTCATTTATTACCTGATTTCCAGCCCCTCGAATGATACCTTTGGAGGATGCAGAGTCACAATCATCAGAGAATGCAGCCGCATGCCCTGCCTTAAGGTTAGTATCAAACAGTTCCTGGATATCACCTGAAAAACACACAAACATTAACCATGCAATATTGACAGACTGACTGACTGACAATTAAGAAGTTATTTCACTTAGTTACTCACTGAAAGAATCTCCCCCAACTGCAATTTTTTAACTTTTTAAATTAATTAAAAAAGAATATTCAGATTTCAAGTGTACAGTAAATAAAATATATAATATACTATATATATATATACACTATAATATCTATATATATGCATATACACATACACACACACACACACACATATTTATACATGTATAATATATACATGTGTCTCAGATAAATGAATGCCATTTCCATCCAGCATATTTCCATCCTGGCCACTCGCAGTATAATCCTGCATGATTGTACCTTGTACAATGACGTCATCATCTAAATATATTGCTTTCTCTGCATCCGGAATGAACATGGGCATATAAAATCTGGCAAATGTCAGCTGCAAAACAAAAGAAAGTAAAAACTGAGAATGTTTCCTTTTTTTCCAAAAGAAGAGCAAATCCTTTTGAAACTAGGCCTCCACAGCAATAAGGGGTGACCATAGCAAACCTACCGGTTTCACGGTGTCAACATTCGGGGGATCCTTTGATATTTTACCATTCAGAATCCTTGGGTCAAACCGAATAATTTTATAATTGACTTCACTCAGGTGAGTTTTGCTGAGCCAAGTTCTGAAAATATATGTATGCAAATTGTATTAGAGTGACATCCCGCATCAGTGTCCATGTGCTAAACCTTAGATGCATAAATCTTCCACTGCGCTGGCGACACTTACTTTAGATGATCTTCTGTGTCATTCATGGTAACAATGTTGAAAACAATGTTGGATTTGCTGTTACGGTACACGCTGTTCATAGCTGCTACCACAGCACCGAGCCTCTCCTCTCCTGCCGTGATCAAGACAGGGATTTCTTCTCCCGTTCTGGCAACTTCAGATTTTCGTGGAGACTCAATGGCAAAGTCAGGGTCAAAAGGGTGCAGCACACCAGGTAATGCATCTGGAGAAATAAATATGATAAAATGCAATGCCAAAAGTGATACATTTGACAAACGCACAGGTTGAAAGTGCAAATTTAGCAGTTTTTATGAGTAAATAAAGGAAATGGCACTACCTGTGCTTTCGCTCTTTAAGAAGTCACTCAGACTCAGAAGATTCCGACGCACAATTATAAGAAATGCGATGGCAACCAGCACCAGAATTAAAATGTTTACTGTAGATAAAAGAAGGGAAAATACACATAATTCAATTGGAAAGGTACATTTTCACTGTTTTGCTGTTGGAACACTGAACCAGAACGACAAACTCAGGGGGCCAGACTACAATACATTCAAGCAGACATCATTTATAACATCATAAAACTTAATTTTTCATTTTAATGTGAAATAGTTATGCAAAGGTAATATCCATTTCTACAAATTAGCTGTATCCATATCTCCATGAAATAATGAGAGAATGAGGCTGAACAAATACACTCACATGTTATTTTCTTCTGTTGTAGATGTATCACCAGTATACATTTATAGCCATTATTTTGCAAAGATAACTTATTTTTAATTTATGAATAGCTTATTTTGATTGCCCTTGTAGTTTTACAAAAAGAATTAGATTTGTATTCCTATTTTCCCCAGAGGTACAGATATCAGAGAATTATGCCTCAGTAAAAGGCAGCCATTATGGATGAGCATTGATAATTTATTTCTCAATAATCATTTGGTATCTGGAGCTCAATCTTCAGTTTTAGACTTTGTAGACAGGCTAGAAATATTAAAAATGAAATGATTCTGAGTAACAGGCCAGGACAACCTAATCCATTTCCTGTGGAATGCAATTAAATCATTCCACATTATATGTGGATAGACCCAGACCACAATTTTACAGCTGAATGTTTTTAAGGTGACATTGCCACATCTCTCATTGGCTAATATAGTTTGCAGTACAACTGAAACATGTGAGGGGCTACCCGTCAGTAGCCTAAATACTCTACAGTAACACTAGTGTTGTACAACAGTCTGGGCATTGCATTGCACAAGACGCAGCATGCCAAACAACTGCGCAAGGTTTTTCATCGGCAACAATTCATTAAAAATACCAAGCTGAATAATATAAAAATGTTATGAAAATCACACAGAATAGCGGTGTCTCTCTCTCTGCCTGCCTATGATCAACACCCAGCACCTTTTACATCCAGTTCATCAGCTAACTATCAGTCGAGAGTCGTGGAAGAAAAGGCAGATCACTACCATTACACCAATATCATGAATATATTCTTACCTCTTCGTACTGTCATCTTGCTCCGGATAGAAGTACCTGCATCATAATAATAATAATAATAATAATAATAATAATAATAATAATAATAATAATAACAACATATATCGTTTAATTTTAAATGGTTTGTATGATCGCGGTTCATCAATATCAGCATAGATTTGTAGGTATAATTACCTAGCAACATTAAATATACACATGTTTGCATGACAGTCGAGAGAACTGTTCGGCTGCTTAGCACGTCAATTAAGTTGCTTCTCTTTGCAAATGATGCCAAACTTAGGGAGTCAGTAGGCTCACGGCTTCCATAATATTAAAGAGCCAGTGCATGTTCTGCAGTATCCAACATTGCAATTCATATTACAAGGGCGCAACCTGTTTAAGACACAGACACTTACCAAGTACTCTCAAGATGCGCTAACTTCCAAGCCAAAGTGCCAACTCGACATCAACGACTGTTTCTTCTAGGTAGCGAGCTAGCTGTGCTTCAATGGCCCACCAAATATGCGGTTTAATTCATGCCTTAATTTATTTACGAGCGATATGATTTAAATAGGATTATGTTCATGTTTTTTGTATGTTCTACGCGTAAATATACATTTTTGTTCATTTTATTATTAAATTATCTAATTATTACTTTAATAAGCGTGTCATTTTCCATTTAAATTGTAGTTTGTGCAGGACAATCATAGCCAGCAATTTCAGGGTCCTTGAACACAAACCGGAAGACATCTCTCGTTTCCCTTTGCTACAGCTACTAGCTAGGTAGCTGTTTTTTCCCTCATAATATCTAGCTGTTTCTTCCATTTGGAAAAATGCTGTCGATATTCAGTTCCATTCCTACACACATGGTAAGAACTGAAACGTGCGGCATTTCACTTGAAGCTCGCTTTAACTCTGACAAATTGGATGCATCGGTTATTCTCATGCTATTCTATTGTAGGTAGCTAGCTAACTAGGTGGCAGGTTAATCTGGGTACATTTTGCTTGCCAATTTGTCAAAATGGTTTCATTCATTCATAAATTGCTAGTGAATGTTAGCTTTCCGCCGAGTCCGTAAATGAAATTATTATCCATGGTGTACATTGCTACTATTTAGCTAAATGGCCTATGAATAGCCTACCGACTTAAATGTACCGATAGTTGCAAACATTAGCTTGTGTTTGGCCTCCGATTTTACGGACAGTATTACAAAGAAGCGATGAAAGGTATAGATGCATTTCCTTGTATACATATTACATTATTTTTCATTTGACAATGATTTACAGAAGTTTGGTCATTGTAGCCTGTGGCTGTGTATAAATGTGCTGTGATGTCGTGCCCCAGAGGGACAACCACATTTTTTCGAAAATAAAATGGCTTAATCTTATTTTTAGATGGGTTTCCTATAGAGCATGAGGCCACTGTACCAGCACAGTATAAAAACAGATTATTGCATTTGTAATTCTGAATATATGATATAAAACTCATTTGTTCATTTGTACAGCTTCTGCAAACATGTGTAAAAGCTGTTTTGGAATTTAAGTGTTTTGCTTGTGACCACAAACCCCCAGATGCCCCACACCAGTCACTGTAAAGCTGGCTAGTCATCAGGAACTTCAGTAACTATTTAAAATATCCTTACTTGCACAAAAGAATTGTACGGGTCAATCAAAAACATACGCAAAAAGAAAAATAACATCAAAAATGTCCAGAAAGTCAACTATCCCTTTAAGGATCTTTGTGCTATTTTGCATTTTTATAGACTAAGAATGAAAATAGTGTGAATATTTAAACTGGCACGATTGCGCAAACTAAAAGGACCATTTCAGTTTCGGCATTTGGCAGATGCTTCTAGTAACTTACAAATATGCTTCTTTGACATGGAATGTTTTTATTTTTTAAAGGACTACAAAGGACAGAAACTAGCAGAACAGATTTTCCAAGGGATTATACTCGTTTCTGCAGTAAGTGGAGTACATTTTTTTTTTAATGGCTACTGGCTTGTCTTGTTTGCTACGTAACTCACACCACCTTTGTTTTGCAGGTTATTGGATTTATTTATGGCCTGATCATTGAACAGTTTGGCTGGACTGTGTATATAGTACTTGCAGGTTTTGCCATTTCTTCTTTGGTGAGTAAATTGATTTCCAGTAGAGTCTGGTTTTTTACTGCACCTTCACCTCACTGCTTTTTATCTGCATAATGGCTGGTTGTCAGGCTAGCTTTAAGATGATTGCTGCGTCATTCAGTTGTCATCAGTGGCAAGCACCCTGTTCTGTTCTGTAATTAATCGGTAATTTTCTTTATTCCTAATCTTGTTGTAGCTCACTCTGCCACCTTGGCCTATGTACCGGAGAAACCCTTTGACTTGGCAGCCAGTATTGCCAGAATCACCGGGAGATGGGCGAGAGAAGACTCAGGAAAACACAAAGAAGCCACGAAAGCACAAGTAGTGCATTGCTGCCTGTGCAAAACCCCAGGATTTCAGTTCACTTTCTACAGTTTATCCCAAGCAGACCTTCTTCATTATCCTCTGCAAGTTCAACCCTTAGGGAAATAAGTAACAACTGGATAATTATTACTAATTTTTCTTTTACCAAAATGTTTATTTTTATTTTTATCCATGTGTCTAATAAATTCCACCAAAGAAAATGGCAGCTTAGTGCTGTGGGTTATTTTTTTATATATGCGGATTCATTTATTGCACTGATGCCACTGTGGGTGACCATTTGTGTATACCAGACAGACCTGATACATTAAATGCTTTTGTAGAAGTATTTTGCACCTCAAAAAAAATCCCAAACATGAGAATATAGAATATATAATTCATACAGATGGTAACAGCACAAATGAAACAGTGTGACTGTCTCTGATACAGTATGTAAATAAAGCATTGTCCTGCATTTGTGTTGACATACTTCAAACTATCCTACCAAATCCATTACTTCAAGTACTACAGGTTTTCTGGGGTTATAAATATTTCTTTGATTTCATTTGAATCTGAAATCAGATTTATCACACTAGTCTTATTTGTGAATATAGTCTATCAAATGCATTCTATTAAAACAATATTCAAATTATAATTTAGATTGCATCACAAAGAAATCTACAAGACACAGTTGCATGAAAGGAGAAACAATATTGATTTAAACTGCATATTCAGAGGGATTCCTTTTTAGCCATGTGTGACTGTGGTCCAGACATCAGCCATACAAAGGCACTGGCAGTTGCATTGCTGTAATTTTCCATTCATTCTTTAGACTCCTTATTCTTTGAAAGCAACATCTTCCAAGAATTTTAGCTGCCGCACCATCACAGCATAGGCCTGGTACTTTTCCTCTCCCATTTGTTCCTGAAGTTGAAGCTGCAGGGGAGGGAATGAAGAAATGTTACTACTTTGCATGATGTAAAGAAATGCTAACAAATGTCCAACCTTGCAGGTGTCTCTCTGATACCCAGTTTTGCATGAAACTGATACACAAACTAAAAGAACTGTCATTCTCATTCTCTCTATCATTCTCAACACAGCCTGCCTTAAGAGTAGACACCTACAGCAAATGCATTATAAATCCAGTTGGTCTTGACTTCACACCTGTACACAACCTTCAGTCTGCAGACCATTGCCCTGCTTCACTATGGTCGGCTGTCCCACAATTAGTCTATCGCATGGCCAGGTATCAGATGTGTCTCAAATTTAGTACCATATCAGAATGGTCCAAATTGGAATGGAACACATCATGATTCCATATGATTATTCGCTGTTTAGACTTAAAGGGAAAGAACAGATAAGAGTCGGATTTGTGGCAAAAATCGGTTTTGTGAAGTTTTTTCACTTTAAACTGTCTGTCTGAACAAAGCCTTTAGCTGTATCTTGAAGATGAACATTTACCCTGGCTGTTCCATAATGACACACCGTTTTCAGTTTCCTAGAGAGAAAGTGCTGTCAGCTACTCTCCACGTTTACGGTGCCCCAACTTTGCCGATAGACTATGGTTGTACTCACCTCTCTCTTGTCTTCATCATCTTCTTCCATAATCTCCATAACTCTGTCCAGAAGCTTCATCCCCAGTCCCCTCACAACATCAGTTCGTAAGCGTTCAATTGCTCTCCTTATCTTAGCAGAACCAGAAGTAACATCTGAAGGAGAAATGACACAGAAACAGACAAAGGAACACTTTATCTAATAATGTGCTTCCCAGAACTCGGGCCCCTCCATTGCTGCAGGGTTTTCCACCTCGTAGCTGGACACACAATAATCCTCAAGATGCCGAGACTCATTTTGAAATAGAGGAGACTACAGAGAATTTTCTTTCACAAATGTCAGGGTACTTACAGATTTTTTTTTTAAAGATATACCGAGCTCTATGAGCTCTATGTTTAACTGAAAAAGAATCTAGTTTCTCTGAAAAAAAGTTAACACTCCTAAGACATTTCAAATAATCAAGTTCTTGCATACAACAAAATTAAACCCTCATTCAGTGTAAACACATCACATGGAAAAAAAAGGGAAGTAGTCCGCAACAGTTTGGTTTTTCTGTTAAAACACTGAACATAAACAGTGAACTCTGGTGGCCAAAGACTATACTGCATTTAAGTAGATGTTATAAAAGTATAAAACTTACTTCATCATTTTCACATGGAGGTTATGTAAATGTGATATCCATTTCCACAAATTAGCTGTGTAAATATCTCTATAAAATTATTAAAGAATGAGGCTGAAAAGGTTTCAAAAGGAAAGATTCTTATCCCTATTTTCCCCAGAAGAACAGAGATCTGGCGCTCAAGCTTCAGTTTTAGTCTTTACAGATAGGTTAGGAATATGTTTATTTAAAAAAAAAGCTATTCTGAGGAACAGGCCCGACAGCCTAGTCCATTCCCTGTGGAATGACCCTGATGTATTTATGAAAACATCATGAATCATGTGTTCACTAGGCATGGTTGGAAGAAATAAGCTTCCCATCAAAATTCTCCAAACCTGTTCATGCTGGAAGAGTCAGCCACAAGTTAACCATCCTAGGCTGTTAAGTGTTTCAATAATAGAGCAATTGCCACTGCCCTAACTTTACACTTGTTCACCTACTGTGAGTTACATGTGATTAGGTTTGTTAATTATTTAACAATTAAATAATTAAGGTCCTTTAAGACTACAGAATAAAGACCTGTATCGCCAGTAGGTTTCTCAAGGCTTAAGGGGTGACAGACCTGACGGAACTTCACTGAGTTGGAACTCCTCTTGCTCCTCTTTGGCCTTTCCATATAGAACCAAGGTATCTCTGTATCTCCTATTCAGTCTGAACTCAGGCATTTGTGTAGAGCCAGATTCAGGGCCATCATGCTCGCATGCTGGATCTCTGGAATCCATTTGTAGTGTCTGGGTCATCAACTGGACCAGATCTTGCATCTCATTGCTCTTGTTCTTCCTAAGACAGAAAGACAAACCTTTATTGTGCTTTCTCCTACAGAGAAAATACTTTATGGAAAACATCATAGGAGAAGTTATCTCAAGGAAATCTGAGCAATTACAAACAATTTTATAACAATTAATGAACATGAAAAAATCTAAATGTTATAGGAGGAAAGATATTTTGCTTTTCACATAGTCTTTCACTTTCTGTAAATTCTGATCATGCCGGACATGCCAAGATGGGTTATGTATGAAAGGGCTGGGAGTCTCACCTCTCTTTGTAGTCCCCTTCTGAGTGATCAGTGGAGCTAGTGGAGGAGCCACTCTCATCCTCTTCTGGAGCTTGCAGTTGTGACCTATCCTGTTTCAGGGACGAGAAAACCACCCAGGGTATGAATACATTTGGCCTGTACTGTTTTACTAGACTTTTACTTAACTCCAAATAATATCATTCCTCCTGTTTCCATTTGGGAACTGACTGCGGTGTACCTATGACTAACCCTCTCCTTCTTCCTGAAGTATTTTCCTAATCTGTCCACAGGTTACAGTATATGGATCCATTCTAAGGACAGGAGCTGATGATTACCTTGTTTGTTTCGATGGCAGTGTCAGATAAAGAAGGGCAGACGGTTGCATTCTGGGAATCTACCTCCTCCCTCTCCAAAGGGGTGACATTGTAGGATGCTTGACTCAGCACAGAGACACCTTTGAGAAAGTGGAATCCATGGTGTAGTTGCACAATGACAAGATCCAATTTGACTTTTTCCCCCATTTTCTGATATTACTAGTCTGTCGCTCCACTGGAGAACATCTTAGTTAAAGCAAAGGTTTTACCTAAATTGAAGGGCCCTTCCTTTTGTTTCAGACGTCTTCGCTCTCTTGCTGTCAGGGGACGATCCTGAAACCAGCATTTTACAAACATTTCATCTCACACAGGCCAAAGATAACCCATGTCCTTTCTGAAAACAGAGCCTGTCTGTCCCAACAAATTACTTAATTTTCTCTTGCAACCTCATTATTTTCTCCAATAAAATCTGTGCTGCTAAATGCAACCTTTCCTAGCCATAGCAATGGAGGAAATACACAAAAACTTGAAGTGAAAATAGAAATCAGTTCTGTTTGCTTAGATGTGATACAAGCATCACAAGTTAGTGACCAGAGACTAGATGCCATGTGTGGATCTACTATAGCTTCTGGGTTCAAGAAATAATAGCCTCCCATTTTTACCATAAGCTAACCTGTGATGCTGATATGGAACCGTCTTTAGACTCGCAGTCTGAGGGACATGATGAACTGACACGCTTTGTCTTAGCCGCACGGCCACTGTGCTTATCCTTCTTACTGACTGTAAAAGCATCTCCAGGGGGTGGTGGCAAAGGTCGGGAAGAGACCGTCTTTACCTTGGGTTTTGGGGGGGGGGGGGTAATATGAGAAATAACACAAATGCAGTGCAGTGTTAAACAGTTGTAATGCAGGGTTACATAACACTTTGGTGATGATAACTTGCTTTGGCTTTGATGTCATAACTACAAAGCTATGCAGGTTGTCTCCTCTGGTCCCTGATAGCCATGGTGTTTGCACTCGCTTGGAAGGCCATCCTACAGTTTAAAAAGCATTTCACCGTGACACTCCACTTGTAGAGTGAGGCTACTCCATGTGGAGTGACGCCACACTCTACTCTGTACCCACCCTGTCTTGATCAGTCAGTGGCTTCTCTCCGTCCCTCTGTCTGTGTTGATGGGACAGGGAGGATTCTGAGGTATAAGAGGGGAGTTGCAGCGGGGGCACACCCTGCTCTGGGACAGGTGGGAGTGGATCTTGATGGGGGAATTCCTTAAATCGAAAAACACGAATCATGACCAACTGATCACACCACTTCACACACTGACACACAGCATCTGAACTTGAACACCAGGCTAGGTTTTGTATGTTTACACTGCAAAGACTGACATCCTCTGTCAAGCAGACAGGGAGAAAACTAGAAACTGTCTTATGTTAAGAATCAAACAAACCAGTCATCTTACCGCAACGGTGACAGGAATAAATGGTTCCAATAGCTGTTCTGTTGAGTCCAAGCTCTCCTTTCAAAACAAAACGTGTGACAGCATAGCGTGAAAAGAAGACCCAAATGGAAAAAGGACATGCATTACTTACTGCTCACCATCTAAACTGCGATGATAGCATGCTGGTCCCTACCTTTAGTTCAGGGCTTCTGTTCTGGTTTTCTCTGTCCACATCCTGGAGGAGGTTCACTGTGTCATTTTTCTCGTCCATGTTTATAGGAGGCGGCTGACTCCCGACGGTCCATTTGCCTCTGTCCGCCGGTCTCACTCCTGGCGGGAGGGGACAGTCCTGCGTCATGGAGCCATCCGACACCCTCTTTTCCTCCCCACTGGTGACACCTGACACTGGCGCCCCGCCCCAGGACTGTGGTGGAGAGGGATACTCTTTCCTGCTCCTTGTGTTCTCTGCTGGCTCGGGCTGCTTACTGATGCTCTGAGGTGGCTCGGGCAGTGGTGGCACCGCGTCCTGCAGCCCTTCGTCTTCCCGGGGCTGGATATCAATATTGACGTTACTGACGGTTGCTAAGGACACATCTGTGCTGTTCAGAAAGTCCTGCACAGGCCCTTTTGGGACCAGCTCTACTGCTGAGGAGGAGGGCTCCTCGTGAACACTGCTGGCTTTGTGATGCTGGGAATGTTTTTCTTCCTTCTTTGGAAAAACAAAAAAGGAAAGAAAAATGTCAACAATGTTACAGTGGTCACCCCCTTTAATATGCATTTAATTGGTCGTCCCATGACAGCATTTATGCTCTATTAGCTGTAAGGTGGAAATAAAAGCTTCCCTCACCGGTTTTTCCCTTTTGCAGTGATCAGAGGGTGACTGAAGGGGCTGCTCACATTTTATGTCTGCCAAGACCACAGAGGAAGAGTCACTGGGCCTGTTGTTGAGACCTTTCTTTCTGGACTCAGCGGTTTTCCTGGTGAAACAGATCAGAGGACTGTGAACAAACACCTGTAACAACATGGACTTTTAAGTCATTCAGTCTTGTAAATCCTAGAATAACAAAACTTGGTCATTGCAGAAAAAAAAATTAACTGAATCACATACTCCTTTGTAGCCTCCAGAAACATGAAAATCTTCTGCTTGATGTAAGGCTGCCGGAGGATGTGCTTAACATCCGGTCGCTCCTCTGGCTTCTTACTTAGCATGCTCTTTATGAGCTCTCCAAGCTGGGGGTTGTACATACTGGGCATCTGTGGCAGCTGAAAATGAATTAAGTATAAATACACAAATAAATAATCACAGTAAAGGACATAAATTATTATAACAATCTGTTGCTAAATAGGCCTACTACAAACTTTTTGAATTAGACTTTTTGAGTCATTCATAACCATGAGAAAAATCCTCACCTTTCCTTCTATGATACGATACACCAAGGAGTTCATGTCTTTGGCGTTGAAAGCGTGCTTCAATGTGGCCATTTCATACACGCAGCAGCCCAAAGCCCAGACGTCAGACTGAGGAAATGAAAAATCGTATGAGTGAATATATAAAGGCTTTCTTGTTTATCCAATTCTGATTACAGTCAGTGAGCAACAGTGTTGTTGTTTTATGTTACTTTTGTAAATACCTTGTGGTTGTAGGGTTTGTTGGAGAGAAGCTCAGGACTCATGTAATATGGTGTTCCAATGAGGGTGCTTGCCATGTCATTCTGGTTCTCCAACACTCGTGCAATCCCAAGGTCTCCGACCTTGATTATATTGGTCTTGGTCAGGAAGATATTCTGGGTTTTCAAATCCCGATGCAAGATGCGCTTTTCGTGCAAATACTACGAATCAATACAGAGGAAGGATCCATAACTTATAATGAAATTTAATATACCTGAATAATACTTTTTTGCAAAGCCAATTTTTGTTTCCACTCTAGTAGTTTTCCCGAAAACAAGCCAAACATACCTGAAGGGCCATGGAAATTTGGACAAACCATTCAACCACCTGTCGCTCAGGGAGAAGCTCGCCCTTCTGTTGCTTCAGCCTCTGGTAGAGGTCACCCCCCTCGCAAAAGCGCATGACAATGTAAAGCCTACGGTCCTCTCCTTCCCAGGACTCCCTATATGTAACGATGTTTGGGTGCCGCAACTGTGACAAGAGTTGTGCCTCTTGTTCTGCTGCTCTGCGCTCACGTCTGGACGAAGTCGTCAAGTTCAACTTCTTTATGACATACTGAGAACAGAACAGAACACAATGTGAACGACGCTGGCTATTCTGTTTCAGTTATGCTGGCTAAGCATTACTGTTCTTTTTTGTTTTTCTGTGCATTTTTTTCCACGTCGGCACTTGTCATTGCCAGCAAGTTACATTACAGGCGTTTAGCAGACGCTCTTATCCAGAGCGACTTACACAACTTTTTACATAGCATTTATATTGCATCCATTTATTCAGCTGGATATATACTGAAGCAATGCAGGTGAAGTACCTTGCTCAAGGGTACAACAGTGTCCTAGTGAGGACTTGAACCTGCAACCTTTAGGTGACAAGACCAACTCCTTACCCATTATACTACAACTGTTAAGTTAATCACTAAGTGATTAACTTAACTTCAATACATTCTGTAGTGTAAGCCACACAAGTCTAATATAAACGAGCCATTTAACGTAAATCGTACCGTTTATGTACAGTCCTGGTTGTTAACTAATTTCTTGGATTGGGTAATTGGTTTACCTGTTTTCGGTCAGTGTTGTGCCTGACAAGACTGACTTCACCGTAGCTACCTTTCCCAACGATTCGGATAAAGTGGTAATTCTCCATAGTCCTTCGTTAGATAACTGTATTTTTTCATATGTAGCTATCTACGTTAGCGCTAACTAAGAAAAAAAAGAAGAATCATCAGTCGTTTCTTAAAAAGGGAACGTCAAATGTTCTTTCCATATTGGCTAGCTAATTAACTAGACGGATTTCATCGTGACCTAGCTTGCCATCACTCTGTAATAAGTTTGTACAGTACACTACGGTTGTACAGTACAACCATAGACTGTATAAAAAATAACCTGAACCGCAGAATCGAAGCACGCAATTTAGTAAGAACTGTCAAGCTTGCTACATTCGTATGTGTTGTTGTATACCTCAGACATAGACCAGTGGCTGAGGAAAACAGCAGGGATGATCATCTGCGGCTTCGTCGTAACCAAGCAACCCAGTTCACCATAGACTCCGGTTTGAGACATTGAGGGGAAAAGCTTACATGTTCACCACAGCGTCATCTAGGGTCAACGAAGAACAGCTGAAAAGGTGAATTTACGTTGGCTAAATGGGTCTGTATTATAAATAATATTCCGGGCAACATGAACATGAATGAATAAACATTCAAAGGATTTCAACTAAGTAGCCTATATGTGCACAAAAAATATTCTGTTCTGTACAGAGCTTAATTTTTGTAGAAAAAAAGTTAATTTATTATCGCACAAAACGCAACTGTCTGTCCCCAAATCCCTTGCTCGTAAACACTTTATGTAATGTTAATGTAATGTAATTAACATTCTAATTGCAGATAGGCTACTAAAACCATCTTAAAAGCTCGCTGGCAGCCTGTGCGAACTTTTAATCTACTTTTTTTTTCTTTCTTGTGTTAATTTATTGTAAACGGTGTATAGCAGACGATTGCGAACACGAACAATTTTTGAATTAAAAATTAATTATTGGTTGTTTAAGTAAGCACTAGTGAAGCGAATTG
This sequence comes from Anguilla rostrata, assembly GCF_018555375.3. Taxonomy (NCBI): domain Eukaryota; kingdom Metazoa; phylum Chordata; class Actinopteri; order Anguilliformes; family Anguillidae; genus Anguilla; species Anguilla rostrata. The sequence continues at coordinate 25,836,501 of NC_057945.1, forward strand.
ATGATAAATGTTTCAAACGCCGTGTTAACCAAATAACTTGAATACCAATCTCCATTCAAACTCTGCATCTGTTAGATCGCCAGATGGCGTAATCAAGACAAAACTGTGTCGGTCAATTGCATTACTCATGGGGTTTTCTGAAAGCAGTTCTGCATTTGACAGGCTATCCCCCTAGGGGCAATTCGTTTTCAGCACGTAAGAAAAAATGAAACCTATCCACGACATACAGACAAGAGGACAAGACACACAGAAAATTAATTTATTGAAAATGTGTTTCATTTTATTCATGCTGTTTTATGAAGAAAAAACCCCAACTAAATTCTGTCTTTCTCAGTAGTAACGTCATATACGTTCGCAAAGAAAATGTAGGTTCATGTTTCGTCGTTAACGCTAATATATAGCATTTATTGCGAGTTATTAAAGTACGACGTGCCTCACACACGTGTTTTTCTATGTGAACACCATCTTTATAATTATCTAACAAAATGACGGTCCTGAATACGACATATGCAATACTCGCGAATTAATTTACTTCATTATAAGACACAGACTAAATTTAATACAGAAATATGTAGCTAAAGCATCTGCGTACAAATACTGCTCCCTGTTTCGCTTTGCTTATCAATGGATGTGCACACCTTTTCCAGGGAAAGGCGCTAAAGTTAAAAATGGACCTATCATAAATAGCGCCACAGTTACCTGGTGCCACAAGGAGGCCAGAGATTGGTTCAGAGCTGCAAGGAACTCGCCTCTTTGCGTGGTGGCCACCCCTCCGCTAATAAATATGACGTCAGGAGAGTGTTGGAGGGTTGTCAAAGGAGCCAGTTTTCGCGAACGAAGATCAAAATTGCAGAGACAGAGAGGGAGATACTTTCGAGGTCGTGCAATTACAGGTGAGGATGTTTTTTGGAATCCCGGCTAGCTGTGTCTAATGGTTAGTTGTTTAGGTAACTAATTTATTAAGTGAAACTTGGGATGTAATGTTACGGACTAGCTAGCTAGAATAACTAATGTGTCTTATCTAAACTGTTAAGTAGCTTGCTATGGGTATTTTAGATGGTTTGATAATTGAGCCTTTCGCTTCATTGAGTCAATGCAACCTGTACCCCTTTACAAACTAGGTAGCTGTGTCGTCAGAACTACACTCATACTATCGAGATCACTTGTTCGCCAGCCAGTAACGTTAACGAAAATCAAAACTATGGTTAACGTATATGTAGTAAGAGTTATCCCCTAGCTGTCATTTTGCAGATGAAATGGGTAGCCTGGATAATTGTGCACTGTGCATCTTGGCAGGCAGATAAGTAATTTTTAGGGATTTTATAGTGTACCACATGGGGTGACGTTAGGCGGCACCAAGTGAAGAGAAAGGTAGCAAGTAAGTACGCAAGCGAATGAACATAATTAACTATACAGCCATCTGCATGGTCTACTGTAATTGCGTCTCGCTGAGTGTACATGGACGTCAGTTTCTTTTCTTGGTAGCTATTTTTGGTGAGCAACGAAGCAAACTGGCACGGCGAAATTTTTTATTGGCTATGAATGTGATGTATAGTTCGATTGGATTTTTTAAAATTATTTTTTAATTCATTTGTTATTATTTTTTGGTTTGAACAATTTTGGAAAGCTTGCAAACGAAAAATTACAACGTTTCATTTCTAGAGCAAAATATCTGACTGATTTGGAATTATATGCTTGAAAGTTAACGCAACTGATCTCCAAGTCCTTGCTGTGTCTTTAAGGAATGACACTGAATTATATTCACATAGCAGATCCTATCGGTTGGGTATAGCTCTCAACGTTGGGATTTGATTGATTGATTGATTGGTTGATTGATATGAAGGGTCTATGGAAAGCGAGTGTTTGGGAAATACCATGCAAAGTAACCAAGGTTAACTAATGTCCAGTTGCAGCACCATTAGAATGCATGCAATGTTTCCGTCTATTGCAAGATCGACGTTTAGATTATTGAACGGGCAAAATGAACCCCGTCTCTTTTTTACCCGTGTTCCCAGGCATTGACGCTCTCCAGACAGGAATTCCCTGTCTGGAAGCATTTTACACATCATCTACAGCGCTGGCTACCAGAAGGCGCCTGCAGGTTATCAATTAATAAGATAAATGAGAAGGATATTCTTAGCCGACAACGTTCTGTGGTTGGATTGCTTCAATCGAGATTTTACGATGTCGACAGTGCTGGTCTCAGTGTTGGCTGGCATTGAGAAATCTTGTTACATGTGACCAATGACATTGTGCAGGCTCACATGTAGCCTAACAGCCTTATCTGTGACAAGGATATCAAAATTGTATATGTTGTGTGACAGAAAAGCCCAAAGTCTTATATTTTGGAGGGGCACAATGACGCATCACAGCATGAAGCAGTGCTGGTGTCTGTCCTAACAAAAACACATACTGTGCCTTGCAAATCCACTAAATTGTAAGTACTGTAATTGGTAAACCAAATTTTAAGTACAGCGGCACTTGTGTGGTTACAGCCAGTGTTTTTATCTTGAGCACTGATGAGACCTTGGTATATCCTTCATGTAACATACAGTGAGTTCCATAATGTTTGGGACAAAGACTTTTAAAATTTTTTTTGGTGATTTGGCTCTGTATTCCACAATTTTAGATTTGTAATCAAACAATTTCGCATGTGTTTTAAGTGCACATTCTCAGCCTTTTTAAAAGGGTATTTTTATACACCCTTTTTTTAAAGGGTATTTTTATACCAACATATTGAAAGGAACACACCTTTTATGCATACCACCCCCCCCCCCCCCCATTTAAGGGCACCGTAATGTTTGGCATATGGTATATAAATGAAAGTAGTCATGTTACTTTCTTATATCCTTTGCATGCATGCAATGCAATGCTTGAAGTCTGTGACCCATAGACATTACTACGTGCTGAGTTTTTTATTTATTTATTTTACTGGTGATGCTCTGCTAGGCCTGTACTGCTGCTATATTCAGCTCCTGCTTGTTTCAGGGGCTAGGCTAGTTGCCTTACTTTTCTTTTCAGCACATGAAGCGTATGTTCAATTGGATTCAGATTACATGAATGACTCGGTCAAGAATATTCCAGTTTTTAGCTTTGAAAAATCTCTTTTGTTGCTTTAGCAGTATGTTTGAGATCATTGTCTTGTTGTAGGATGAAGCACCATCCAATGAGTTTGGATGCATTTGTCTGAACTTGAGCAGATGAGATGTTTCTGTTCTTTTTGGCCTCCACACTTTGCTCTTGCCATCTGATACAAATGAATCTTGGTCTCATTTGTCCACAAGGCCTTTTTCCAGAATTCTGCAGGCTTTTGTAAAGTACTTCCTTGCAAATTGTAACCTGCCATCCAGTTTTTGTGACTAACTAGTGATTTGCATCTTGCAGTGTAGCCTCTCTAGTTCTGTTTGTGAAGTCTTCTGCGGACAGTAGTCCCTGGCACTTCCACGCCTGCCTCCTGAAGAGTTTTTCTGATTTGTCAGACAGGTGTTTGAGGGTTTCTTTCATTATGGTGAAAATTCTTCCATCATCAACTGTAGAGGTTTTCCCTTGGCCTACCAGACCCTTTGCGATATCTGAGCTCACCAGTACTCTATTCTTAATGATGTTCCAAACAGCTGATTTTAGTAAGCCTAAGGCTTGGCCTATGTCTCTATTTTTTCTGATTCCTCAGCCACATAATGGCTACTTTGACTTTCATTGGCACAACTCAAGACTAGATACTGAAAGCACTCTTATATTTACATTACATTTTACATTACATTTATTTGGCAGACGCTTTTATCCAAAGCGACGTACAAAAAGTGCATTTCATGGTCATAGACAACTGCTAAACACAGGTTCAGTAAGGTACAATACTTATTTTGTACAGCTATTTCTAGCCAAGGACACAGTTTAGTTCAGACAGTGAACACTATTCAGACCTAACCTCTGCAAAGCCAACTAGGCAGAAGAATAAACTACAGTATTAGGACAAATACAAATTACCAAAAAGTGCTGGGATGTGGCAACATGTAACAAGTGTCATGAAAAAAGGGGGAGGCGGAGATTTAGAGTGATATATATAGCGTGGTGGTGGTTAGTCTAGGTATAGTCTGAAGAGATAAGTCTTCAGGCCACATTTGCACTAATGACGCAACTGAACACACCTGACTATGACTAATCAGAAACACCTGTGAAGCCATTTGTCCCAAACATTATGGTGCATTGAAAACTGCTGCAATTTCTACACAGTGAAATCAAAATGTTGAAATATCCTTTGATAAAAGCTGAGAATCTGTGCTTTAGCCACATGTGAATTGTTGGATTACAAATCTGAAATTGTGGGGTACAGAGTCAAATAAAGAAAATGTGCTTGTCCCAAGCATTATCGAGCTCACTGTAATATGTCCTTTGGATGAGTTCTAGAGAACCAGATAGATGCTGTATTAATTTCCAATTTATCTTTGATATCAGTTATATATATATATGTTTTTCTTAATTTATAAACAAAAAATTAATTTATAATCTTTGACAATGAGTAGGAATTGGATGCTCATATTGTACTGAGAGGGATTAACACTTTTTTTTCTCAGAAAACAGGATGGATGGGTATTACTGCAGACACTCAAGATGTCTTGTAGACTTCTGAAGGGGGTTCTCATCCTTCAGGGGCTTTAGCCTCTTTTTGTGTAGGAGAAGCTTGGTACAATACAGAGGACAGCCAGTACAGAGCTGTTGTTGGACAGCAAGCGTCTTATTTAAATATAGTGCTTTCAGAGACTATTATCTTCCGTTTGGTGTGTACATTTGCATTTGTTGAGTCACTGTTTGGCTCATAATCTAGTGTACAAAATTGTCTTTAATGTCCTATGACCAGAAAGCCCACTGTCATAATAGGCATCTTTGTGAAGTGATTGACGCATGCAGTAAGTGGTTAGAGATAAGCCATCTGGCTGTGACTGTGCTATGAACAGACACTCCCACTGTGCCCTTTGGTATTCGGATGTATTGCAGAACTTCCACTGTTATCAGATGTCTCTCAAATAATTGGACATGGACTTTGTTTGTTCCGTAAGATCAGGAATTTATTTGTATCTGCAATTTATCTAAATGACCCTGACTGAAGAAAAGACAAGACAGAAAATACATCACTACTATTGCCTCGCAGTCAGAACTTGTTGCTGTATTGTGCAAAGGATATGCTAAATTGCAGAAGGATGATCATGGTTCATGTGCATTATTACATGTTGTGTAGCGTCATGCCTATTATAGGTTGCTCAGTTTGGTTAGTGAGTGCTCTTCCAAAGCAGGGTCCCCACTTCCTGTATTTCTGAAGTGGTTAAGTGGGAGGTGGGGTGGTGGGTTTCACTCAAAGGGGGACCTAACCCCTAGCTCTTAGCAGGCAGATAGGCCTATTTGCTGCAGAATCTCCCATTGCGTCATACTGCTCTATATTAGCATTAACCCGACCCAGCCTTTGATTGGCTGTGATGTCACAGTATTTGTTTCTTCTGTTCACTGTGCAGCCATGGGAAATCAGTGAGTACTCAATAAGTTCTTATTATTTTTACATTTATATGTTTTACATGGTAAATGCTGCATGCGAAATGAATACTACCATGTGTTTATACACATGGTTTATTTCAAGCTTGCTGTATCTTTTATTTTCTCCAACACATTGTTTTGTTTTTGAAAGG